>NC_063198.1:5275023-5602523 GCF_017589495.1 Alosa alosa
GGAATCCTTGACATGCGCTGCGTTATCGCCTCTGCTCACACCGGTCAAGTATTCACCAGGAGATGTGAGAACACAGTTTTCGTCCCAAGCCCGATTTAAGGCTTACAGCCCAACCCACCCCCATCCCCCACTCCCCCCCCCAATGACAGAGCAAGCGCGAGTCGCACTTAAATAAACTCTATAGTTTCCCCACTCCCTAACCACATGGCCTATGGCCCTAACTTCAAATACAAAGCTCTGGACAATTCCTTCTTTTGAAAACAAGAAATGGGAAGGGGAAGGATGGTGGCTTAGTCCAGTGAGTGAGAGACCACAGACCTGGCCGGCCTGCTCCACTGCACTCCGCTCAGCAAACGCATACAGTATGGCTGGAAGAATAATACGCCTGTGCCGAGAGGCATAGCACTCGGGAGGGAGGAATTTGACAGCTGCTGAAAAATCTCTCCATTTTAGAGTTAGCGTTTTGGGAGAAAATAACTTCATAACCCCAAAAAAGGGGCTCTGCATTCGCTAGGCTATATGGAATTAATTTCCATCCCAAACCAAAATCGTGAGTAAGGGTATGAACACGATATGGCCAATCCATCTCAGGTTTCGCAGGCTACTTTTATAGTCAGCGGCTATGTAGTCGCCATATATGGTTTTGAATGTCATTGCAGCAGAGAAAAATGTCTCCAATGGGTTTTTTTTAAATAGAAAGAAAGAATATTAACTGACTTAACTTTAATGCATAGACCAATCCTTTGATTTCTTTTTTGGATTCTTCTCAAAAATGGCTCACCATCATAACTGAAAAAATACCCCAAACGCAGTGAGATTTCAAAATGAGCGATGAAAGAATTAACCTGGAAACCTGCTGTCCCACATTTATGGAGGCCCCTGACAAGGGTTTAATTGTAGCCATACTATATGTGCCTAACCATACCAAAGCTCCCAAAAAAAAAAACAGGAACCCCCATTGATGCCCCCTCCCCCACCTCCACCCCGATCCCTCAACCCACATCGTTACCATCAGAGGGTATAAATGAATGTGACCAAACCTCGGGAGTGTGGGTGCGAGAGGGAGAACCAGGCGCCCGGATGCAAGGTGGGCTCACTCCTACGAACCAGCCGGGTTCTTGGGTTACCGTCTGTCCTGGAGAGGACCCATAAAAAGTCAACACGGCAGATCAAATGGCCGCTAATTGCTTTGAGGTATTGAAGTGATAATGTTGCAACATGAAAGGACAAAAGCAAAACACTTCCCTTTGTACACGTGTGCAGATACACACAAAACACACACACACACACACAGACACACTCACACGCACAGAAATACATATCCACACACACACACATACGCCACATCATTCACAATCATCCAGACACACATCTCCCTTCCACCCACAAACACACACAGACACACAAAAATACACACACACACACACACACACACAAAGTCTGCCTCTGCGCAAGCCACAAACCCCTTCCCTCTTCAAACCCAGAGTGCTTTTTCTTGTGGTCGTTCATACTTCTCTTCTGCTTGCATGCACGCTCCCCCTTTCTTCCTTGCATCCCTCTCTCTCTGAGCTCGGGCCCATGGAGGACTTGTGGAGGGCTTCATCAGGTTTTAATGATGTCTTACTCACAGACGGGTGCTGACTGCGGTGACTGGGCCCCGATGATTGCCCCCAGTGGCGCTAAGTGCCCTCCTGGGGAGTCATGGAGATTACAGAACACTCCCATTCTTGTATACAGTGCGTCGAAAGAAGAGAAGTTGCAGGGCGTACTGTATGTTTTGAAGGTGTACTGAATTAAAGCAACGAAAATGGAGATTCTATGTTCCGTGAGGGAGCTTGACCTCCCAGGGGTAGCCTAAA
This sequence comes from Alosa alosa, assembly GCF_017589495.1. NCBI lineage: Eukaryota > Metazoa > Chordata > Actinopteri > Clupeiformes > Clupeidae > Alosa > Alosa alosa. The sequence continues at coordinate 5,276,883 of NC_063198.1, forward strand.
CATGGCATGCCAAAAGACCATCGAGTCGGTCGGTTCCAACAGTCCAAGCAGCTGTTCAGAGAAAGAGAAACTCCCTCTGTGGTAGCAGAGTTTTCATTCTGTTGTTCTTGATTTGAACAAAGATGAAGCAACACCATGAAAATGGGAGAAACAGCAGCTGCTTTCAGACACGTGCTCCACAGTATATGCAGAGCTTTGTCAAACGGAAGTACGACCCTTCAGGTGATTCAGATATGATGCTGACATTATGCGGTCATATATGTGAACGACACCTACGCACATTACAGTTTTTCTCGATCGTTTTGATACCTGTGTCAACTCTGAAATCACGTTCTCAAAACAGTTAACACCCTGGTCTGAACAAAGCACTCTGACAAAATGACACATTTTGCTTGCAAAAGGCTGTTATCTCTCAAAACACTTAAAACATGCAGCAAAAGCAAATCTTGCCTTCAAACACTACAACTTGTTAATTCAAAACACTCTTTAATCAATCATTACACACTGGACAACAAAATGCCACATCTAGTTCTCAAAATTTGCTATGTCTGTTCCATTACTTTCTAATTTTTTTCTCAAATCAAAAAAACTGTGAAAAGACAAAATGTACTGAATAAAAATAATTTATTCATTCCACTCAAGATGTAACTGCCATTGACATGTAAGACATAGAGTAAATTTCTAGCAAAACAGTACATTTCATTGAACTACAACTTTTTTCATCAAAATAGACCTACAGTAGGCAATACAGTACTTTGTCTAAATGTGCATTAGATCCATACTTGCAAATAGCAACACAGAACAGACATGTCTTATGTATAATGAATGATTGCTAATTGAAGAATTGTGCAAAGGAGTTTCACACAGGTGTATCAGAGATTCAGACTTATGCAAGGAATCTATACCACCTGTGAAAAAGATGTTTGCCTTTGTTTAGCATGGGAAAACCAATAGAGTTTGGGGCTTTTGAATGACACCTGTGTTAACTGTTTTGCAAAAGGGTGTGAGAAATGTGTGAACCCAATGAAAATGTGTGAACACATTCGCAAGAGATGACTTCTGCTGTGCAAAGAGAGTAGTCATGAAGACCAAGTGGATTCCAGTTTACTTAAGCAGGAAAAAGCTATCGAGAAAAACTGTAACAGAATCTCTGCGTGGTTGAACAGGTTGAACAGGTTGGACACGCACATGAACAGAATCTCCGCATGCTCTTCGCTTCGTTCAGACACGAGCTCATTTACATAATGTCCGTCGGAAATACTAGGAGGGGAGTAGTGTAACAGCCGGCTAAGTTCAGAATTACAAATGGCCGGTTATGTTGCAGATACATGGGCCAGCCGCTCGAACATGCAGACTTACACGTAGGTCTGAAAGCAGCTGATGTGATTGCCAGGTTGGAGCGCTCTCGCTGCACATATCAGATGATCAAGTGGCTTGATTATCATCTTTTGTAGTACAGGCTGTTGTGGGGTTATTTAGATACGCAAGATATAAATGACCGCACAAGCTGAAGTCCTAGACTCGCGCCTGCCCAAATAGTGAAACACGGTCATCCCAGGTGATGAACTTGTGAAGCTCACACATAAACACGTAAACATGTGAATAATTTAAGATTCAAGAGGGTTGGATTTCCTGTTTTATTTTTGGAAAACTTAATTTGAAAGTGGCTCAACTGTGCTTTTTCTACAATGAAAACATTATCCAAAACATTTGTTTTCCAAAAAATGTAAACAAAAACAAAAAACGTAGCCTGATCAAAATAGTTTGGATTTTAAGTGGGTGTATTTCTACTTTTGGATTTTAAACCATGTAGTACTATCCTGTAAACAGGCTGATTGGAACAGGCTGATCCCTTGCGTAATTGGTTGGTGTCTAGGCAGTGTAGCGTCTGTTTTGACTATCATCCTTATTCAGACATAACATTACAATGTTGATTTTCACTATGTGCAGACCTCTTCTACACTCTTCTACACCGGAGACTACCTGAGGATGTTGACACAATATAACTGCACATCAGATGTCAAGTGACAAAGCCACAGTGGAAATGTTAAATCATTCAAACCGCTCTCTTTTCTCTGATGTGTCATCTAGGCAGGGAGGAGAGGGGTGGGGAATGGAAGGGGGATCCTTTCATGTCGCTCGAGCCTTGTCAGTCTGCCACGCCTGGGCCCTTTCTGGCTAATACCATTCTTTACGCAGCCACCTTCACAAGACACTGGAAAAGGGCATGATGTCATCACTCGCAATACATTACCTCCTCTGCGTGCTCTTCAGCGGCAGTGTCAGTGGATCCCCACCCCTGTGTATGTCAGTGAGTGAGTGAGTGTACGAGTGAGTGAGTGAGTGAATAAGTTAGTGGGTGAGTGAGTGAGTGAGTGGGTGAGTGAGTGAGTGAATGAGTGAATGAGTTAGTGGGTGAGTGAGTGAGTGAGTGAGTGAGTGAATGAGTGAGTGGGTGAGTGGGTGAATGTGAATGAGTGAAGTGGTGAGTGTGAGTGAATGAGTTAGGGTGAGTGGGTGAGTGGTGAGTGAGTGGGTGAGTGAGTGAGTGGTGTGGATGGTGAATGGTGGTGGGTGAATGGTGAGTGGGTGAGTGAGTGAGTGAGTGAGTGAATGAATTAGTGGGGGTGAGTGAGTGGGTGGGTGAGTGAGTGAATGAGTGGGTGAGTGAGTGAGAATGAGTGAATGGAGTGAGTGGGTGGTGGTGGTGAGTGAATGGTGGTGAGTGGGTGAGTGAGGGGTGAGTGAATGAGTGAATGAGTGGGTGAGGAGTGGCAAGGAGTGGGTGAATGAGTGAGTGGGTGATTACTGTGAGTGAATGAGTGAGTGAGTGAATGAGTGAGTGGGTGAGTGAGTGGTGGAGTGGAGTGGAGTGATGAGGGTGAGGTGAATGAGTGAATGAGTTAGTGGGTGAGGGGGAGTGATGAGTGAAGTGAGTGAAGGGAGTGAGTGAATGAGTTGAGTGGGTGATGATGAATGAGTTGGGGTGAGTGAGTGAATGAGTGAGTGAGTGGGTGAGTGGGTGAGTGAGTGAGTGGAGTGGGTGAGTGAATGAATGAGTAAGTGGGTGAGTGGAGTGATGAGTGAGTGGGTGAGGTGAGTGAATGAATGGGCGAGTGGAACGTGAGTGAATGAGGTGAGTGAGTGAGTGGGTGGGTGAGTGAGTTAGTGGGTGAGTGAGTGAGTGAGTGAGTGAGTGAGTGAGTGAGTGAGCGAGTAGAATAGTGAATAAGTGAGAGGGTAGTAGAGTGACTAAGTTAATAGGTGAGTGAGTGATTGAGTGGGTGAATGAGTCGGTTAGTGAATGTCTGAGTGAATGGGTGAGTGGCAGGCGTGGCTGGTGGCTGCATTAGGGCTGTCCTTCAGGGAGAGGGTTGAAACGGGAGGCAGGCGCTGTGTGGCGGGCCGTGACGCTAAATTAGAGGCCAGAGTCGTCCTCAAGGTCAGCCGAGCTCTTTTTACATCCCATGGTGCCCACTGCCCTCATCGGGTGGCCTGGGCAGAGCCAACCGTCTGCCCATCTTATGAAAACACTCAGACACACAAACATACACATACACACACACACACACACACACAGTCATACACGGAACACACACACATACTCTTTTGAAAAGAGAGTGTGTACTTAGACGCGTTCATAAAAGACAACCAAACATGTATTATATGCCAATGTAACTTATCACACCCAAATATTCCTTATAAGTAAATGCATCTCACACTCAAAAACACACACTCATTCTGCAGCGTACTTTCATTCATACACAAAATGCCAAATGGATCACAACTACGCATCCTCTTGCATCCTCATGTCAAACACATTCACAGCTCAGACACCCAAATGTCCACTGACGTGCGTTTCATGGTGGCCCCATTAGGCACGGGAGGACGAGGAGGTGAGAACAGGCCGAGGTTGGGGACGCTGACTGGCGTCAGGACCGAGCCAAAGCCACTCTTTCCACCGCCTCCATTCATGCAGAGTGAGGCGCTAATGGCCAAGGCGTCTTTCCACTCGCTGGCGGAAATTATCAGCGGAAACGCAACACTTTGACACTCATCGCTCGCTCGTGGTGCCTATCAGACATCACGTCCGCCGTGATGCTTCTGCTTCGCGCTTGGCTCTATTGGAGCCTTTTAGCCCATGATGAACCATCGGACATTTTGCAACTCACATTAGCCGTAAATCACCTTAGGTGGTCAAATGTAACCAAGAGCCAGCTTGGCCCTTATATAGATCTCTCTCTTCTCTCTCTTTCTATCCCTCTCCCTCTCTTTCTATCCCTCTCTCCTGCTTTCCTTCTCTTTCCTCGTATTTTCCATCGACATGCCTCTGTTTTTTGTGACCACACCGACTGGAAAAATAACACACACAGTCATCCTGCAAGGCGAGTCGCTCCCTGACCCTGATTCCCTCTCACCACATTTCCATCACCAGAGAGCCTTGCGCACGTCTAATCATTTCGCTTTTTCCCCTCCGAGGCAGTATTATTAACATTGTTAATTTTCTGAGGCCTGCATCCCGAAAGAGGAATTCAAGGGAAATGCATTACCGAGAGCTATTCCATCGATTCCCATTATACCGCTGTTGGCTGCCGCCGTAACCTGATGACGCTGCGGGTCCAATCCAACCAATGCAGAAAGCAGATAGCCACCACACCACCACCCGGATAAAAAAAAATAAAACCACTGACAACTTCTGAGCTCTGCCAATTGGTTAATAAAAATGAGTATGTTGAGGCTTGCAAAAACATCAAATCCTCATACAGTCTAGCTGATGTGAGACATGGCAATGTATGGAAACCATGAATCTATGACTTAAGACCGACTAGGCCCCTGCACAGTTTTTTACAAGGAGGCCAGCCCTGGACATGCCTGAATGAAAATGAACTAACCCATCTATCATAGTTGGTTATAAAACAGGAACACGGTGAAGGAAGCCACATGTATGCTAATGGCTGGGATGAAAATGAGTGAATGAAGCATCATATAAGAGATACACATCTGACTCTGTTGGTAGTCCATAACATGATAGTGTTCACAGATAATGAAGAAAGTTGGCAAAATGAAGAACGAAACTACCCTGATATATTGTGCCATTAGCTAGTTTTAAAACATGATTTCACTGTTTTTTGTTTTTTTTCCCAAATCCCATGTAAACACACAAACACACCCCACTCCTACGCTGTTACCACACACACACACTCCCTACCTTAACAGCCAATAATCTCTGTTTTTTATTGGGGAATTACCCTACCCAGCCAAAGCACTGCCTCCAAAGTTGACGTTTTAAAATAGATCAGGGAAAGCATTAAATGTTTCCCCCTGTATTTTCAAGGAACTGTTAAGGGCTTAACACAATCTCTAATTACACATTACCCTCCAACGCTTTGAAGGGAACTGTTACTGGGCAAATGCCAGAGAAATTTGAATAAAGGAAACACACCCTAATAAAGTGAGGAACTCAGAATCCCGACTCCTCAGTACACTGTGCATGGGTATAGCTCCTTTACCTTGCCTTCCAATTTACATCAAACTTGTGGGCATGCCATTACTGATAATCAAAGTGCAGAAGGAAATCTTTTCACTTCGTAAAAGGAACCCATATGTGACTCTCAAGTCTCACCAAATCGCACAAACAGCAATTGGAGTAGGCCTATGCTCTGAGCAGGCAGCCGCTCCTTGGCCCACCTGCCATAGAAACAACATATTATCTATAAGTATATATACTCTTTTGATCCTGTGAGGGAAATTTGGTCTCTGCATTTATCCCAATCCGTGAATTAGTGACACACTCAGCACACAGTGAACACACAATGAGGTGAAGCACACACTAATCCCGGCACGGTGAGCGGCGCTCGGGGAGCAGTGAGGGGTTCGGTGCCTTGCTCAAGGGCACTTCAGCCATGCCTACTGGTCAGGGTTCGAACCGGCAACCCTCCGGTTACAAGTCCGAAGCGCTAACCAGTAGGCCACAGCTGCCCCTAACATGACAGGCCAATGCAGGTAATGTTTCATATTGTGTTAGTTGTGACATAGCAACATACAAGTGACAAGAGCATTTTGAATGGTCACACCCCTAGTGCATGGAAACATGGAAATGGCTGTGAATGTATCTTAATAATACAGATCTATGGTTATGACAAAGTACAGTCAGCGATTGTGCAGCAAGTCACGTTTGTTTGTGTTTAGGTTTATATTTAAATTTATTAGCAGACGCTTTTGTCCAAAACAACATACATTATATTTTAACCAAGGACCAAACGAAACACACCAGAGAGGTGGCTCACCCCTACCTTCAGTATTCTCAGAGAATTAGTTTGGGGGACAGGCTGCTCCTACTTTGTTTGTTTCCAGTTTTTTGGAGCCTAGGCTGCCTACAGAGACCTGCTTTTGTTACATTGTACTCGCTGAATGGGCAAAGAAACGTATGGTTTTGAAATTGCGTACGATCGCTGAGTGCACCATTAACATTTGATTAAAGTCCTTCTTATATCTTGCAAATTAATCTGACTTTCTTGAGAGATAGATGTATCGGTCAGTTTGACTGTTACTTCATATCCAAATGATTCAAGAATATGGCTAAAGGGGGGTTCAAACCAAAGATTTTGCGACATTCTAAAACCTTGCAACTGCGACTAGACATGGTTGCGACGGCTTGCAACAGCTGGCAACGACGTGCAACATTTAATTCACACCGATGCAACTCCTTCTGCAACAGTTTCGTCTCGTCACAAATCTTTGGTGTGAATTGGGCCTAAGAAAACATAGTAGAGCAACAGGTGCAAGGCAAAAACAACTCCCCTGTACACAAACCCAAATATCTAGTCACTGTCCCAGTCCTTCTCCTCCTTCTTCTCCTCCTCCACAAAACGTCTCTGAAAAGAACACGCACATGGGGTTCAGCATTTGGATTCAATGAGAATCTTCATTCCGACCAGGATGTCGAGCTGGTTCCCTCTCTCAGGATGGAGAAATGCAAAGAGCAGGGTCAGTCTGGGAGCAGGCTGCTAAATATAGTCTGTGCGCTCATGTGAGGGCCAAACGACAAGCCTGCTCTGACCGTGCCTTGTAATTGGGGAAAAAAATAAAGAATGAAATTACATGTTTATTTTTGAAAACAATTTTAATCTTCTCTCCACTCATTTTGAAAAAAAAAGAAAAGAAGAAGACGCCCACAAAGACACACAAAACCAAGATGGGCTGCCGGAAGGTTCTTTAGGCTGGCTGTTTATTTATTTGATGGATGTTCTCGACTCCGCCACTCTGACGTCTTAAGGTTAACACTGGACCTGCCATAAACTATGCAGGATATGCACGACCCAGAAAGGAGAGAGAGAAAAAAACCTTAGGCTCCATGTTGATGTAACGAAAGCTAGAAACTGACTTCTAAATGGCATGTGCTTCACTCACCATGGCAAAGGACACTCTTTTTCACAACACCCATCCTCTGCTTAGTAGTGTGTAAACTATACAAGTTATTGTTTGTGCTGGTGAACGTGTTATTGACGTGTTATATAGATACATTTATCATATCATGAGGATTTAAAACATATTTTCAGCACTTCTCCATCTTGTCTTATCGATTATTCCAATACATTTCCTCAAAATAGAATAGCTTTTTTAAAGTCAAACCCTAGTACAGAGCATGCTTATAACTCCACATACCAGAGTTCCCAAACCTTCTCTTCTCCGTCACTTACATGCACTTCACGTGTAGCCTATTTTTCACTTACATGCACTTTCTTTTACCATCCCTCAGACTTCATACTCTTAATCCTGTCTGTATTATTGCTTTAACATTGTTTGATGCTTCTAAAACTATTTGGAATCTATCTATTTTGAAATTGATCTCTCTCTTTTTGTCCATATTGACTAGGAGGAGACTGGATTAAAACTCCTTTAATCCTGATACAGCCATACTGTGTCACATCACCTTGTGTTGAAATCTATAATGAAATCTATAATGTTTAACTGTTCAGTTAAAGGCTGATGAATATGTATCATGTATTAAATAATTTTAGTTAAAAATCTAGGTTTTTCAGAATTGTAGAAAAGCTGATTTGTAAATGCAACTTTCATGAAAGTTTTACAAAAGCACGACCAACAACAGTAGTCTAGGCAGTTTAGTGCCATAATATACTCCCCACTCTCAATAAGTATTACTCTATGCGTTTCATAGCCTAAATGCAATGTGTTTTTCATACAGGAAGGTTAACCATATCAGTCAAAACAGCTCAACTCATGTGATTAAAGGAATAGGGCAGTTAAGCCAGCGGATGTAACGTTGAAACCACACGAAATGTTCTGTTTCATCCATTATTTTAGGAAGTAGCTGCTTTAGAATTATTTTGAACAGACTCAAACTATTATTGTTGCGATATTAAAACCTAAAATATGGTCTTTTGTCTATCTGTTTTATCAAAAGACAAACACGTGAGCAGAAATATAATGTGCTGCTCCTACTTTCAAATGCTAATGCCTTTCAAAGATATTTCGGAATAACAGAAAACATTTTGTATTTTAAAAATTCTAATACAAAAGCAAACATTTGTAGCCCGCGATTAACCGCACATTCACAGTGTGAAAGTTCTAGATGAACTTCTAAGGAACTACTTAGTGCTTTAACAAAAAAAGTAAATATTCCCAAATGCACCGTCCTTGATTCGAAACTGCTGTTTGCTTTAATTCGTGGGATTTCACAGAGGGGAAACTAATGAAGACTCCACGCAGTGATTTTTAAACCATTCGTTTTAAAAGCCGCGGTCGGAATTTATTTTATTTGTCATGATAATCATTTCTTTATTTTTATTTCACGGTGCCCTTTTTCTGCATCCTTTCTCCGGGACGCTGAATCATTTAACCCTCATCGTATGCCTACAAAAGCAGTAAATGCGTTTTAAAATATTGAAAACAGAATGAGGTTTGAAAACCAAACAATAAAATCTAAAACAGTAACCACAGACTCGAGCAGCTTAATTTCTTGATTTATACATGTGGATTTATTTTCCCCTCTTCCTCTCTCAGTTAAAACAATTCACGGTAACTGTACGAGCAACAAGACCCAAATTATCTGGCTGTTACATCTGGTTTTGTGACACTGGCTCATTTGAAACGGAAATAATGAACTTGTAGCGTTATTATTGCTATTAGCCTAGGTTGTTGTCTTTGACGTAGGCTAATACTGAGTGAAAAACAAGGAATAATTCCACTGCTGCGTTTTTCATTGAGGCACAGCATTTACCATCGCTCACCTGTATAAGACACAAAATGACAATGCATGCCTCATATACCTCAGTCACACCCAGGGCAAAAACGGGAAATGCGTTGCGGTGCCCTGTGGAAGTAGATATCAACACAGAGCAGAATGCAATGCAGTAAGATGAAATATACAGCGAGGTCAAATAGCTATCTCCGGTGCATGTTCGCCACCAGAAGATAATAGGCCATTCACCAGTGACAACATGTAAATGACTACTGTTCAGCTGCTATTCATCCGTATGGGCCCACAAACTTTCATCTAATGTCAATGCCGAACCATATTCATTTAACGCTACAAAGCGTGGCAACCTTAATGTTTAAGCGATGTCTCCCCGATTTGCCCCTTTGCCCACCGTGTTACCCTTTCTGTATATTTTCTCCTCTTTTTCCCTTTATTGCCTCTTGGCGGCTCTTCAAAGGGTCCGGACCCTGTAATTAGGAGGCGGGACCTCTGTCTCCCTGTAGAAGACTCTGCGCTCGTGCCGAAGTTACTCCACACTGTCCCGGGACTGCGCGAGCCGAGACCCCCTCCTTGTAGAGTCAAGACTCTTGGGATTTGTTTCTCAGGGATGGCCGCATCGATTCTGGAGGTATGGAAACCATCTTTATATGTATCCAGCTGTTTGACAACGCGTGTCCATATTAAGGGTAACACGCTACCTCACTGGTACAGGCTACTGTTTTGTAATTATGCAACTCATTCATAAGAAGCAAATATGGGCAAGTCTCCCCGAGACCGTCAAACTACGCGGATCGCCTGAATGAGGTAGAGTTTCCAAGTGAGTGTAATGAAAGTTTGATTAACTTATTCACTGGCAGATTTTGATGCGACAACCATGTTGAGTAGTAAGCGTTAGTGTAGCACTTCACGCACTGCATCGGAGAATGACTTGGGGGGCGTGAGGTGAGGCAATATTAGAGCTCTGTATAACGTCATGTAAATCGCCGTGCTCTATGCGACCACCGGAACGCGTTTGGACTTTCGGACCATAAGAATGCGCCGCGAAGAGATGATTTATTGTTATACCATGCCAAACCTGTTACCAAATGCATCCAGTTAAGGCTCTTTTGTATTTCACGAACGTGGAGGTCACTACAGTGCAGTCTGGGTTATTGGGTTAATGAGTGATTAAAGACAGAGTTGATCAGAAGGTGTATTTTAAAATCTGCTGTGGCCATAAGTTGCTGGCGTATGAAAACAGATATGCACTGATGGACATGGACTACGTAATGCCGACCCTGCAATCAGCCTGCAGATTGAAATTTCCATACATCATCAAAAACGAACCATAGGAAATAAAACACTTGCGGGAAAGCCTCCGAACGCAGGCATTAAGGACAAGCTAAAGACCAACGGTTATCCCTGTAATGGAGCGCAATTAACCTGGAAACAGGAGCTAAAGCAATAGGATAGCCTACGCCAAGTTAACCGCAGGCGCTTATGATCTGCGTTAAATCCCGGGGTCTCCGGAATCACGTTGCCTGACAGTCAATCTCTGTCCAGAAAGATCAAGATTGTATTAAACTGTAGACTACTCACAGTATTTCCATGCGTAAAGTGTTTAGAGGGGGACGTTTTCTTGATCACTTTAGGTGCTAAGACCTCAGTTGTGCACGTGTTGGATAAGTAGAAGGGTTTCAAGACTTCAGAAGTTTCACTTTTGCTCATGTTGGACTATTCATCCAATTTAAAGAAAGGTGATCCATGGATGCACATCATAGCCAAAAGTTGTAGGCCTTAATGTGTACAGGTGAAACCATGACATCACATACATGTACACATAGTTTGTAGAATGTTACAGAACGTACAGCACACAGTACTGGCCACTTCTTTGTACAATGGGGGTCAAAGCCCTTGATGGCTGACAGCACAATAATGAAAAAATAGTTGTAGATGCAATAAGGTGAGCATTAGTGGAAAAACTTTGACTGAACATCAACAATACTCCATTGTTGAACATATGCTAGTGCAATAAAAACACCATGGTGACTGACAGAGCCAAACATGTCCAACAGGATCTGTGTCATTTTGAAATGCATTGCATGTACTTGTGAAGAAATATGCATGGAGCCTGACAACTGTGGAGAGATACTGAGTGCTTGAGGGCTATGTTGTGTTGTTGGATTGTTGGGTTGTCCCAGTATAAAAGTGGGTTTAGTAAATAAATCAGAAACCTGTAAAACCTAATTACCAAGAAGAAAAGCATGATTTGTCTCATTTGTTTCAGCTTTTGCCCAGAGGATGAAAGTTCTCCGTTGTTTTCATGGGTATTTTCAGCAAACCACACATGGGAAAACATTACCCTCAGTGTCTCAACGTTCTTCTTCCAACAAACCAACAACCACAGATCAGACTCTGATTGTTTATCAGGGACGGGAGCCCCTTTAGGAAGGGGAACAAAAACAAGCAACCTTAATTAGTGTCAACTGTTGCCTTAGAAACTAAGTCAACACTAAGGGCTCACAACCCCAACGCTTTGCACTGTTCAATGTTTTAAAGTAAAAACCTAATCTGAATCTGAGAATGTATGTGTGAGTTGTAATATATGCTGCTGTTGGTTTAAGTGAGCTTGTCTCGCCCCTCAGGAGGAAGCACGTTATGGCTCCAGCCCTCTGGCTATGCTAACTGCCACCTGCAATAAATTTGGAAGCACAAGCCCAGTGAGAGACTCCGCCACGCCCGGCAAAGCAGGAAACACAGTGCCAGGAAAGAAGCCCTACACCATGACCACGGACCTCCAAGCGCCCAAGAATGGCCGCAGCAACGATGGCCTGCCGGACTCCTACACCGCCTCCTTCGGCGCTGGAGGGGGACTCCTGACCCCCACGGGCAGCCCGCCACCCCCGACGGGGGGCTACGGCTCCGAGTACAACCCCTTCTCCCACTCCTTCCAGACGTCGTCCGGGTCGCAGGACCCCTCGCTTCTGGTGACCAAAGCCCACGCCACTGCGGACTGCCTGACTAGTGTCTACACCTCTCTGGACATGACCCACCCGTACGGCTCGTGGTACAAGGCAGGCATCCACCCGGGCATCACCACGGCGCCGTCCAACGCCACCTCGTCCTGGTGGGACGTGCACCCCAACTCCAACTGGCTGAGCCCGGCGCAGGCGCAGCAGGACGGCCTGCAGGCCTCGCTGCAGCCTGTGCCGCCACAGACCTCGCTGAGCCCGGGGCAGCTGCCCAGCTACAGCTCCGATTTCACCTCCCTCAACCCGGCGCAGTACTCCTCGGTGGGCCTCAGCTCCTCCACACACCTGCTGCCCTCCTCTCAGCACATGCTGCCCCAGGACATGTACAAGCCCAAGCCCGTGGCCAGCGCGGGGATCATGGAGAACCCCATGGGCCTCAAGCCCAGCCGGGGCTCTGGAGGGTACGGTGGCGGAGGCGGCAGCACCACGGGTCGGTCGTCGTGCGACTGCCCCAACTGCCAGGAGCTGGAGCGCCTGGGTGCGTCGGCCGCCTCGCTGCGCAAGAAGCCCGTGCACAGCTGCCACATCCCGGGCTGCGGCAAGGTGTACGGCAAGGCCTCGCACCTGAAGGCACACCTGCGCTGGCACACGGGCGAGCGCCCGTTCGTCTGCAACTGGCTCTTCTGCGGCAAGCGCTTCACGCGCTCCGACGAGCTGGAGCGGCACGTGCGCACGCACACGCGCGAGAAGAAGTTCACGTGCCTGCTGTGCAACAAGCGCTTCACGCGCAGCGACCACCTCAGCAAGCACCAGAAGACCCACGCAGAGGCCAGTCTGCAGGGCAAGGGAGCCGGCGGAGAAGGGGGGGAGGCAGACCCCAGGGTGGAGGAAACCACTGACCCCAACAGCAACGCCCCCGCCCCCGGGCCCGGGGGAACGGTCCCAGACGCCGCCACCAACGGCGAGGAGAAAAGCAACGCGGCCAATGGCGTAGAGACGAGCAGTGGTCTGCTGGAGATCTGATTCCGTTTGACCTGACTGACTCTCAGTTAGGTCTGCTGGTGCTTCTATTGGTGCTAAGCGGTGGTGCTGAGGTGTGGGTTTATTTTTTTTTCTCTGTGAAGGACGGGAGAGACCAGAAGAGACCATTTATATGTTCAGAAATACATTTTATTTCTTTCACTCCCTCTCCCTCTCTCTCTCTCTCTCTCTCTGGTGCTGTGAGCCAGCAACAAGAAATGGGACAGATGGAAGCCAGCAACTTGTAAAAAAGCCAAGAGACTTTAACATTGCAAAGCTGCTGGATGTTAAGAAAACACCATACACGCACACAGACACACACAAATGTATACACACACACACAAACATACACACACTAGCATGTACCACTAAATCACTGGGAGTGCCTCTTATAAAGACATTAAAAATGGCAAATTTGGTGATATTGAATAATAACATATCACGCAGGTATTTTGGCATTTTCACTGAAATAGTCTTTTGTGAAAATACAGATTTACAATAGTATGTTTTTGTGTAATATATTCAGCATATTTTCATTATGAAGGACCAAGCTGTTAACAGATTAGCATAATTGATCATGCTCATCTGAGTGACTGAACAGTTGCTGATAATGTGCAGTTATTGTTCTTTACAAATGTTTTATTTTTTCTCTTATTCTCAGTTTAATTTAATTTCCTTTTAACTTTTTTAAGAAATATAAATTATGTCTTAAATTATGAGAGGATAGTATTGCATTTCAAAAGCATTGCTCAGTGGCTGAAGGTCTGCAGCTGGCCAGTTAGGAAAATAAATTAATGGTTTTCTTTTATTTTTATCTTTCTATTTATTGATTGTTTAAAATATTGATTGCTAAGTGGTGGTGGTGTCCATTTTTGATTCTCTCCTGTCTTTTCAGTCTGCTTTTAAAGTTAATTTTACATGCACCCCACCTTAACCTGTTAACTTGCCTGTGTTTTTTTTTGTTGAAGTAGAAAGTGCCTTGCCTTCAGGACTGTAAATACAGTGACAATGATGACTTGTTTTTGCCAATAAATTTTCGTCATATTTATTTTTGACGTATCTGTGACTAGTTTTTGATGAGCATATAATGGGAAAGGTATTAACAGAAATGATGGTAGGTAGGCAGAGTTATCTATCCAAAGTTGTACATACTCTACCAGTAAGGATATTATTTAGTAGTCTGTCTCTCAGAGCAAATTACTCAATCAAATGCACATGAAAAACTTGTTTTATCAAAATAATACATTCAGGATATTGTAGGTAGCATAACAGTAGCACACTAAACACAAAAGGCCAGAAAACTAAATAAAGACAATTATTTAGCTCCAGTCCTGAGAGTAACAAGGTAACTTGGGTTAGTTTGTTAACTCTAACAGCAGTGAGAAAATATGGGTTACTGTGACTTCTTTGTTCCTGGTTTGAGAAGTCCACTGTGCACTGGAGTGTGTGAAAGGAACATTCTGAACATAAAATTCATTTATATTGTACAGTTTCAGTGTGCCACTGAACTCCACCAGGTTTCCCCCATGCTGTGTGGCCTGTGCTGTGTGCAGTAATGAGATGATTGCTAAGTGTCCTATCATGTCAAAAGTGGCGTTGAATAAAGTAAACATGTTGGTTAATTCATTTTTCCGCTGCCCCCAGTAATGTCAGCACAGCTCCGGGGGAGTGATGCCCACGGCACACCAAGCACACTTCCGTCAGGAGCAAACTGCAGCCCAGCACAAATATTAACACTCCACATCAATCCGGCCGCCTGACACAAACAAACACAGGGCCACGGGTGTGCACCCAAACACCCTCTGTCTTTCCGGCTTCTCTCTGTCTCTCTCTCTCTCTGTCTCTCTCTCTCTCTCTCTCTCTCTCTCTGTCTCTCTCTGTCTCTCTCTGTCTCTCTCTGTCTCTGCCTCTCTCTTTTCCTTGCCCTCATGGTCTCTAGGCTTAAAGCAAGAAACATTTCTGTGCATAAACTAAAAGTTTTTGAAGCCATTATTTTATTTTAATTGCTTATTTTCCAGTCTCAAATAGCCCGACCCATGCTTGAATTCCAGCACAGTGCCTGAGAACTGTAAGACCCCCATGCTGTCTATTTCCTTCTGTAGTACCCCCTCCTCCTCTTCCTCTTCCTCCTCCTCTTCTTCCTTTTTGTTGCTGTATCTCCTACATTCTGTCTGCCTGCCCCATGGCTGACCAAATACCTTAATTAGTTTTTGCGGCACAAACAAAGCAGTTCACTCAGATGAACTCTCCTGGACACAATGATCCCTTTCAGTGCACCACTGTAGTTACGCTTGAGGCAATTACGCCTCTCCACTGTCTGAGAGGGTCATTTACTCCTACCGAAGCTCCTGCAAAGTTTGAGGTTGGGGGGTGGTGGTGGTGGTGGTGGAGGAGGAGGTGGAGGAGGGGTGGGGGGAGGTAATTGCATTGTTTATTGGATTGTACCTGGGGCTATGGCCTGACAAAAGATTTCAATTAAAACTAAATAGGGAGGTGAATGGGACAATCTGCAGGTTTTGGTCAGTGGGCTCGCTTGAGTAAGAGTTACAAAATCAGCTCCAAGCATGAAAAGGACTGAAGCTAAATTGCTTACATAAAATCATGACTTCTTCATTGTATCGTATATTTACTTAAAGTATATGGTGGAGGTCTATCCTCAGCAATTGGAGATTTTGAGAAATGTTCCAGCTCAGCGATAAACCTGTCTCCTTGGTGTCTTTTTTAAGAGCATAAGAAAATGTCTGGTGAGGCTTTTCTCTTAGTTTGCATTGATTTCATTTAGGCCATGTTACTGTATGTTTGTAATGCAACACAATATTGAGATTTCTGTGCGGAAACCTCCGGATTTGTCTCCACGTTGTGCTGTCCGGGTGTTCTGTCCTGTTTATGCGTGTGATGTTTGGTGTGTTCTTATAAATCCGGTCAGATGTTCCACAGGTCCCTTCGCACCACAGGACCCACCTCACGCCTTGCACTTTAGAGCCCCACGAGCAGGCGTGGCCTGGGACCGATGCTATTTCCATTTTAATTGGCACAATAAAAGTTAGTTATGGTTGTAGGGTGACACCCAAAGAGGAAAGGGTGGGGTCCCCGGGAGCGAGACCTGTCCTCCTAAACCCCCACCCCCCCCCCCCCCCCCATGGCCACCACCACCACCACCACCACCACTGCTACCACCACCCTCCCACCCCTTGCCTCCACCTCCCAACCCACCACTCGAGCCCCTCAGTGACAGATCCCCCGTCTTGCTCAACGCTCCGCACTTCCCTGCAGCTGCATGGTTCCAATTTAGTGGATCTAATGAGCTGTAGTTGAGCTCAATTTATATAAAACATCTCAGGGCGGACTCTGTCATCAGGCTCTGACATGTTTATGGTGGTCTGAAGTGGGCACGCGGTCCAAGTCCACAACATAAAAGAGCGAGATGGGGAAACGGAGCGGGGTGTGTCAAGGAAGAGGGGCCGAGGAGGGGAGAGCGGGGAGTAGGGGATGGTCAGCGGCTCGGACAGCTGCTGTTTTTTACTTTCTTTACTTTTTATACACACCAGTAGCAGTGGTAACCTGGCCTTACTACATTTCTTCCCCTCCGTTTAGGACAGAAATAAAAGAAACTGGCAGGATTTGAGAGTCACTTCTAGTAAGGCAGTGAAAAAAAAGATAAATATATTTAGTAGCACACTGAAAAAAAGGAGAGAAGAGAGACTTTGGACAAAGAGTTCCACATGTGTCCTCCTCCCTTTCACACTGGCCATTCCGAGAACATTCCCTGAATCTGAAGGGGAAAAAAGTGGCTGCTGGACATGGTATTTTACTTCTCACTGTTTGAGACTGTCTGTAGGTACGTTTAAAAAAAAAATTAGGTACGTTGCAAAAAAAAACAAAACACTCTATCATAGAGGCTGCTCCAACGTAATTGTGTTGAAACCCCCAACCTACTCATTTCTTTTCCCTCTGGGTACCCTTTGGGTAATTGTAAATAACACAAACGTAAAAATAAGCAAACTATGGAATGTGACATAGGTCTTTGGATCTATATGCGCCCCTGACAACTCCACAGCTTGTGAATATGTGGGGAAGCCAGTGTCTGTTCTGACAAAGGCTTGCCTTGGTTTCCTCTCAATCTCACACTCCCCCAAGCCCTTGGGTGAAGGAGGGGGCATCATTTAAAGAAGGACAAAGGCACAGGTGTCCACAGGTGTCCCTGAACCCTCTTTCAGGGAAGAGGAAGGGGTTCGGGTGGGGGTGACTGATCAACCCTGAGGGCCAACCAACTACAACAATAGCTAAAAAACAAAACAAGATAAGGCCTTAAGACTACTGGACAAGAACAGGGCTGACCTCTGTGAACCAAAACAAGATGCAAGGGGTCAGCATTAGGGTCAGATTAATCCCTGATAGTGCAAGAGGAGGAAAGAGAACATTACGTTTTCACAAAGGTGAGAAAGATTGATCATCATTGCCCCCAATTAAATCTATTGTGCCTCCATCAGGCCGATGCTTAGCTGTACTTATCTGCCGCCCTTTCATGGCAAAGCTGAATTTCTTTACAGGCCTCTGCCCTTTGACTGGGCCCAGTGTAACTTCTGAGATGCAGGCAAACGCACCACTAAACGAACCAATTCTGTTTATAGGGACTGTGGGCAGGCTGTGGGCGACTCCATGCCCCTGTAAAAAGATAATATGTTCCCCATTTAATGTCCTCCGGATGACAAATTGCTTCCAGAAAAAAAATGGAAGCTGAGGAAATGAGATGTGACACTTCAAAATAGACAACCTCTCTCCTTAATTCCTCCAAATTCATAATGCTGTTAGATGCTAATGGGACTTCAGTCACAACTTCCCAATGTCCTCTTCTATTTTTATTAACTCTTATTTGAAAATTGAGCATGTTTTATATTTTTTTTACATCTTTTTGATATGCATCTTTTCAGAGCACTGGGTTTAGGATATCTGGCAAATATGGCCCAGGGGAAACCCGTTAAATCTGTGTTTGCCAGATGTTGGGCTTTTACAGTTTTACAGGCTATTGGGACTTTGTGTCCCCTGGTTGTAGCAGTAAAAATAAACTGTAGGGCTGCACAGAAAAGACGCCTCAGACTGATCAGGTTTTGAAACCGAAATTACAGAAGCTGCCAAGAGTCTGTACTCAACATATGAATTTTATATTACGACCCTATGATGAAGTTACTTTCAAATTGACATAGCTTGAAATTAAAGGATAGCCATCGTGAAATATTCTATACATTATCGCCATTATGCCAAATTTCTAAATACTTCGGAACTCTTCCAAAATATTGGAGTTGTTATACTTAAACAGGTTAAACAGACCTAATCATATAGTATGCACAAACTAGATCAGGATTAGTGACTGAACTGGCAACGGCAAATATATGCATGAGGCCCACCGTGCTATATGGACCATTGGCTTTCACTAAACACGTACTATATTAAAGAATCTGATGTTGCCATGGTATTTTTATTCTGACACACTACACAAACCATCCTTGTTCCTTCAGTGTTGGCCACTAAATACCTCCTGGGAATATTTGAAGAGGGGAACTGTTTTAGAAGAGAGAGAAGAGAGAGAAGAGGTAGATGAATGTGAGAAAAGGAAATGCGAAAAAGGTGAAGGTTCCAGATATCACAACAAGAAGTTCTGCGAGTCGAAGGAGAACAATACGAAAGCAACGGATTATAATTAGAAAGGAGACTGACAATGAATGAGAGAGAGGGAGAACAAGGGTGAGTGGATGCGAGAGAGAGAAAGAGAAGAAAACGAGAAGAAGAAAAGGAAGAGAAGAGACAGAATAAGAGAGAAAGAGGGAGAAAGAGAGAGAGAGGCAGGCAAGAAGTGAGTGATTTGGGTTGGATGAGAGAGGAAGGGTTGGCAGGGTTTTGGCGGAGGAGTGTGGTGGTTCAGAAGTCCTCCAGAGCGAGGCGCCAGCGTGTCCGGCGGGGGCCCTGACCATGAGACGCTGCACCCCCAGAGTCATGGCCACAACCCTCCAGAGCGACTGGCAGGCAGCAAGCGTGTTGCTGGGGCTGCTGCTGCCGCTGCATGTTTATTTAATATCCCCGAGAAATTGAAATATCTTTGTGGGTTAGCTCACACACTTACACACACACACACACACACACACACACACACACACACACACACACACACACACACACACACACACACACACACACACACACACAGAGAGACACACACACACACACACTAACACACACACACACACACACACACACAAGTATAGAGACAAGCATGCGCATGCTCATGCACAAACACTTCCACACATGCAAATAAACATACACACACAGACGTGCCAGACTCACATATATACTCACCACTCAAAATGGAAAAAAATCTAATTCACTTGATCTGCTGCCAGAAATAGAAAGAAAACATCTTTTTTACATAATGTCTTAGAGTGTAGTGGGAAGAGCAAAAATGCCTGACGCGGCACAAAGCATCCTGACTATGGAGAGAGAGAGAGAGAGAAACAGAGAGAGAGTGTCTGACATATACGTTACACTTTATGCCATTCCATCAGAATTTGTGTGCTTATTAGAAAGCTAACTGTGAAATGTTATATAACAGTTTCAGATAAATAGAGTCTGAAAATACTTCAAGACAATGAAACATCATATGAGGTATACCGCCTATTGTTTTCATTGTTTCATTGTCATGAATGGAGTCATATCTAGGGTCGTCCGGTGCAGACTGTCTGGTTGAGTGATTCTAGTCTTTATGCATGGGGAGTATACTGTAAGCATGGGTGTGTTGAAATTAGCTAAAAGCGCAAAGGCACGTCTCAGACTTTGTGTGCGCCCATAATGACTCTGATCATTACAGAGGCAAGAAATCCCTTAAACAGCCTCGGTTTTGGACTGAGAGTGATCCCCCTTCCACCTCTCTCTCTCTCTCTCTCTCTCCCTCTTTCTCTCTGTCTCTCTCTCTCTCAGAGCCACCAACCACTGCTCCAGCCAAAAATAACACTGGAGCGCCACTCGAACCCGCGCCTCACCACAGAACGGTCCGGCCACAAGAGCAGGGATCAAAACACACACAAAAAAGGAAACAGAGCATATTGAGAGAGGAAAAAATTGTTCATATAACTCAAGTCATTTCTTTAAAAGATATCTTGAATCTGCTGATGATTTTGGCTTGAGCGAAATGGGGGGATCAAATGCCTGGATACAGGGCCAAGAGAAGAGGGGGAAGTGTTTGTGTGTGTGTGTGTGTGTGTGCGCGCGCGTGCGTGCGTGCATCCATGTGTGTGTGCTGGCGCCTGCACGTATGTCTCTGTGTGTGTGTGAGTATAGGTGTGCTTATGTGAATGAGTTTGTGTGTGTGTGTGTGTGTGTGTGTGTGTGTGTGTGTGTGTGTGTGTGTGTGTGTGTGTTTGTGTGTGTGTGTGTGTGTGTGTGTGTGTGTGTGTGTGTGTGTGTGTGTGTGTGTGTGTGTGTGTGTGTGTGTGTGTGAGTGTGTGTGGTGAAAAATGATTGCCTGAAGAAGTCATGTTGCGTGGATAATACATTTTGCGTGAAAAATGATTGCCTGAAGAAGTCATGTTAAGCGTGCTGCATTTAAGCTCCAACTCTGTAACGGCAGTTAGATTAACAAGTTAAATAGCAGCAAATGTAAACCCACACCAGAAAATGATAGGTTAGAAAACAAGGCTTATTAGTACCTCACATAGAAAGAATAATACAGGACAGACATCAGGAGCTGTAAAACGCCAACCGCAGTAATAGCATAATTATGATATCCAAGTTTGTTCTTCCTTGATGTCTGCTTGTATCACTGCACCAAACGACTAGACTACATGATGTCTGACAATCATTATGCATGGTTATAGTTATTTAACTACTATACCCATTGATTGGTTTTGGTGAATGTAAAAGTCCATTCTTAAAAAGGAAGTAGAATATTTGTTAGAAAATACTGCTTTTTCAATTACATGTAAGACATTCCTCTGTGACAAACCAATATTGATATTGGTTTATCTAAGGAGAAAATGTAATGGGACAGGCTAAAATGTAATGGGACATGCAATATTTTAAAACAAACATTGCAGAGTGCTCCTGATTTCTGTCCTGTATTTTTATTTCTATCTGAGGTACTAATAAGCCCTGTCCTTGGCTGCCTTTGAGAATTCAACTTCTTATTTTCCAGTTGATAACTAGCACTCATCCAATGTCTAGCTGTTACTGCTGTGGCAAAATAAGGCTGCCTAGAGTTCTGTCACTGGTAAGCTTGTGAACTGCATCTTCAAGCTCAAACGATAGGCTACGTCATTAGAGGCTCAAGTGTTTGTGTAAACAGAGCATCAATTTTTGAGAAACATTATGGAAACACTGTGAATTGGAGGCCTTCATCTAGAGCTACTGTAAAGCACAGGTTTAAAACCAAAGTCTAGAATTTTTATTTAAGTTCTCTTTAATTCTGACAGATTATCATTCCATGATCTCTCTGATAATGTTTGCGAACCCCCAGGGGATCCCACACCTCAGTTTGAAAACCACTGACAGAAGTGAATGTATAAGGCACCAAAACCCAAAGCAAGTATAACTAAATTCTGCCCCCTTCAGGTAAACTAGATCATAGCATTTCATGGATTTGTCAACACTTGCCCATGAATTTAAGCATCAGATTTGTAGGAAGAATTCAGTTGAGTAGCCTAATGGATAGACCAATGGAAATCCTCGAAAAAGAATTACACTGACATGGAAAAAAATGGTTGGGCCATTACATTTAAACAAGCCACTGACTTGTAATTCCTATGTACTTTCTCCAAGTGTATTATTTAGCCCAATTGAATAAACAAAATAATAGGCCTCCCTCACTCACATTATAGGCTAGCCTCACTAATGTTTTAATTATTATGTAGCCTAAACAATATAAAAAAAACAACGAAAGAAAGATATAAAAAAAAAACAATAGCAATATTGTCTAAAGTAAATTAGACTAATATGCTTTTCTGAAATGATAGCCTACTATGAAAAATTTAGGGGGGAAATCATTTCTGTGATCAGAGAGCCAATATCCCTACTTACTTGATCCTCCTGCAGGGTTGATTATTGCAACGCTCTCCTCACTGGCCTCCCCCAAAAGTTCACAACTCCAACTAATTCAAAATGCACCAGCAAGAAAGAAAAGAGTTCACATCCCCCCAATCACCAGGTCTTTACACTGGCTCCCAGTTATAGGTCTAGAATTGAATTTAAAGTGCTACTTATTGTCTATAAGGCACTAAATGGCCTGGGCCTAAAATATATTGTAGATCTACTGACGCTGGTCTGCTGGTAGCGCAGGGTCAAAACTAAACAGGGTGAAATTACATTTTCACACTGCAGGAATTAACTCCCTATGGGAGATCCCTTTGATTAATCTGTTGATTTTTGGTTTGAGAGTTGTAAAGTGAGTTTTTTTTTTTTTTTTCATGTCATAGTTTAAATAATATGAATTTGTCTTTACATTGCTGTTTATGTTGCTTTTTTACATATATTATATGTAAATATGTATAATATTGATTAATCTTGTGTCATAACATGTAAAGCACATTGAATGACCATTCTGTATGATAAAGTGCTTTATAAATAAATGTACATGTACATTTACTCATTTGTTATTTCATTACTGCACTGACAATATCTATGAAAACACAATAATTAGTAGGATCTATAGGTAGGATCAGAGCCATATAAAGGTACCTTTATATGGCTCTGGGTAGGATCAGTCAGAGCTATAATATGGCTCTGGGATCAGCCAACCTCAAGAATTATGACGTCAGAACCAGCGACGGAAGTTGCTCGAAACTAGGAAATGTTTCCCATAGAGAAATATTTCCAATACACTGTCATTGCAGAGGGACTGCGAAAGGAGGTCGCAGTCTCCTTATGTCGCTGCCTCCTCGGCTTGAGGGGCCATTAATGACATCTAGGGATTTTAATTTTCTTTTTGGGGGGGGGAGTTTGCAATCCGAAACCGACTGGCTTTGTCTCTGTTAGTGGGGAATGAGCGACGAGAAAAGCCCGGGCAACTGCAAGAGAAACTCTGGGTGTTCCAGGTAACATGGTCTATCCCTCGCAACCCTTAGAATAGCGTACATGTTGACAGGTATTAGTCAACGATTACTTCGGCCTAGCTTTTGTGTTCCTTAAGTGAATGAGAGGGTGATGCCGACAGTGTTGTCAATTCATAGCATCACTGCCACTGTGGTTTTAGTAATGCTAGCAATTGTAACAGCTACCATTGCCTGGAGCTCAGTAAAACGAGATATAACTAGCATGATAGCGTCAGTGCTCTGGCCCAGCTACATCTTTAGCTCCAATTTAATTGTTGAAGTGAACATCAGCTATGTAACAATGTCTTAGCAGCTGCCCACAGTTTGACCGAGTCCTCAGCAATACTGAAAAGATTAGCGCGCCTGAATTTTGTATCGAGAGCCACGTGATTTTATGTTTGACAGCTGACTTACCTTTTCTGCTGTTAGTATTGAGCAAATGCTGGCTGTGAACCCCGGGAAGACGCCGATCAGTCTGCTGCAGGAGTATGGAACGCGGATAGGCAAGACCCCGGTGTATGACCTCCTGAAGGCCGAGGGCCAGGCCCATCAGCCTAACTTCACCTTCCGCGTCTCCGTGGGCGACATCAGCTGCACCGGCCAAGGGCCCAGCAAGAAGGCCGCAAAGCACAAAGCCGCCGAGGCAGCCCTCAAAATGCTTAAAGGGGGAATAGGGGGAGTCGCTGGAGTAGAGAGTTTTGCTGGAGTCGACATGTCTTTAGATGGAGAATGGTAAAATCTGGTATCAATATAGTGTCCTATGGTGGCCGTGAGAGGCCAGTGTGTTCATAAGAAAAGAAAAAAAAAGATTATCTGTCTCTTAATTTATGTATTTTCTTGTAGCATCCCAGCAGAAATGAAGTCAACCAGCTCTACTCAGCAAGTTGAGTGCAATCCAGTAGGAGCGCTACAGGTGATCAAATATGTCTGACATTAGTTCATTCTGACATTAGACATTAGAATCAAACATAGGAGTTACTCTCTCTTTCTCTGGTGTTTGTTATTTAATTTTAATCCTTCATGTTGAATGCCTATGTTTCAATATCGGCAACAAGTGACAAAACCCCTATTATGCTATGTGACCCCTACATTTACTCTCCCCTACATCACATGGCTGTTCTTCATATTATTTCTGTTGAAGATGGAGAACCCATTTCAGCTCCCCACTCTTCTTGAAGAAGGCTTCACATAGAGGTCACAGAGTACTGTCAGTACGCAAAACGAAACAAATCGGTGCTACCCAGCTCGAGTTGCTGCAGCTAACAGCTAGAGCAGCCAGGCAGCTACAGTGCAACATTATGGGGGCATGATTTTGAAGATGCCCCTCCCAGAGTGTAGCACTAGCTGCCTGGCTACTCTGGCTGTTGGCTGCAGCAGCTCGAGCTAGGTAGCACCGATTTGTTTTGTTTTTTCCCCCCGTACCGATACAGGTACAGGTGACTTCGAGGAACAGAGATCTATGTGAAAAATTGCCTGAGTTTTCCTTTCACACTCTTCAC
This sequence comes from Alosa alosa, assembly GCF_017589495.1. Taxonomy (NCBI): domain Eukaryota; kingdom Metazoa; phylum Chordata; class Actinopteri; order Clupeiformes; family Clupeidae; genus Alosa; species Alosa alosa. The sequence continues at coordinate 5,301,646 of NC_063198.1, forward strand.
TGTCTAGTTTTTGTCCCTCTATCTGTTCCCACATTCTCCTGGTAGGAGCTTGTGGTGCAGAAAGGCTGGCGTTTGCCTGAGTACACGGTGACACAGGAGTCCGGGCCTGCCCATCGTAAAGAGTTCACCATGACCTGCCGCGTGGAGAGATTTGTTGAAATCGGTAATGTTGAGTGGGTGCAGAATCACCTGTTGCAATCATGCTTCAAAGACTTCCCTCTTAAGGCACAATAAGACCAATGCCCAAGTCATCCATATCACTTTGTATAACAGTCGAGTCTATAAAAGGGTTTTGTTGATATTGTAATGTCTGTATTGGTTGCAGAATTGATGCCCAGCAGTGTTATAATGAATAGCTGATGGATACAGGGTGCTAATTTGAATGATGGGCAAGTCCAAAAGTCTAACTAAAGCTAATTTAATAACTAAGTAAAATCAATTTCCTAATTTAACACCATGGGCAGGACCTTAACCGCAACATTGATGAGTCACTTCAATCCTCTCACATGCCACAATGGTGGCTGTAGTTCACACGCAAGAACCTGCTTGTTGGTTTACTTTGTACTTGCCCACGATATAAATTAGGGCCCATAATGGTATTTTAAAGCACAGAGACACATTTTTTTTAAAAACGGAAAGTAATTTATTCTTGTGAAACATTTGTTTAAAAACTAATAGGCAGTGGTACATCCAAGAAGCTTGCCAAGCGCAACGCAGCAGCAAAGATGCTCTCCAGGATCCATGACGTGCCAGTGGATCTGCGCAGCAGCCATGAAGCTGAGGCGGAGGACGATACCTTCACTATGGTGGGAAAGTTTACCTCATGGTCATGTTGTAGCTACTGCTTGCTTTCTTTTATGCTATTTAGCACATCAGTGCAACTACATTATGTTAATGAAGTTGAGAATGTGGGCCTATGGCGACTGTTTGGTACTGGTCCATGTGTACACACACATATAAATTCAGCTGTCTTACTGTTTTTGCAGGATGGTTGATACATCTTCCTGTTTGTAGAGGAAACGGTACAACGAACATGTTAGATGCAAGTCATTCAGTACAGTGAAAAATGACATGTCATGATTCTTGATACTATCTACAGAAACACAAACTCATAAAGCCACTCTGTTGTGCCTTACTGGTCTTTCTAGTTCTGCCCTGTCTCTTATACTCAGTATTGGTGTTGTTGTGAAGCCACTTGTATTGTGGCTTTGACTGAAAGGTGCTGTATAAATGAATATAGACTAGCTGAGGGCCGTCAGCTTAGAGGTAATAATCATAACCTCTGGGTAGGACAGCACTGCATCTCTTCTCAAATTCTGGAATGTACCGGTATATCAAATGTAGATTTAAAGATTGGGATAAATGCAGAGACCAAATTTCCCTCACGGGATCAAAAGAGTATATATACTTATACTATATTGTTTGTGTTGTTTATGTAATTATATTTGTTTGTTTGTTTTTAATCTCTAATTTATATTGTTTTATTAGACCTTTTTTGCCATGACCTAGTCTTTGATGCTGAAATGGCATTAAACTGACATGGCCACTGCTGCTGCATCTCTTCTCACTGTGTCCTTGTGCTTGTGCTCCAGCAGCACCGTTTGGAGGGTGGGAAGTGCAAGGGCTTTGGCTGCACCTGGGACTCGCTCCGCAACTCGGCCGGCGAGAAGATCCTGCAGCTGCGCAGCCACCCACTGGCCACGGCCAGCTCCACCGCCAACTTTTGCTCCCTGCTGCACGACCTGTCGGAGGAGCAACGCTTTGACGTCAGCTACCTGGACCTGGGTAAGCCTCGCCTCGCCCGCAAGCTGCTCCTCTATCACGCTCTAGGTCAAGTCAAGTCAGTGCTTGATTGCCAATACCATGAAACATCGCCTGACAGCAGCTGCTTGTAACCGCACCAAAAAAGTTTTGAGACTTGTTTTTCGAGAGTGTTTTTGAATGATGTGTGCAAACACTTTGTAATGGACAAACAAACACGCCTTTATTGACCCCTACTAATCCACAATTGCATCTGGAAAAGGTATTTGAAAGTTGTTCTAATTGGATATTTTGGATGATGTGTGCAAAAACTTTGTAATGGACACAAAAATACATCCTTATCCACCCCTAGTCAAGTCCAAACCATGGTATACTAAAGTCCTTACCACCTCCTAGCTCTAGTCTTACCTAGCTGTGGAAAAGGTGGGCCTTTTCTGTGTCACTGTACTGATTAATCTCATCTCAGGAGGGTCAGAATTAATATCGATATAAAGTTCAGATTTAGTATGGCAAGTAAACATATATTTTATCATTTCAGCTCTGGAAAGGCTTTGCTGAAACTCTACACTGTAGTTTTGCATCACTAATTAATCACCTCTGTCGGAAATATGCGGTTGGTGGCTGCCTATCTAATTTCGTCATACTTATTGCAAATATGTAAGTGGAGTGGCTGTGGTCGGCCCCATGAATCTCAAGCGCAGTCTGTAAATCAACCACCAAATTATCTGCCCAATGCCATCCTTAAGTGGGATGCCAGAGGCTATTTCGGGGGTAGGATCCAGGGCCGAGACCCAGCCGCAAACTTTAAAGTCTGCGATTAGTCATATTTTCCCACCCTATCTCCGGGGATAAAATGGAGCCAGTCTGGCTTGGGTTGGTTTGTTCAAGATGTAGGCCTATTTTTGTCTTTCTGTGTGAAATTACTATTAATATTTAGTAGCAACATTCTCAGAGAGGTTCTGAAAGAATTTAAATGAAACTCTTTATATTCATGTTTTCTCAAACATCTTCCATTTAAATTAAGGTAATTCTCAAATTTCTATATTTGTACTCATGGAAAGGGTGTAAAAAAATATGCCTTGTGTGATATAGGCCTGTATTCTATTCTCCGGGGAGTTTGTAGTTAACGAGTAGTTCACATTCACTTGGCTACTTAACTGCCTGCCCAGATCTTGCCGAGGTAACTAAATATCTGTGGTGATAAAAGCAGTCTGTGTGTTGAAAAAGTAAATGCACACCGAATCTTGGAACTTTGCGAGGTGCTGGTCACAGGATACGTGATATGAAAACCAGAGGAAGACTGCACACTCTGGATGCTCAGATGCCACAGTGATTTAATAAGAGAGAAGTTTCTGCCCATGGCCCCTCAAGTCTTAGCAGTCTGGTCATCTTTCAGCAGGAAAGATCAAATGTAGGCTATACAAAAAAAGAGTTCTCCCAGATCAGCTGGCTTAGTGGTTTAGGTACTTAAGATATCAGATGCCTCCCATTCAGATATGTATTTGATGATTTGACTCTTTTCTGAGTAATGTAGATGAAGTGAAGTCCCAAGCAATGTATATGCTAGTTCACTTTTTATTCTTTCATATATTGTAGTCTACTTCACTGTAGGTTTTGTGTTCCTGTTTTGAAAATGTTCAATAAAGATGTAGGATGAATGTCTGTCTAACCTAATCAAAGTTAGTAAATGTAGGCTATGATTTATGTGCTTGATGTCAGACGTTGCAGCAATATAACCAATTTCAACACTAGGTGGCATTATTGTAGCTAAAAGCTTTAAGCTTTGTACATCAATAACCAGTATGGAATGGGTCTAAATTAATTCATGGTTTAATTCTAGTCTCAGCAGATTTTCTGTGACTTTTAAAATCATTTGATTCTCTCTCTCTCTTTCTTTCTTTCTTTCTTTCTCTCTCACTCCCTCTTTCTCTCTCACTCACTCAGAGGAGCGCAGTCTGAGTGGCCTGTGCCAGTGTCTGGTGGAGCTCTCCACCCAGCCCATAACCGTGTGCCACGGCTTCGCCCCCAGCCTGGATGCCGCCCGGGCAAATGCTGCCCACAATGCACTTCAGTACCTCAAAATCATGGCAGGTGGGAAATGACCCTGTTCTGCTGACGAGACCTCACACTTTTTTTCTTTCTTTCCCTTTTTCTCTACCCCCTCTATTTGAAGGGGTTGTTGTTAGAAATGGTTAAGGTGACCTTCTCCAAATCTTGTTTATGTCCTCAGTTCTGTGAAGTGAGGGTTTGTGTGGGATTCTGTGACTCCCAGTGATGTTACTCCAACGTTTCCCCCTGATGCAAGATCTCATTTGAGAGCTGTAGAGCCACCCTATGGATTACAAAATTGAACAATTCTCCTCCATCTAGATTTAGCATATAGTGTAGTTAAACTTTGATATAATGTGGCAGTGCGTTATATTCATTTTAAAGTCTAGTTGCACTTGTCCTATTGAACTATGTGCTGCACTAGCAAATGTTATTACTATTGAGAGTCCCATGTTCTTATTGTTTATCTTGCAATTCCCCACTTATTTTAACAATTGATGTTTAAATTGTCTATATATGTCTAGTGTGTTTAGCTTTTAGCCATTAACATGTTTCTAAATTGTGCTCTTAAACTGCAGTGGCCTTTTTAACCATGACATGAAATAATTAGCCAATCTGATCACTGGCATTTTTAGAAATGTGACCTATCCACTCTCTAGATTACAAGGGTAATTGGACAAACTGCTAGTGTTCATTTTTGTTTTAGTTATAATCAGAGTTGGTGACTGACAGAACTAATTACCTTTTAAGAACAAGCCCAGTTTTAATAATTGTTAGACTTAATATTTCTGTCCTGTACCCAAATTTAAAATGATGCTCCAAACATGATGTGCTAAAACTATGCTTTTATGATCACCTCAGGAAGATGCACATAATGTGCATTTTCAGCTGCCAAAAACATTACTAGACATCAACTCGACTACAAAGTATGTGTTATGTAACAAATTAGTGTCATTACTGGCAGATATCCCAGTAGAATCCATGGGATTAAAAAGAGAAGGCTCCCTGTTGTGACTCTTTGAGATATTTTCTGAATTTTTATTAGTCACCATTTCTGGAAATGGGCAATACATAGAGAGAAACTGGGAAATGGAGAAATGAATGCATTCTCAATTGTACAAATAATGTTTTGTTGGATTTTATTTACTGTAATACATTATAGCAGTCTAACACCTGTCTGCTTTACAACATTTTCAAAAAATAAATTTAATAAAGTCTTTTAAATACACTTCTCTTGATTTAATGTGTGCTTGATGCAAGTAAGTTCTCTGTAATATAAATTAATGCAATTTATTTTTAAATCAACACATACACAACACAAAGGACTTTCAGTAGCATTTTTGAAAGGCAGGAAAGATGACGGTAATTTGCAGTCGAGGGAATGCATTCAGCTGGCTCAGCTCACATCACAAAGGATCTGCAGTGTCACTGTCCCTGTTTCTCGAGTTCAGATAGCGTGCACTACAGTATCGTCACAAGCACAGGACTGTGGCTAGCCATTGCGTTATTAAACATATCACACACTCAAATGGAAAACTATATACACATAATTTAGTGCAACATGCAGGTTTCCATGGACCCTGTATTTGTTAATGAGAGCTTAGCCAGGAAACCAGCACACTGGAACTCTCTCAAATGATGCCGCAGGTAACTACACCCGTGCCACGTGTATGGGCCATAGAGTAGCGGCCATACACATACGCAACACTGTAAGGCCATGCGAAAACAAAGCAGCCTCTTTGCAAGTCTTCAGGTTTTTGTTTTGATTGTTTCAGCACAATTTTGAAAACCAGGCCCACTTGTTTCAAAACACTACACACCATTAACACAACCCTAGACAAGAGTATCAGAATGCTGCAGATGCTTTGCCAAATGAAACCGTAGCAGAACATTCTAAAGAGAACGTACTACAGTGAAAGTGCTTCCAGCAGGTCTACCTCCACAATCATTTTCCTCTCCCTACCTGTTGGTTCAGCATGCGAGCTTCTGGGTACCCAGATTACTAACTACCCATACTGCTATGGGCTTCTGGGTACTCAGATTACTCCCTACCCATCTACTGCTATGGGCGCCCCCTGTCATCCCAATTCTTCCTCTCACTGCAATGTTGGCTACTTTCCATTTCTGTTTAAGACGGTGCTTAGGTCTGAAAGGCAGTATCTTGAAATGGCAAAGAAGTGGCATTTTGTTAGATTTCTGTATCTAAAGTAGGGACGTGTGTTTAATGTTTCACAAACAACTGTGTAGTGGTTTGAGTTTAAAAATTCACAAGCTGGGTTTCTTCACATTTTTGTGTTTAAGCAATCAAAAAATTCATCATCCTGATCCTCTTCTACTTGTAAAGGTCAAGACAATGGCAATGCAAATATTACAGTATCCTAGTCCTCTGCTTGATAAACAGTGCATAAACAATGCCCATTGTGGCCTAATTTGTATACTTTACAAATAAATTACGCTTACATGTAAATTCTCTGCAGAGGTCAAGGTTTGAAGTACACTTAAAAGCTAGTAACGTGTTGTTACAGTACACACAGGCCCAATCATGAAACAGCGACAATCTGGTTGAGAGGATTCCTAAGGCAGAAGGTGCAAGTCATCCTCGGCATAGCCACTGCTGTCTGACTGGAAACTCTCCCCCCTCGGCAAGCCTAGAGTACAGACACAGGAAAGTCAAGACACAGTGGTGGTTACATGAGTGTACAGCATAGCAAATGCATTTCTAGCACTTTGTCGTTGTGACTGCCTGTGCCGTTTGCAGATAGGCCAAATGCTGCGCCAGCTTATCTCCCTTCCTGTCGTGAGGTTTCCCACCACTAACAGAGATAATCAAGATGAGAAGCCTGTTCACACCAACGCCTTAGCAGCTCAAAAAGTGATGATCGCACAGCACAGCACCACCCAACATTCACTTCATCTTTTACTGTTGCTTTGAAACTTCTGGGAAGCCACTGCTTATGCTACGCTGTGGTAATGCTGAGAAAGTTTAAGAGCAAAGTTCTTCTGACGAGGTGTTGTGGCCTCTTAACACAGCCTGAACTATTATAATTGTTTCATTTCTCTTTTAAAAGAATGGTTCCATACTTGGCTTCAGATAAAAGCAAGCTCTAGCTAAAATCAACTCACTATTGTTCTGACCAATAGCCGGGAGGGATAAGGAGGCGCGTGTCCCGAGGTCGGATTGTCCAACATCATCTTCCCCAGCACTGTGAACCTGTTCAAAAACAACAACTTTCTACTTATACTTCAATCCATTTATTCATCATGAGTCATGGATGGGAACTATTGAGAACACTGAGAGGGGGCGGATAGCAAAACTAGCGCTTGTCTTCACAGTTATCACTTCCATCAGAACAAGGCAACAGCACAGGAGCTAATAGGGTGACGTGAGTGGGCATTCGTTGCCTCTGTGGAGGCGGGCAGTTGTTGAGCTGGATGACTCAACTGTAGATGAAGGAGCATGGTACATACCTCTTCTAGTTCAAAGGAATTGGCGTGCTTGGGTTCGTGGATGAGTCGAGCCTGCTCTGCACCCTTGAGGGGGCTTAGGTACCTCCGGTTTGAGAGCGGTGTCTGAGATTGAGCAGAGACGGCACTGAAGGGAGGATCTTCCGCTGTGTCCCCGTGCATGGCTTCACCTTCCCAGCCTGTCACCAGTATCTGACATGGGGACACACGACTGCTCCTGCTGGGATGAGATGATGGTGCAGACGGCTCGCCATCCACCGACTGACGTTCAGAACAGGTTTTAGGGATATTTGTGGGTTCACCTTCTTGTAAGTTGCAATGAACTGTCTGTTCATTCAGTTCTGAGGGTGAAGTTGTGATGGAGATGTCTGAAATTGGCTGTCCTCCAAAGCACTTATGGGGCACTGAGGTTTTGAAGTCCAGTGGACTGCAGTAAGGTGCTTGGTGCACCTCCTCTACAATCGGAGGGCAGATAATGTCATGAGTCACCTTAGGCACAAGGGCCATGGGAGCCTGAAACAAGGCATGCGACTGGAGGTTGAGGGTTACTGGCCTTTTGGAATTTTCTGGAATGTTTGCATCATCAACAGCACTCTGGTTTTGGCCAGGATCAGAAAATGTGAGCCTCACCCTGCAGTTATTAACCGAGTCTTGAGAGATCTTCCTTGAACCTGATAACAATGTGCTTGAGTGCTCAGTGCTGTCAAGACCTGTTTGAGGAGTCATATCCTCAGAAGTCCTCCTTTCTGATCCCTTGCCTGCTCCTCTTTCTATATTAGGGTTTACTTTAGTGACATGTCCCATATTGTTTTCTGCAAGCCCTGCACAGTTTCCCCCTTCAAGTTCTGAGTGTCCTGGAGCCTTTGTGTCTGTGTTTATCAACTGGGTCGGTATTTCGGGGATACTGCCCCGCTTCCTGGGTGAGTTGTGTGGTGATGTGGAGTCGGAGGTACGAGAGCCAGCAAAGAGGCACATTTTCGAAACGGTGTCCTTGAGCCTCTCCACGGGTGAGCGAGGCTCGCTGCGGACACTGCCGAAGAAGCGCACCCCGATCCGCTTTTCAGCCGCAGGGGAAAAGCTGAATTCGGGGGGCGCGAGTTTCTGGAGGGGAGTCCTGGACACATGGGAATAAAGGGAGTAAAAGGCATTGGCCATCGCTGTCAGCACCTCCACTTGCCTGAAACGACCTGCACCGGAGAGAGAGAGAGAGAGAGGAAGAAAGACCATTCAGTTTTTCATAACTAAAATACATACCAATAGCCAGAACATAAAGGCACAAACCATAAGGCTTGCCAGACACGATATAAGGGCAGAATACAAAAGACATGGTATGATAATCCACTCACTAGCAAGTGACAGGTTTGGGTCCTCTTGACTGACCCGACGGAGCTGTGACTCCAAGAAGAGGCGGAAATTGATGCCGCGCAGTTGGGAGGGGAAGTTGAAGAAACGGGAAGGAATCCGCGCCGTGACCTGGGGCTCATCACAGCCAAAGCCCAGCTGGTACAGCGTTTCCTCCGCATCCTCTGTGCACATCTGAAGAACCTCCGAGATACTAATGTGTGTGTGTGTATAGAGAGAGAGAGAGAGAGAGAGAGAGAGAGAGAATGTGTGTGTGAGAGGTGGGGGTGGAGGGAGAGGAGAAGATGGAGAGATTTATGTCAACAGTGACATTATTAGGACAGACACAGGCAGGAGGAGTCAGGTATGTTAGGTATGTGTTTACCTTGAGGCCGTTTTACTGGTGGTGGAGGACAGGCAGCTGGAGGCCATGCTCTGGCCCATATTAAAGAGTGGAAGACTAAGCCTCTGCTGCGGTGTGCTGTGAAAACATTCACATTCTCAAAACTAGGTTGTCCGGTTGCCACAGCAAAGTTACATGCTATTGCACAACAATTACAGCATTTAATCATTAGTGTGGATTTGCAAAATGCATTTGAAGCAGATATTGAAAGGACGCCAAAGGACACTGATAATAACCTCGTGGTAAATTTTTTCTGACGTGATTTTGGAGGGGGCAGGAGCACAGGACGGCACCTGGTGATGCAACACACAGCCAACAACAAAGCCATGTGAGTGAGGGACAGTGTGCACATGCAAAACATCTGAATTTTGTATAAGACAAGCAACATTTCCTCTCACCCCACTGATGGTCTGGCCACATCATGCAACACAGTGGCTAGGCAGAAAGAAAGACTAGTCTGAGACACACCTTCACCCAGCTTAACAATCATTTGCATTTCCATTTCAATTCATTCCGCCCTTCTAATACTCATGTCAAACATATGCTGTCAGTGGCAACGGATCCATCTTTTCAGACACATGGTTTTACAGATAAGTTTTATCTGATTTAAATCCACAAGGATGTCACTCAAGGAAGAGGTGTAGGCTTTTGATGCTACAAAGAGGCCATTGTTTTGAATGCAATAGAACTGTGTGCTGCAATGGAAATAGGCTGGGAGAAGGGCTGTAGCCACCATGTACAGTCTCCTGCTTTGGCTTCATGCCCTGGCAATATGAAGTGACAATTGTTGAAATGCTTTATCATTGCATCCTTTATGTGGTTATTCTCTTAAGCACTCATATTTCTGAATCATTTTGTATTAAAAAAAATTACATTTTGTTTACTGGAACCTGGTCAAATTCCCACACGTAAACAGAGAAATAAGTGCGCTGGTCACACACAGTCCCACCTCTTCCCATAACAGTCTTTCCTGTTTTGTTTCCTCTGTCTAAGTTTACTTTCCTTCACTTACCCTCAGCTCCTAGACTCAGGTCATCTTCAAAACTGTTACATGTTTTCAGTAAAGACTCTGGGGGAGGTAAGAGGAGCATTATCACTAAACATGGGTGAGAATCTAGACTAACTTCACAACAAGGGTGAGATAACAAAGGCAAATGTAGCAAAGGTCAGCACTTTCCATGATCAGAGATGCATTCAGCCAAAACCTTACACCCTTGCTCTCAAGCCTAACAAAGCAACGGGGTTGCAACGGTTTTCTGTTTGCTTTAGGAGGACTTACCCAAAGTTAAGTGAGCAGGGTCAGCTCTCGCCTCCTCTAGTCCAGTGGCTGGCCTGTGAAGGGTTAATGTGTTTGTGATAAAAAAAATAGCTACCATTAAGTCAGCAACCACTAAGTACACATTATCAGCTCTGAATTGTTGCGTGTGCCTGTGGGTAGACAGTGGGCATAGGGCCAGTCACTGGGATAAAAATACCCACAAAGCACCACGTCAGACACTGCAGTGTTCTGCTCCAGCCTCCCATCTTTACATAAATACTGCTATCCTATCTCAGCACATGACAACTCTGGGTATCATCACAAGATAGTTTTGAATGACTTTGATTTCTGAAGGCGAAAAATAAACATCTTTGCTGCCGTTTGCCTGCTGTCTTGGGGTTGACTTATTGTTATAGTAGGGGCAATAGCATTTTAGTCAGTGACATCATACCATACCATGGCCCTCCATTAGACACAGCAATATGACAGAAATTGTATTTGTACAATGTTAAATCTTCTAATGGATAATTGCAAGACTCACTTAGAATAAGAATATCCTTATAGCCACTCTATCAAACGGTCATTATGTGAGTGCACTCATATTTGGACTACATAAATATTACAGCAAGAAAGTAACATGCTATTTTTACATGGCTTTCCCAAGCTTATTATATCTTAATATATCTTCAGGCAATACAAAAGAAATGTCCTGAGTAGAGAAAACATTGTATTATTTAACTGTAACTGAATCCATGTGTTTGGTCCCTCTTTTGGGAAAATCAGTCTATTTTAATTCACATTTAACTTATCATTAACTTCACTAGATTCAAATCTCTAGTCTTGTTTTTTTTTCATTCATCTGTTTTTAATGCTCTGCCGCCAACAAACACATTATGCCACTCCTCAAGTCTACACAGACAGAGCAGATGTCTCTACACACAAACACACACACACACACACACACAAATATACACAATACAATACACAATTATACTTACCCACAACCTTGAAGCCAGGTTTCAATCTTTCCTGTAGCACATCCTGTGGAAACTCAAAAGACACACCATGCAGAGACAAAGAGAGTGAACGTGCAGATGTGTACCTCTGCTTACATACTAAACACTTTTTATTGTCAGCTTTTTCCCTAAGGTGGTTTCTGCTATGCTGCGGTGTCAATCTGCACTAGTTACATAACATTTGTGCTGTCTTTGAGGCTGCGTGGTCTAGGCTATTTATGTTTCATTTCTTGGTTTATTGGCCTGTAGCCTATTGCTGTTGTTTTTGTTTTGCTATTGTAACTTTAGACTTCTCGCTCTCACTCAAAGATTTCCCAAAGAAAATGAATGAGGAAATTATTTTTCTCAAAGTAAAGCATTCAGCAGGTGTGTAAGAAGGGCTTATGTGTAAGCTCATATTCCCTTCCTCAAAACGACCTAATAATCCGTTTATTGTAGTTCCTGCTACTTCTCTGTGGTCGGCACGGCCACACTGGAGATTTGGTTTGGAAATGTCACTGACCTCCCAAAAAAACATCATCCTCCTGGGTGGACAGGTGCAGGTCTGTGGTTGCTGGGTACGGGGCCTGATGTTCCGTCTCCTCCAGGGTAAGCCAGCTGCTGTGCACCCAGGCATGACGCCTGACATTTGGGGACGGCGTCTCCATTGGGTCCAGAAAATAGCGAACTGGAGAAAAAGTTGATACCTTTACACGTTCTGGCCAACCTTTAAGAACCTCACTCGTCGTATGAATGGAATGATACATTTGAAATAAATGAATAAATAACCTCGACCCATATGCTAAACATTTTTTAAGTTCAGGAAGAATGTTAGGCTGGTGTTCAGCAGCAATTTACTTCGACTTCACAGTCGAAGGCTATTAACTTCAAACAGTGAAAATCCGTTTTTTATGACCGATAATCATACATATGAAAAGCCAAACACTGTTGAGACATACGAAAAGACCAACTTATTTATAAGCCTAACCAGTCACGAACTGATGCGAGATTCACGTCCATAACATACCTTCACTATGCCGGTTTGCCTATCATTCAAATTAAGCACTATTCACCGCTCAGGTATCCGATATTGATTATGCAACGAGGCATCCTTGAGTGTTCCCTCTATTTGTACATGTACGCTCCCGAGGATCCCCATTTTAGAGCATTGTTCGCCGCCAACGCAAAGTTTCGTGTCTGCGCTTTTGACAGACTGCGTGCTATTGCCGTTAGGCTACATGAAGAACCAAGGAGGAAATGATGCTGCGATCAGAAGACAGAACTGAAACAGCACTAGCACCTAGCGTGTAATATCCTGAACCTGTGCAGCCCATGTAGTGATGTTCCAGTGTCGGTTATCATTTTAGGTCTTGTTGGAGAGACATGACGCCTCCTCAGTATTAGCAGCGCAATGACTGACCCTGCCTATAGTTCATAGCTTTAGGAAAAATTACACCTGTTGTCGGAAGAAAAAAGTAATAGCCTACGTGGTTGATATTCGCTTGCAAACAGTCATCATGAGCATTCGGAGGAGGTGATAGTCAAGTCAAGTGTTATGTGGACGTGAACGTAGCCTAAATTTTGTCCATACAATTTCAAATAGCCTTTTGCGCTGACAGTGAATAGAGTGGATGAGTCTTGATGGGTGATTAAAGTTAGTTTGTTCAGCTATGCACAAATAGGCTGACACCAGACATAATTTTACTGCATTTCTTACATCCAGTAACTATATAATGTGACAATAAACTTCCTTGTATCCTTGTATCCTATGAAAATGAAACAAGTCAATAAAGTATAATTTTTATGGTGCTTATTAGCCTAATACATTTTTCTTAAGTCATTTCGTTTACATGCTCTTCAGTCACCACTAGGTGTCAGACTTTCCATAATATAATTCACAACCTTTATGGTCCCAAAACCTTGAGGATGGTACACTGGGGCCACTGACCTTCCTAAACCGAATCTTTTAAATGTTTTATGTCTGGACTGCCGATGCATGATGAGAAGGAATGGTTCGAGTGCCCCAAAAAAACACAGCCGAAGACCTACTGGTTAGCCGTGGCCTAGTCCAAGTAAAGTGCCCTTGAGCAAGGCACCTAACCCCTCACTGCTCCTCGAGCGTTGCTGTTGTTGCAGGTATCTCACTGCGCCAGGATTAGTGTGTGCTTCACCTCACTGTGTGGGTGCTGAGTGTGTTTCACTAATTCACGGATTGTAAATGCAGTGACCAAATTTCCCTCACTGGATCAAAGGAGTACTTCTACTTATACCAAAGATCAACCGTCTCTGCGTATATTATAACTTCCATCATATAGTATGTTAGAAACCTTACATAACAGCGGTACATAACACATTGTGAATGTTCTTCTCATATAGGCCTGTGTATTATGTTCCTGTTATAAATAATGTAATTCTTGGAGACAAGCTTGTTACATTTGACCTAGGCTATTTGTTTCCTTCAAACAAGAGTAGCATAGCAAAGTTTTATTTTTAGTCATTCAGTTATGCTAATGGTTGTAAGTATATTTTTGTAATTGTTTATATAGCACATCATTAATGAGTTTAGTACTTTTTACAGAACTCTTTGTTTCACTTAGGCCTATTTTTTATGTTTGACCTGTAGTTTTATGAAGACTTGAAAGATTAGACAAAATAAATATTCTGGCCCAAAACATCAAGTTCCTCTTTACATTCATCAGATAACCATGTGAATACTGTCCTGTGCAGAATGCACCTTAATAGAACTTTTATTTTATCTGCTTTGCAGCTAGATGTCATGCTTTTTTGTATCTCTGCACTCTCAGTCCCGGGTTCTTTGCACTGCAAAAGCAGTATTATGGTCTTCTTTTGAGCCATGCAGCGTGTGGCCAAGAGGAGGGCTGTGGGAGAGGTGGGTGTGCATGAGGCTCTAGAACTCCACCCTAACTGGGCCGTGGCTCTCAGTGTTTACATGCAAACGGCATGTGCTCCTCGGGCACCCCCTTCTCTGTTCTCTCACACACACACACGAAAAATTCTGTCCCCACCCAGCCCCCCACCCCTTTACCAGGCAGTTACGGCCCTGTAGTCCTCCTACCTCCGTGTTTGTCAGGCCCTCTACCAGCCCCCCAGACCATAGGGAGTGGCCAGTCCACAGTCTCAGCCCTGGTATGAATGTGACTGCTCTGTCATCCTCCCCTTCTCACAGCTGCTAGTTCTTCACATTTAACTGAGAGGAAAAGAAAAATGAGAGACTCCCAAGTGGGTCAGGTAAACGTTGCAGGCACCAGACACTGCACTCTTTTAGAATTAAGCTAACCGAGAAGGGTTACTTCTGTCAATCCTGTCAGCCTTCTGTGAAAAATAAAGGTTGTGGATAAGTTTTTTCTTTCAATTAACTAAAAGGATGATATATATTTTAATGTGATTAGAATGAATAAACTATAAACACTGCTAGTATAATAGCACTATTCAGCACTATGCAGTATGAGCATTTAAAATATTAAATATTTCTTCTTTTATCCATTGTTTTAGTTGTAGTTATGGTTATTGTATTTAGCAGATGCTTTTGGCCAAAGCCACTTGTCAGAAAATGCTGGTAGAATAAGTTTTCAAATAATAGGTCCTAACTACTTTTCACTACTACCCAGAAACAGGCATTCAAACAGGTGGAATATTTTGGTGAGATCATGTTGTCTATAACATTTTGAGGTTCAGTATCCCAAAGAATAATTTACAGTTTTGTATAAGGTTTACCAATCTACTAAGTCTACAATTTAAGATAAACAAAGTATTGCCTGGTTAATGTTCCTTAGTCTATTTGCTTGCAATGCACCATAGAATGTGCTCTATGAAACATTGTTACTTATGTCTGTGGAACAAAAAACAGCATATTATTTTTAGAACCTAGTTATAGGCATATTATGTTACATTCAAATTGAGATGAATTCATCAATGGCGCCTTTTGCGCCAAAAATCCCTCCCGCCGACGTCACATTAGTCAAACGTACGATGGCACAACCTACTTTTAGATGACCCCACCCAAATATCCGCCTCTGAATTTGGCTACCATTAGGTGTTTCGTTCGCCTTGACATGAATGTACAAATGCTTACTGTGCCGCACGTAGTTTTGTTCACGCCCAACATTCCATATAACTTCTAGGTGAACTTCTACTTCAACGGAGCGTACTTAAGCAAAAAATCTCTTACAAGAGATTTCCATTGGCTCTAAACTAAACTATTGGCATTTCTATTGGAGAATTTACTTTTCCTTCTGTCTACTTCGCCGCGCCGCCGTCAAGTTCGGTTGCGCGGTTTGCAAGTTGATGTCAGTCTAGAAGAAGCCCGAGAAACTCCTCTCATCTCAAAGCTATGAGTGGTGGTGAGTGAATTTTGGAAAAGTTTAGTAGCTTCTGTGGAACTGCATTTGTCTCATTACAGATTTGCCATTGATGTGTTTGTGGATTATACATACATGAACCGTACGTGAGTATAGATGTGGACTTAATCCCAAATAGCTAGCTTTTAAGCTATAACGCTAATTTAGGAAAGTAAATGGTTTTGCAACGAGATGAGTAATGTTAGCTATTTCCTTTAGCTTGTAGCAGCTACATGGCTACTTTAACCAGTGACGTTATAATGTTTCCCTTACTACGGAATGGCTTGTGGGATTATGCTACTGTAACCTTAATTTTAGATTGCGATATAATGACAAACAACTCCTCTCTGTGTTAAGCTCTAGGATCAGAAGTAACGTTAGTTGTTGAAATAGCAACAGATGACATGGAGTGCTGGTTTAACAGCTAACGTTAGGTCTGGTTAGCAAACTGTTCAATGACCAGGTAAGTTAAGTTAGCCAACGTTAGACAGACACTTTAAGATTGTTCATTTCTTGATTTAAATATTTTATGGTCGACTAAAAATGTCGTGACATTGGGAAAGTAAGTCTGATATAAAGTATTTGCTGGGTTGAACCCGGCAAAGTTGTTTGAAAAGCCATGGTAAACTACAAGCAACAAGATTGAGTGACATTCTTGGCTCGTGTCAGCTTTGGTAGCTAGCAATGCTAGGATATTCAGTTAGCCTTAGCAAGCTGTTCGGAGCCATCTAGTCCTAGGCAGATTGATGGACTATTTTGCCAGCCAAATTAGCGGGCTAACTACGTTATTGAACTTGGTTCGTAGTTAGTGGAGTTAAAGGAAACTGTTTTCATGAACGCCTTGTGTAAAAATGAGCCAACTGTGTGTTAATGTCTGCCAATGCCTGTTAGTCACGCTGAAGTTTGACAAAAGTCTTTACGAAGGGACCCTTTTTACTACTAGCTAGCTAAGTTACGTTTTCACGCAGAGCAACAGCAAGATGAAATGGCCGCGCTGGTGGAAAGTGACGGAGACTTCCTTCAAAAACGAAACAGAAATACCGGACAGGTGAGTTCGGTAGCACTTTAAACAAACTTTTTAGATCATCTTAAAGTGCTTTAGCTAACGTTATCAGTGATTTCAAATGATTTGATCGATGTGGTGGCGGCCAATCATACTCAAATTAACAGAACTGAGTCGGCTAGGTAGCTTCCAGCTAGAATTGAAAGCTTTTGGAAGTGGTGTGTGACGGATGGCATTTGTTGTCGGTTTTGCTAGCGCACATGTCTTTGGGTGGGAGTTAGAACGGCTGTGGAGGTAAAAGAGGCAAAGCGGGGTGTTCCTGTCAAGCCCCGCACTTTGAATGCGGGTTGCGCGGCCCATTCTAGCTGCCCACGGAGGGGTGGCTACATGCGCCTGAGCGAGTTTATAGGGTAGAATAAAGGGTGGGAGGGAGATGGGTGGGGTGGGGGAGGGGATGTGTGGCTAGGCGCAGGAGCTTGGGAGGACAGAAAGAATCTGCGATCCCACCCATTTCCAAATAGCCTTGTTCCCTCCTTTCCCTCTCTGTCCCTCCTCCCATTACCACAAGTATTCAACAGAAATGTCAGCGGTATCAGAGCTGTGTGACTAAATAATCTCCTGTAGAATTTGAATGCTGCAAATTACTAAGTGACTTCTTTGTGTTTCTTCTGCCAAGAAACATTTAATCTGAGTGTAACAAGCAACGACCACGTTTTTTCTTTCTTTTCTCATTTAACAGGACTCCCAGCAGCCATCTCCCCTTGCTCTGTTAGCAGCTACCTGCAGTCGCATGGATGAGAATGATGCCACATCTGACCAGCAAAACCAGCAGCAAAGTCAGCAGTTAGACCTCAGCCAGTCTCAGATCACACACACTGCCAACGGCTGGCAAGTCGTCTCTGGCGTCATGTCCGAGGATCAGAAGAATAGACTGGTGGTGTCCTCAGGAGCCACAGTACAGCAGCAGCAGCCTCAGCATCAGTATGTCATGGCCCCGTCTGTGCAGGGCCAACAGGTGCTTACCACCCTCTCTGGTATGATGCCCAACATCCAGTACCAAGTCATACCCCAGTTTCAGACTGTGGATGGCCAGCAGCTGCAGCTTGCTCAGACCCAGCAGGACCCTTCGGCGTTGGGGGCTGGCCAGTTTCAGCTGGTGTCCTCTCCCAATGGTGGTCAGCAGCTCATTGCCGCCACCAACAGACCTGGGGCTGCAGGTAACATCCTCACTATGCCGGGGCTCATTCAGCAAGCTATACCCCTCCAGAACCTGGGCCTGGGCAACTCGGTACTGCCCAATCAGACACAGTTCCTGGCCAACATGCCATTGTCGCTTAACGGCAACATTACCCTCCTGCCAGTAAGTACTGGAGTGTCCTCTACAGGCGGGGGAGATGGGGGAGGTGGAGCCGGAGGCAGCAACCAGCAGTTGATGCAGCAGCAACCCACAGTGTCGTCTGTCGGGTCAACATACTATACCACCTCCAGCACCACCACCTCTGCCCAGCCTACCATCTCGTATGGGATAGCAACGCAGGCTCAGAGCACTAACACAGTAGTCACTGGAACCTTCCAGAATGCAACAGGGGCTGTACCCATCCAGCCTGATAACAGAGATGGTCAACAACAGCAGCAGCAGCAGCAACAACAACAACAACAACAGCCCCAGCAGCAGCAGATCCTCATCCAGCCCCAGCAGATCCTCCAGGGAGCCCAGACGCTCCAGGCCATCCATCCAGGCACGATGACAACAGCAGGGGGCCAGATGTTTGCCACACCGACCATCACTCAGGACGGCCTCCAGAACCTGCAGATCCAGGCCATCCCCAACAGTGGGCCCATCCTGTTGCGCACGGTGGGGCCCAACGGCCAAGTCAGCTGGCAGACCATCCAGCTCCAGAACCCGGGAGGGGCTCAGATCACCCTGGCGCCCGTGCAGTCCATCCCGCAGCTGGCACAGACGCAGACGGGCAACACGGTGCAGCTGCAGAGCCTGCAGGGCTTGCAGGGCCTGCAGACCATTAACCTGAACCCACTGGGCAACACAGGGCTGCAGATGCACCAGTTGCAAGGGGTTCCTATCGCCATCGCCAACACAGCAGGTCAGTCCTGGGAGAGTGGTTAATAAATGCTTGCCGTGTGTTTTTCAGTTAGTCATTAGTTACTTGACAGTTAGGTCACTTTTGTTTGCTGGCCTATATTTATATCCAAGCAAATTCTATCTAGCAAAGTGTTTGTTTTATCTGTCAAGGTAAAAGAGTTTTTTTTTCTGCTGCTTGTAAATTCAATGATCAATAGGTTTTAACTTTTTTAAATGTTTTAGCCTGTAAGATGCCCTTTCTACGTAATGGATACCATGTGTTAATCATATTAATCATTGGAACATAGTTGTGCTACTTGCACTGGAAGTTGTAAAACTGGCTAATCTGATGGATAATATGAAGGTAATGTTCATGTATGGCTGTACTACCCTCCATTCCTCATACTACACAGCATTTCATACGTTAGATGTGGTTAGTTTGGCAATGACAGGGAGTTGAGCTGAACCTTCTGAAATTGCAATCTGTTGAAAAGAAAGGAACCTACTTCCTGTTTGGTGTTGCTTACCATACTGGTTTGGCTAGTTGAAGCGGAGGTTTGTTTGTGCAAGTGTCAGCATGACCTTTGTGTTTTTCATACGAGGAAAAAGGGGGGAGAGAGGGTGTATCTGTGTCTCAAGCATGACCAATTGTGAGTTGGCTTTTTTGGTCATATGTCTGCGTTTTGACTCGTTTATTCTGTAAGGAAAATGCAACTCCACCCCACCCACCCAGAACAGGGCTTATCAGGCAAGGCCTGTCCACAACCGTCTCCACGGCTGCGTACTGGAGGCGGGCTGATGGGTGTGACCACGCCTGTGCTATGCCACCCATATTTATCTGTTTGGTCATTTCCTCCTTGAGAAGCCAAACAAGCAAGCACATATATAGGACAGCCGAGTTGTTAGCCTGATTAGGCCGCAGTGGTGCTTATTCATGTGTGACGGGTGACGCTGCGTCACAGAGTTCCTTCCTGCACGGTGCAGGGGAAAGGAGGCCACTTCCTGCGAGTGACAGAAATGCTACTGAAAAGGAATATAGTAGATAATGGACTATTAATAGTTTCTGTGATGGAAACTGAAAGCTCCAGTGTACTACTCGTTTGTGGTTTACTTTGACTCTTTGAACCAGTTGGTTTTTACATTTCAGATGACTTTTTTTCCCCCGTGGTAGTGAAATTGCAGTTAAAGTACCAGGCAGTCAGCTTGATTTGCATGAAGTGTGGTAGAGCGGTCTACTATTGGCCAAGAGTCTATTAAAATGTTGGAGCTAATCCAAATTCCAAGGTAGATGGACAAGTTTGGTTTCACTTTTTTTGTGATCTGTGGGGTATACTACGAATTTCGATTAGTGGGTTAGCGAGGTATGTTGCACTCAAAGCCAGGGTAAGCAGAGAGTCATTTCTCAACTTCCTTGCTTCCATATTGTGTTCTGGTGATTTTAATCTTGTTTTATGCTATTAAAAAAGTAACAGTTAAGAAAGTGGAAGTCCACTTGCCTCACTGCATTCTTGATATTTGAAACTATGTTGTTGTGTTAAATCTAAACTTAAAGGTACACTATGCAAGATTTTCATCTTAATATAACCTTTACGAAGCCAATTTGATGGTAAACGAACTTGTAATGCAGCATAGACTAATACAGAATAGACGTAGCGAGTAGCTTCCGAGAAAACCAGCCATGCAACTACAAGAATGGCGGCCTGACAAATCTCACGAGAATCGTGAAACATTACCTTGTCAGTAGATATAGCTCTTTGGAGATAGTTTTTCCCTGTTGTTAATCCTTCATCTCCACAACAAAAGCATTTTCATTGTGTACTTGGGACAATCACGAGAAGTTTGCTATTTACAACAGCAGAGTAAAATATAAATATAATGTGACTCTAGAGGAAGCTCAACAGTAGCCAAAAATACCTAAACTTGCATAGTGTACCTGTAAGAGTCAGCGCTCAAACCCTCCTGAAAAGCATGGATCTGATGTTCCCCTCTGTTGTGCAGGAGAGCAGATTATGCAGACTGCAACTGGCAACGACAGCATGGATGACGCGGCTCTGGAAGAGAGCCTGGAAACCAGCCCCACCCCCAACAGACGCACACGCCGAGAAGCCTGCACTTGTCCCTACTGCAAGGATGGGGAGGGCCGGTACGTTATGAACATACAGAAAAGACTCCATGTACTCCATATCATGTGTAGATAAGCTCTGAATGATTCATACTCATGCCAAATATTGATTTATAGTGATTTTTATTTGACAAATAAATGTCTTCTGTATGGAAATGATGAGCACAAGACAAAATAAATGGTGATTCATTGTGTTTGAGATAAAAATGGAAAAAAAAAGAAAGAATAAAAAAATGTTTTCTAGTACATCAAAATTGGCATGGCTATAAATAACAATGGGCTTAACTCTAGCTAAGGCCTGAAAGTTTTCTTTCTGCAAGTCTGCACATTCTGTCTGTCAGATTCACTTATTCTGATCTTTCTCCATCTCTGTCGTGGTCCAGCAGTAGCGACCCCACCAAGAAGAAGCAGCACATCTGCCATATCCCTGGCTGCAACAAGGTCTACGGCAAGACGTCACACCTGCGCGCCCATCTGCGCTGGCACACGGGAGAGAGGCCGTTTGTCTGCTCCTGGTCCTTCTGTGGCAAGCGCTTCACCCGCTCGGATGAGCTGCAACGACACAAGCGCACCCACACTGGTGAGTGTCTCTAGATGTGCAGCAGCTACACTTACTAGAGCAATGGAACATATTCAAATGGGCCATATTTTCATTGGAGTGTTCTATACACACACAGACCTGCCAACCTGTATGCATTTTGTGTAGCAACTACGCATTTTCACATCAAACTACGTGGGTACAATTTCTTACTTAAAGGAGAATTTCGGTGTGATCTTGACCTAAAGTGTGTTGAAACATGATACCGAGTGTGAACTTTTGTCTCATAGCTCATCTCGGCTTGTCCCCTGCATTTCGAAATCTGGCGCTAATTAGCCGATGCTACCAACAGGTTTTCAAAGGGGATGCCTCGGGCTCTTTAGAGCATATAGATCATTGTTGTTCTGGTTTATTAGCACGAAAACCAGCAAGAACAAATAATAGGCTTCCAGATTGAGATCGCGCACCTATCGCTTTAGTTGGGATAATGTAATCATTGCAGTCTCTCAGATGGCAGAAAGACACCGCCATCTGAAAGAAACTGAGAGCATGTGCAGTTGCAATTCTTGAAATGCAATCAGTAATTTTATTAGTCAGCAGATAATAATTTAACATTGTGTGTGTGTGTGTAGTTAAGGGATAGACT
The DNA here is from genome assembly GCF_017589495.1 of Alosa alosa. Lineage (NCBI taxonomy): Eukaryota > Metazoa > Chordata > Actinopteri > Clupeiformes > Clupeidae > Alosa > Alosa alosa. Next base: position 5,323,665 of record NC_063198.1, read on the forward strand.
GCATGCACACTGACAACAGCAGATGTCTATAAGTCTCTATCTACTGTAGCCAATATTCAGATTAATTAAATATGGTGACCATATCATGAGGGATAGATGTATTTCTTTACAAAAGAAACAGTTAATAATAATGGATTGAAAAGATAATAGACCAGGCATGATTGAATAGAGGCCACATATAAGAAAATGGACAACATATCCACATCAGTCCCTCAACACAAGTGTTTTTCATAGGTCAGGATTATTGGCCTCTAAAACAGATTGCCAACATTATAGAGAGCTACTATGAAAGATTCAGTTTGCACGCTTTTGGCTGCACGCATAAGGCCGACGTGAGCTATTTATTTTTTCTCGAGGTGCTACTCAAAAACATTCTTCAAGGTTGGCAGGTCTGCACACATGAAAATTCTATTGTAGAATGTATATGTAAAATACGCTTCTGACATGTGTGATGTCTAGACCCCTTCGTCTCTGTTGTTAACCTCAGTACCTGTGCATTTCCTTGGCAGGTGAGAAGAAGTTCTCCTGTCCAGAATGTCCCAAGCGCTTCATGCGCAGTGACCACCTCTCCAAGCACATCAAGACCCACTTGAATAAGAAGGGCGTCCCAGCAGGCGGCCAGCCCACGTCCGACTCCGCCTCTCCCGCCCCTGTCGCCTCGGACAACGGCGCGCAAGCCGACCAACCCACACTCATCACCATGGAGACTCTGTCGCCTGAGGGCATCGCCAGGCTAGCGAGCAGCGGCATTAACGTCATGCAGGTGACGGACATCCACTCGCTGAACATGAACAGTAACGGCTACTGAGCCACAGGGGGGCGGGGCAACGGACCGAATCAAGAGGGCAAAGGAGACAGAGCTGGGCATGGAGGTGGGCATGGAGGTGGGCGGGGTGGGTGGGTAGGTAGGAGGGATTTTTCAGTAAGGAACGATGTCTTGGAATAGCAATAGGCACAGGTGTTCTTGTAGAACCATGCAATGATATGGATGATGTCAGCAAGGGACAGACGGTCACAGTGGAAGTGATTGGGCTCGGGAAGAGACTGCAACACACTTTTTTGCGTCAAGGGAAGAAAATGCTTCTCCGTAGCACAATGTTCTGACTCGCCAGAACTCCCAACACTTTGTAACTGGTGTTTGTGGGAAGGTGTGGTGCCCTTAAACACACAAACACACAGACAGACAGACAGACAGACAGACAGACAGACAGACAGACAGACAGACAGACAGACAGACAGACAGACAGACAGACAACGCCAGCCTCCAGAGTTGGCAGTGCTCTCCCTTTCTCTCTCAGGTTACGGCTGTCGACTGTCTGGGCGCGATGTGTCCCGCTTGGACCGGGCCGCCAGCCCCATGTCCAGTATATCTCTTGACCCCAGTGCAGCACTGCGAGGGCCTGTTTCTGAGAGTCCAGTCTGACCACTCTCACTGGAAGGCCAGTTTATGCACCAGACAGAAGGAGAATTAGGTCACTAGTGACTTCAGAAGCCCCATTTTCAGGAGAACTAATCTATCTACGCAGGGTGGAAGGACACTAAAATCCTTGTAGGGATTATATGTATGTTTTTTTTTTTTTTTTACATGAATGATAGGTACACTCACAAGCCATCATGCTTTGATAACTTATCATAGCAAAAAATACTTTTGATAGTGTTTTTGTACATAAATTATATTTTTTCTAAACTCTGAAGACTACAAATTACCATAGGAAGGATCAACTTGTATGATCACCTGAAATTGCCTTTTGTTGTGTGTTGTCTGTCTCATACAATCAGATCTTAACCTTAATTATTATCATTTTTATATAAATGTAGTTTTTTTTTCTTTCTGAGAATACATTTGTAAACTAAACAGAGTGTTCTAAATAGAACTATGTATTGCATTCAGTACAGTCCAGATCTGCCTAACCCACTTTTACTTTGTAATAATGTAGAACCTCATGAAGAGTTTCCATTTCTGTGGTAAAATGTATTACTATGTGTGTTTTCCTAACATCATCTTCACTCAAATCACAAGAATCAAAAGAGCACAAAGACAAACATTTGTTTTTCTTAAGAAATCTGTTCAGATTTTTGTGACATATACAAACCAAAGGTCCGTTTTTCTATCAGGTGGTAGATGGATTCTCAGGGGCAAGAATTTGAACACCATGACTTTCCTTAATTTTCAAAGAAACCCACACCGAAATCACCCGGACCTCTATAGAGGGGACTGAGTGGCTTCCTGCTTCTAGTGAGTCATCTTTAGTTCGTATTTCAAACAGCTGCTTCACCGTGTCTGCTTCACCGACATGCTCACCCTGATATAGAATGTACCATCATGGAGTAGAACAATAGCAACAATTTGCTGAGACCTCATTCTATATCGGTGCTAAGTGTCAATGTTACATCACCCTTGTCTGTGCCCGTATTTTATATATTTTTTTGCTTTTATATTTGCTACAGACAAGGATGGGCCTTTTTTTTGTCCAGCCTAAAATGCTGTCTTACACTGTGTGTCTACTAAAATCACTTTTCAACACTAGCAGTGAAGGAGGACCATGCGCGTTTTTCTATCGTCATGGCGATTCATCCCCAAGTAGTAAGGAGGTGCCTGTCAGCATCACATTAGTCAGTCAGAGCTTGAGAAACACTTCAAGGGCTACTAAGGTTCACTGTAAGGAGATGTTTTTCTGTTGTCCATCTTATCTCTTCATTTCTTTGTATTTTTGTATTGTGGTTGGTCTGTTTGCAGCTGGAATACACTGTTCTTGGATAGTTTGTAAAACAGTAAAATCAGTGTTTTTGCTACAAGGGCAGTTCCCCCTCCCCCTCCCCAAAGGACAACCACGTGTATGAACTTTTTTTATGCAAGGGATTTGGTTTTTGTACCTTGTGAATATTATTGCTACAAATGCCAATGTCTGGATTAAAATAATGAATTCCAAGGGCTTTATTTGTTTTTGTTAACATCCTTATTATGGTCTTGTCCAGTGTCCTGATGCTGCTACTGCATTCATCTCTACACAGTAGATGGAGGCCAACTGCAAAACTTCAGGATTTGTTGAATACACACACATATCTCTGACATGTATTATAATCTAACTATCTGGTGTAACCATAACTGATGCATTTATCCAAAAGCCACTTAAAGCAACAGAACATTAAAGCTACATCCAATGATTTGATACATCCACACACACACACACACACACACAAGTTTCTTGGGGCTTATGGTGCAATTGCAGCATTCTTAGTGTGATGTGTTGCAATCATTGCTATGGGGTTTGTCCTGAAATGATCAATGCTACATTATGTTCACAGGAAATGGAGTAATGCAAAACATCTGCAATAATAAATATTACACATCAGAAGTAGTCAGTCTCACGCCTAGAAGGCACTGCTGGTTCCCTGTGATGACACTAGGCTTTCGTTAGGGTCATTTGAAGTATTGTATAAGAAAATCACCTCGCTCATGTCCATAATTTAAAAACGAACATTCCTGATATAAACTACCGACACAAGTAGCTAGGTCCCATGGGTGGGAGGTGGATTTTGTTTGGAACAGCACAGCGCACCAAGAAGCTGCAAGGAGTGTCAAAATCACAGTGGGACACCAGAGAAGCTTCATTGGAAGCAATTAGCATTGGCCCAAGCTTTAACATCCCCACTTCAATGTCTTAGTGAGAAGCCACAATGAGAAATACTAAAAAATAAGATTTGAATAATTAAATGTAAGAAATAAAATCAGGCTGAGTTGAGAATTCAAATAGTTTATTTCAAAACACAAAAACAAAAATACCATTACTGGTTAAAACACTTCAACAACCTGCCAACATCAACATGAAGTGACTGGTTTAAGGTTACTTGTGGAACAGTTTCCTACTGTAAAATGTGCACTGAATAAGGGCACCCTCTGGTGGTCAGTGGCAGACTCCCTACACATCATCAGCAGAGTCTTCTCCAGCCTTTATTTTGTTACGAAGGCTGCAATGGAATAGAAAGTAACTGTTAGCTCAATAGAATCTAAGCCTGCTTTAAACTATACGCAATGCATGTAGAAAACAAGCCAACAAATGGAAGTAATCAACTGGAGTCCCACCTGGTGAGATACGAGTGCACATCGGAGAAACCGTGGTACTGTGCCAGTGGAAACAGAATGCCAGTGGGGCAGCGCCCATCTCGCTGACGACAGAAGCTGCAGTTACAAATGCCACGACACGGTGGACACTTCCATTCCTGTGTAAACAAAGACACAAGATCCATCAGCCATCAAATGGCCACTTTAACTGCAAGTTCAAACGTGCCTAGAATCTTTGTAACAAAAAGAAGAACCATTAGTTTATTATGTCACCAGCAACTAGGATTTTTAATTGAGCCTTAAGTGATAGTATCTGTGGTCATTCAATGTCAAAGGGCCTGTGGCCATGAACACTGAATACTTGAGGGAATACCAGATTGATAAAATGAACTATGGATGAGGTCTGCATAAAATGCCATTAGGGTGAGCCTGTGATGCCATTTATATAGAATCAGCCAATTGTGTAAACCGAGGCTTTGAGGACACTAGTGGAATCTACTACAACACTTTGCCAAAGTGTCATGATGGCTGGGTCTACCAGCTCAGTGCATCAAGGGGCTTTGACATTTTACTTAAGGTCAACCACTTTTCAATCAATAAGTTGTGTGTGTGTGTAAATATAATTAATAAAATAAATAAATAAATAAATAAATAAATAAATAAAGTGGTCCACACCGGGTCAAGCAGAGCAGTGCGGATATCCTCTCCATAGCGGTTACGAAGACATGGGCCGCAGAACTGTCCCTGGATTCCACGGCAGTCCTCGCTGCGACAGCACGTTTTTGTGTCCACAGTTTTCTGTCGGCACTGATGACACGTGCTACCCTATAGAAGCAGAGGAAAGGAGAGCTTGATACAGGATTTGTCCAACCAAACCCAAGACCATTTATTCATTAGTCGCAACTCACCGTCTCGCGGTTATAGATCTTCTCGGTCAAGCTGGTTGCCACAAGCTCAAGCTCATCTTCGGTGATCTCTTCCACTCTGCGAATGACATGAGGTTTGCCCTGGCTGGGTCGTGGGGTACCTCTAGCGCGTGGGGTGCCCCGCACCTAACACATGACCACCATGGACTAAACATCTGCAGCCCTCAAACAGTCTCAACAGTTCAGCTCAACACGCACATATTAACTGCAAGGTCATAGCTTCTTTACATAATTCTACACAGAAAAACTAAATATTCAGTACTGTCTTACATGCAACATGTTTAAAGTGTTGGGGAAATGCTAATAACCTTGATTAGCTCCTAGTTTAAAGTGTTGGGGAAATGCTAATAACCTTGATTAGCTCCTCTTCTAGACTCCGCTCCAGGCCTTCCTCAGACTCTGTGACTTCCGTGGGTCCACCCATAGAGCGGGTCTGCCGGCGGGAGGTGCGTTCTGGGTTCCGCCGCTCCAGGGTCCCAGCCGTGGAGGAGCGAGGAGCCCGCTGCACAGCCAAGCTCAAGGTTAGGCTAGGGTTCACATCCTCCCAAGAGAAAACTAGTATCAGCAGCAGTGCATAATGGCTCCTATATTATGTTTACAGTATCATACATTTGCATTTATTCTTTTTGCAGACGCTTTCATCCAAAGTGACTTTCATATGTCAATTAAATAACAAGGGCCATTCTCCCCAGAGCAACTTGGGGTGAAGTGCCTTGCTCAACGGTGGAAGCCAGGAATTGAACCAACAACTTTTCAGGCTACTGCATGCAAGCTCATATCTCAACCTATGCACACCCTACTTACAGAACGGGGTTCCTTCTTGCGGTTCGGTTTAGCTTTCAGAAGCTCTCCAGGCATCTTTTGTAAATCTGCAAACAGCTGGGCCAACTACAGAGAGGGGGGAAAAAAAATAACCGTTTCAAAATGTAGCGACATCACACTGTGAAATATGTACAAGACATTCTTATTTTATTCTGCATTTGGCCTGTGTAACTTGTGTGATTACCATTGCTTTGTTTGCTTTTATGTTCTTAGCTCTTTTCTCGAGGAAAGAGGTGCCCTCTGATTCAGATTCAGATTCAGATGAATGGGGAGATTTTGGCTGCTGGACAACAGGTTTCTCCTCCTTCACCTCAAATGTGACACTTTTTTCAGTCTTCACAGGCTTCAAAGGCTTGATCCTACACCTTCCTCTTTTCTTGGCCTCCCACTCCTCTTCCTCCTCCACTTCATGATTGGGAGGAGAGGGTCCACGTGGGCGCAAGGCCACCCTCAGGGTGAAACGCTGACCGGGGGGTTTCTTGGGAGAGAACCTCTCGGAGTCTGGCTCATCACTGTCAGAGCCCTGTAGAAGAGATAAATCATTACACTGCAATGGCAGTACAATGGTTCTCCATCGCACATAATACTAATAATTAATTAATTAATTAATAAATAAATAAATAAATAAATAAATACAAACAAACTGTTCTACAAGAACATCAGCCACAAGCAGCAAATGGAACCATGTTACAACAGTAACTTTAACCTACCCATAATACATCTGCCAGGAGACAGGTACACGAAAACAGCAATAATTGATGCAATAACTAACTGTTCGAGCTCTACCCACAATGCAATTTTGTGACTAGGTCTTGTCTGATATACATTCATTCTCCAAGACAAATGAAAATGGGAACCTAACTGCTATATAGTTTCAGCCTCTTCATAAGCATATTGCTGTTCATATATTAAGGCCTATACTATAGCACAAGAAAATATACAAGGTTACATTTCAGTCTATGTGTTGTCAGTTGGCAGAACAGTGGATAGAGTGGCCAGCCATTGAGTATATTGGCGGGCTGTTAACTTGGCAGCAGTCAGTTTGGCCCAAGGTCAGAGCAAAGAAAAGCAATATAATTACCTCATCAACTGGCAACAGCATGAACCATCAACTTAAATGTTGTAGTAATACATTGGCAACACAATATTTTTTTTCTTCCATCCATGTTCCTTTAATCATGAATTATTTAATGTAATGTTGATCCAGTCAAAGCTGAGGCATAAGTCTGGCAACACCAGGCTAGCACAGACATGTAACGGTAAAGTCGATGTAAATGCCATAAATGTTCCTTGGATATATTCCACATCAGGTAATAGGAAACATTTTAAATATAATAAAAAAAAAATAAAAAAATATTTGAACAATGTTGTATATTGTTATTAAATTGAGTGACACCTCCAGCATCATTTAGACTTTAGATGACTTTGTAGGCTAAGCTAATCTAAGTATGACTAGCACCTAACCTGACTGCAATCACTTGCTGCTAGCCTATTAGTGAATTTGTTTGCCCAATATTAACACATTTAGTGTGCATGGGTCACTGCTTTAGATTAGGCCAGGGGTCTTCAACCTTTTTCAGCCCAAGGACCCCTTGGCTGAGACAAACACTGAGCACCTCCCCCACCCCAAATGCCTGTGCACGCACGCACAACATTTTCTACCGTAAGGTGATGAATCTTGGCCAATGTTGCTGAGCGACACTCTCCCATTGAGGTTGGGCAACATAATTTCTAACTGAATGATTGACACTTATGGGCAACGTTTTGAGATCATCTAATCAGAGTGCTAGCAATGGATCACATGACTGTTTCCAAAAGCTCAGTTTTTGAGAGATTAAGCTGAAGGTGGCCATATTTCATCCGGACTGAAATATCTTTTAGGCATGCAGAAATCTGATGTGAAACTCTTGAGTCCTCAGGTGGGAAAGATAAGTAAAGTTGAGTGTCATCCACAATGATAGTCAAATCCAATGGAGCAAATGGTCTGACCTAAGGAAATGATGTAAATAGAGAAAAGCAGGGGCCCTAATACTGATCCCTGGGGCACACCTGTGGTAAGGTCATAAGACTTTGATATCAGTCCTTGCCAAGAACAGCCTTTAAGGTAAAATTCAAACCAGTCAAGAGCTTTTCCAGAAATTCCCAGTTCAGATAGTGTAGAATGGAGAATGTCATGGTTAACACCATCAAAGGCAGATACATCTAGAATTAATACTGATGACTGAGCAGAGGACTTAGCTACTCTCAATGCTTGTCACAGACAGATAAGCAGTTTCAGTATAAGTATAAGTATATACTCTTTTGATCCCGTGAGGGAAATTTGGTGTCTGCATTTATCCCAATCCGTGAATTAGTGAAACACACACAGCACACACTAATCCCGGCGCAGTGAGCTGCCTGCATCAACAGCGGCGCACGGGGAGCAGTGAGGGGTTAGGTGCCTTGCTCAAGGGCACTTCAGCCGTGCCTACTGGTCGGGGTTCGAACCGGCAACCCTACGGTTTCAGGTCCGAAGTGCTAACCAGTAGGCCACGGCTGCCCCTGTCTGACCACTCTTGAAACCAGACTGCATAGGTTCTAGTAGGTTATTCTGATAAAGGAAGTCACATACTTGCTTGAAGACCACCTTCTCCAAAACCTTGACCTGACAAGAAAGGAGGAAGGGAGACAGGTCTGTAGTTCTTCACATCAGTTGGATTAGGTATACTTTTTTTTTAGCAAAGGTGTGTAACCCTTGCCTGTTTAAAAGAAAGAACTAGAACTGAGTGAAGTGTTGAACAGCAGGTGCGATAGACTGTAGTAGATGGGACAGGATCCAAAGGGCATGTTGTTGGAAGCAGTTGAGAGACCGCTTCCTCATCAAGTGGAGAGAAAGAGTCCAACAATGCAATCATGCTAACACAAGGTAAAGACCCTATAGGTTCATCAAACTGAACACTTATTTTAGCAACTTTTTCGATGAAAAATGTTGCAAATTCATAAAGACATAAGCCAGAATACAATTTACACTAAGAGGTGAGATCATGGAGCTAGAAAAAAAAAAAAAAAAAAAAAAAACTAAACAAATTGTTAAAATACCAATGAATTAACTGGTCTTCATTCTACAACGTCAATAGAGGGCACTCTCATTTGGCTACCACACCATAAAGCAGAGTATAGGCCTGCTGGCAATTTGATAGCCTACGCATCTGATATTGCTTACAAATCAATCATTCACTTTGCAACAGCAACAAACACTGCAAAAACATCAACTACTAACCTTAACATCACAAAATTCACCAATTTCACTGTCTGAGAAGCCATGAAATGTTTTGTCGTTTTCGGATTCTTCAGCAAAGATATCGGCAATCCCTTTAGAGAGGGAGGACATTCCCAGAGGTTCATTCTGCAAAGGAACAAACAAATGTGAGATAACAGACACTGCAAACCTAATAACAAACGGCAGTCAAATGGCCTACGAAATATGAGGTTTACATTTTCCATACTGCCGCTCCAGGTATGTAGCTTCACCACTGCTCAGCGAAAGTGAGTATCCGCCAACTCGGCGCACATGCTTATGAAGCCCTTTAATTGGATCAGCGCCTTGGCCTATCAAAGAGAGCGTGCGCGTATTGGAATTGGCAATTGAACCGTTCCCATTTACGGTAAATACATCTGCAAGCAGTCTGTGCTTTTAAACAGTTGTGTCCATTTTATCAGTAGGCTATGGTCCGGCCCGCGAGCATGTGTGGTTTCAGACTGCAGGTGCGTGGCTGGAGGAGTTATGGGTGGGAAACTCCGAGGTCATTCCCATCTCTTTGAACGCCGGTGGTTGAATTGTTTGTCTTTTTGAATCACTTCACTTGTTCAGTGTTGCGATCAAAATCGTATCTGCAGCAACAGAGAGGACTTGGATTTCCACGGCTATGCGTTTTTTGATTTGCACAGCCCTCTTTGCTGGTGAGTGTGCGTGTCCCAATTTCATCAGTAAGTTATTTTATAGGTATAGGTAGGTCTACATTTTAGATTTGGTGTTGGTGCCAGTGATCGCACTAATTAAACCAGTGAGAGTGAAAACATGAGACTATCTACATTGAAACTGTGTTTTAATACTATTTGAATGTTTATGTTGGCTACTAAGGTCCGTGTACCTTCTGTTCATTTGATTTTCAAGGTTGAAACAGTGATCAAAAAACGGATTTGAAGACCTTTACCTAAAACAGTATTTCCCAGAGAAAAATAAAACACAAATATTGAAGCATTTTGTGGAAAAAATAATCCAATATACAATGAGGGTTTGAATTTCAATATTGTAATTTCTGACATGTCTGACTAAGTTAGCTTGTTTACAAACATGTCTCTAATTCAAATGTCATAGGTTTCAATGTAGGACAGCCTAGCGGGGATAGGCTAAATGAAAAATTGAAGAAAGTGCCGATTTCACATTATTGTTGTGCGGATTTTGGATTTCGGTCATGGGGATACAAAGTTTAATATCCAATACAAAAACACGAGGACATTTCCTATTTTGTTTTTAAAAAATACAGAAATAAGGTCGATTTTCAATTTTCGTTTCGAATTTAAAAATCAAATAAACAGAAAATCATTGGTATTTGTTTATTTTCATTAGGCTATTAATCATTGACATTATTGTTTAATTGTTTAATTAATTACCAACATTTTTAAACTGTTCACTGTTGGACAAAAGCATCTGCTAAATCATATAACCTTATATATAGCATCAGTCCTACAATGGACCCTATCTGCTGTCACAGCTGAATTACAGAATTCCATATAGGGCACTGATGTTGTATATACTGTAATGTGTGTTGGAAATAGGTTCCGTCATTGCTGGTTCCCTGGGACCAAATAAGATGCAGCTGAGGAGATGTGAGTTTTTTGCCAGTTCCCGAAATATAGAGAAGGCCATGCAGTCTGGAGATGTGAATGGGACCGTACAATTCTGTGCAAAAACACAATGCTGTATAGGCTTCTTTGAGCTAATTGATGGTCACTTCAGACCTGATCTGCTTGGTAAGGGACTGTCTTTTGTCTTAAGAAACTTTGTCTAAGAAATAAAAACAACAAAAAAAAAAAAACAATCACAAAATAAGGAATCATTGTTTACTAATGTTACGCAACAGTTGTGTTAGATTGTGTTTTTCTGAGTTGCAGGATGCAGCCTGGGTGAGACGCCCTGTCCTGACACCACGTGCTCTGCATCTACAAATGTTGATAACTACACCAAATGCTTGTGCAGCTCGGACTTCTGCAACACTAACATTACGTGGAGCCCAGAGACGAAACAGTCACAAGCGCTCAACCCGCAGGGTAATGGCAAAGGTCCTTACTACTTCATAAATCATCTCATCATAAAATGATATTATTATTTTGATATCTAGAGATTTCCTAACATCTGTTGTCATATTTCATAAACACTTGGTTAACTCATCAACAGTTATACAAACTATCAAATGGTTTAATAGGAATTACCGTTTGGTTTCAAGAGCAGTGAAAAGCACAAAGATTATTTGCCTTTCATCTTTTGAGATGAGTTTGTCTATCTAATCCACCACTTCCACGGTTCCCTCTCTATATCTCAGTCTCCCTTTTCACTCAGCCCTTCAACCTTGGATACATAAACAAATACAGAGTATCAGCTTTGGCTTCAATTCAGAAGAACACATTCTCGTTTTCTTGTTAACTTGAATGATGGAAGATGTGGAAATGAGAATGTCCTCAACATGTTTTGTTGGTATTGTCATTCTTTCTGATCCTTTTTCCCCCTATCTGCAGTTGGGTTAAGCAACAGTGCGATCATACTCGTCATTGGCATCTTGATGATTTTGGTCTTTATTGTTATGGGACACAAAGTGATACCTCATCTCAGGCACTGTGGTAAGATCTTGAAAGTAACATTAGTGTCCTTTCTTTATTCTCACCCTTCATTTTGCTGATGCGAAGCCAGGTGTGTTTGTGTTCTCTGTCCTCCTCCTTTATGGAGTGACCTTGGCATGTTGTGGAATGCTGTCACTCCCACTCCTCCTCCTCCTCCTTCTCCCCACACATCTTTCCTCTTCACTCCCATGCATGTCTGTTCTTTGCAACTGTGTTAGTCATTCATGTAAAAACTCCAAATCAGTGCCAAATCTCTCTGCTCTCAAAGAGGCAGGATCATCTGTCATTCTTAAAAGTTCATTATGCTTTAGTAGCTATTCAGCTGATTCAGAGGTGGGTACTGATTTCAGAGATGATGTTAAGATGCTAGATTTTTAGCTAAAATATTTCCATTACCTCATTTATGGATTACCCTTTTTGTGCATTTTCAATGAATGGATATGCCACACAATTGACACACTTGCCTGCGTATTTAGACTTGTTCTGAACAGATGAAATGCATGTAGCTGGTGCACTGACTTCACCAAACCAGATCTCTCCGCTGCAGACAATGATGCAAACTATCAAACCTCATTAACTGAACAAAGAAATCCGACCTGCAGATACCCACATGATTCTTTACTTTGTGTTAAAGGAGAAAAGGCAGCCTCTTCAAATAAAGGATGGACCTCTCCCTGTTCCTGTTATATCTCAGCAATGTCAGACATTGATATGGAAAACATAAAGTTACAAAAGGTACGTAGGTAGGGACCGAATAGTTGGTCATTAGATAATGTATACAGTAAAGATTGGGTTTACAGGATACAGATTGACTATTTAGAATTTGCTATTTACAATAGGGGCAACCGTTGCCTACCGGTTGGGGAATCAGACCAGTTACCGTAGAGTGGCCGGTTAGGCCTCTGCCGGTAGGAAAATGTGGGTGGGGGTAGTGATTTTCATTACCTGTGGAATTTCATTTGTGGATGACTATTTTTGTGCATTTTCAATGATATGCCTCTCAGATGTCTAGCCACACAATTGAGACATCTCTCCATGTCCACATCCACATCCACGGCTGAGATGCCTAACAGGCGCAGCTGCCCTCTGCTCCGGGTGTTAGTCTGTTCTCCTTACTCTCCTGGGCCCGTATTCACAAAGAATTATGAGGCATGTGCATTTCAAAACATTGCGACATGAAATGCCACAAAAAGCGGTTTGTAAATAGGTGTTGGTGAGTTAGGAGTCCTCTCGACTTATAAGCTGTCCCAGAACTACTTGTAGGGCTAAAATGCTTTGTGAATTACTCTTAGTAAAGTCCTAGTGTTACGATTGACACTCCCATTATTTTTAGGAGTTTCTCCTAAATTCGACAGTTAGGAGCTACTTTTAGCCTTAAAATTCTTTGTGAGTACGGGCCAAGGTGTGTTCACTGCTCCTAGTGTGTCTGATTGTGTGTTCAATAACTACAGATGGGTCTAATGCAGAGGAAGAATTTCATGCAGGGTGAATAATAGTTTCGTTATATATAATGTACTGTAATGTGATGCATTGAACCTATACTTCTTTTAATTGATGTTTTTTTTTTCTTTACTTTTCAGATTGTAGCTTGTGGGCGTTACGGCATCGTGTGGCAAGGTAGTTACCAGGGAAATGTGGTTGCCTTAAAACTCTTTCCTGTGAAAAACCATCATGAGTTCACCAGAGAGAGAGCAATATATGCTCTTCCTCTCATGCTGCATGCTGGAATTGCACACTTCCTTGGTGCAGGCAGAGCAGTGAGTGGGGAACCTGTGCTAGTGTTGAAGCTGGCTTCACATGTGAGTTATTTATGTGTTTTTGACAGGTTTGTGTCACATATTTATTGGATGATAAGCAGTGTATTGATTACATTGATCAGTAGATTCAGATATGAATCTACTACTACATTTTAACTGATGTTCAATTGTTGAAATAGCATTTGAGGAAGAGTTTTATATGAATAAAGAGTTTTACAATGCTTATGATGTATATGAAAACTATTAATCTCATTTTACTATGTTCTCAGGGTTCACTAAATTCTTACCTTTCCAAAACTGTGATTACCTGGAGGGATGCTGTGAGACTCTCAAAGTCTTTGGCGGAAGGACTTGTCTATCTTCATTCTGACTTGTATTCTAATGGTATGTGCTAATGCCTGTGTACATTGTCATTAATATACACAAATAATAATAGATACTAGGTCAAATGAACAGAAGTAGTTTCATTTGAATTTACTGAATACTGCATTGGCACAGCATTAAGTATAATATATATACTCTTTTGATCCCGTGAGAGAAATTTGGTCTCCCAATCCGTGAATTAGTGAAACACACTCAGCACACAGTGAACACACAGTGAGGTGAAGCACTCACTATTCCTGGCGCAGTGAGCTGCCTGCAACAACAGCGGTGCTCGGGGAGCAGTGAGGGGTTAGGTGCCTTGCTCAAGGGCACTTCAGCCGTGCCTACTGGTCAGGGTTCGAACTGGCAACCCTTCGGTTACAAGTCTGAAGCGCTAACCAGTAGGCCACGGCTGGTAGTATTAAAGCTGCTGTCAGGGATTTCACAGGAAGTCACGTTTGTTTGTGTTTATGTTTAAATCTATTAGTAGACACTTTAAAAAAACGTACATTGTATTTTAATTAAGTACCAAACGAAACACGCCAGAGAGGTAGCTCACCCCTACCTTCAGTATTCCCAGGGAAATTCCACGCAGGGTTTTGTTTTTTGTCTGGGGACAGGCTGCCCCACTTTGTTTGTTTCCAGTTTTCCAGTTTTTTTAGCGGTTATGAGGAGATGATTGCTGAAATCAGAGGGGCAGGAAAGGCAATTATGGGCAGGAAAAATCCCTGACTGCAGCTTTAAGTCTTCTGTTAGAGGAAAGGTAGAACTTCAGAGGGGGAGTAACAAATGCAGCTGTTTGTGATCTCCCTATGCCTGTGGTAGGGATGCACAAACCACCGGTGGCTCACAGAGACCTCAGCAGTAACAATGTGCTGGTGCACGCTGATGCCACATGTGCCCTGTGTGACTTCGGCTGTGCCACAGTCCTGCACTCCTGTGGCAGCCCTGAACAGTGGCAGTGCCAGTCAAGCACCTCTCAGGTGATGGATGATTGCTGCTGACTTACAAGCGATGATTTGTTTCTTACTAACCATGCATGCAGAAACCACACAGTATTTAAATACATACTGTATGTTTTATAATACTCTTTCTTATTCTTTCTCTAACTCACATTCTCTGACACACGCGTGCACACACACACACACACACACACACACACACACACACACACACACACATACACAAAAGTGGCAAAAATATATTATCATAATCTGTATTTAAATTTACAGTGTAAAGGTTACTCATGACCATTCAATGTGTCCCTTGGCTATATATCTACTCTCCCTCCCTCCATGTCTCCACTGTAGGACCCTGTTCAATTGGGGACTCTGTGCTACATGTGCCCAGAGATCCTGGACCGATCTGTGGATCTGAGCAGTGGCCGCTGCCTGCTGCAGGGAGATGTGTATGCCCTGGGACTGTTGCTATGGGAGATGTGGATGCGCTGCTCGGACCTGTTTTTTGGTATGCAAAGGCATAGTACACTCACACACGCACACACTCCATGAGCATATGGAGTGTGTGTGGAGCATATATTTTGCCACCACGTCTCTTTCTTATAGATTTTCTTCAAGAGCTATGCTTATTTTATTAACTATGGTTTTATTTTGGTACTGTTCCCTACATTTATTAGATTAACATTTTGAAGGCTAATAAAAAAATACTTACTTTCTATTTCAGTTAAAACATAGAGGAAGTGGCATGATTTTAGACAGGCTTTCAATTAGTATCTATATAGACCTGAAAAAAGTGAAAAAATAGTTCCATTATTTACGTGACACAACTTTCCAGACCAAGCTGTTCCAGAGCACCACCTGCCTTATGAAGCAGAGCTAGGACCCAGACCCACTCTGGAGCAACTGTTTGTCTTTGTGTTTGAAAACAGAGGGAGACCTGCCATACCATCAACATGGTCTAAAGTTCCTCAGGTATTCCACTCATTACACCCATGGTCTAAAGTCTAACTCTATTGGCATCTTTATTTAGTTGCAAACATACTGTCTCCTAATGAGAGATGGAAAACAGACACATTCTGATCTGTTGCAGACCAAGAACTTTTCCTTGCAAGAAATACTGGAGGACTGCTGGGACCATGACCCTGATGCTCGACTGACTGCACACTGTGCTGCCAACAGAATAGCCTCCTTACCTACTGAATACTCCCTCTAGTGGGGGGAACATTTCTCAGGCAAATCACTACTAGATCAAAACTTGATATCTATCCACTGCATTGGCAGTGAACTGTTTGCTACCATAGGCAATAATGTTTGTCTGTTTGCACCTGGCTACAACATAATACTGAGAAGACACATATACACAATGCTGTAGGCCTATGGTTGGAGATAACCATGGGAATGTGACCATATTTGTCACAGCCTTAACAGCATTTGAAATGTCCAAACAGAGGAGGTGGAAGTTAAACATGCACAGACAGGCAGAAGTTGGGGATGGAAAATAGCCTATTGGTATAACCTTCTATGCAGGGCTCCACATTAATGGTTGCCTGGTTGCCCTTGGCTTCCAAATTGTTACAAGTGGCAACCAGATTTGGTTGGCTTTGGCAACCAAAACCTCATGCCTGGTTGCCAAACTTGCTCTGCTTCTATGCATTAGTTTTCAAGTTAATTTCAACAAGTCTCTTGACTATATATCTATCATGACACCACTGTCATTAGATTAATTTAACTATATTCAACTATATTTACAATAGCAGTTTATCTTTTCCATACATTATTTCACATTGCACTGGAAACCCTCTGGGGAGGTAATAAAGATTACCCTGAGCTTTTGGGAATGTTGTAAGGGATATACAAGGATAGGATACAAGGAAGTTTATTGTCGCATGCATATAGTTACTGGATGTAAGAAATGCAGTGAAATTATGTCTGGTGTCAGCCTATTTGTGCATTTATGGGGGTTTAGTAGATTAAGTGGCAAGGGCTGCATAAGTTATACGTTACGGATATACGTTGCCCATTATTTCCATGAATATCCTTTAAGACTTTACAGATCAACAATGACTGGTCTCGTATGCTTTTTTTTTCTTTTTACACCTTTAAAATGTAATTTTACTGTAGTTCAATCGGCAGAAAAGCTGGTTATTGTGGTGTAGTTGTCTGTTCATGGTTTGTTCTACATGCCTGGTCACTAACTATTGTTGTAACATTTGCCAACATGGCATTGAAGTATAACACATCTCTCTCTGATTTGATTATCTAATTACCTTTTAGTCATATCAGTGTTGTTAGTTTTCTGCTTGTAGATGACTGTATAAGTGAGGTAATACAGAGCAGAAGGAATGTTCATGTGTCCAGGGATGCACTAGAGTAGAAATGTATCATAGGCTAAATAAAACTGTGTATTTTCTGAGGTACTGGTGATAACCGTCACAGTCTTAAATTCCTGTTCTGTTTAACATCATTCTGTTCTACCGGCAGTCACACATGTATTTAATTCTTCACTCAGTTCTGGAATACTTCCTTATTATTTTAAACAGGCTAGGGTTACACCTCTGCTAGAGAAAAGTACACTTAATCCAACTGCGGTGAAGAACTACAGACCTGTCTCTGTTCTTCCTTTCTTGTCAAAGGTTTTGGAGAAAGTGGTCTTCAAGCAAGTATGTGACTTTCTTCATCAGAATAACCTACTAGACCCTATGCAGTCTGGTTTCAAGAGTGGTCATTCTACTGAAACTGCTCTTCTGTCTGTGAGTGAAGCATTGAGAGTAGCTAAGTCCTCTGCTCAGTCATCAGTATTAATTCTACTAGATTTATCTTTGAGACTGTTAACCATGACATTCTCCTTTCTATACTATCTGAACTGGGAATGTCTGGAAAAGATCTTGACTGGTTTGAATCTTACCTTAAAGGGCGTTCTTTCAACGTGTCTTAGCAGGGACAGGTATCAAAGTCTCATGACCTCACCACAGGTGTGCCTCAGGGATCAGTATTAGGACCCTTGCTTTTCTTTATTTACACCACTTTCTTAGGTGAGACCATTCGCTCCCATGGATTTGACTAGGGGGCAGCCGTGGCCTACTGGTTAGCGCTTGGGACTTGTAACCGGAGGGTTGCCAGTTCGAACCCCGACCAATAGGCACGGCTGAGGTGCCCTTGAGCAAGGCACCTAACCCCTCACTGCTCTCCGTGCGCCGCTGTTGTTGCAGGCAGCTCACTGCGCCGGGATTAGTGTATCTATTAGCTGGCTTACCCGTTTGTTTAATAAGATCATTACAGCTGATTCAGAATGCTGGAGCACAACTGGTCTTCAATCAGCCAGAGGACACATGTAACTCCTCTCCTAGTTACTCTCCATTGGCTCCCTATAGTAACCAGAATTACATTTAAATCTCTCACTTTGGCCTATATGACACTGACTGGATCTGCTCCTAGTTATTTTAATTTAATAATCAAGATGTACCGCCCACTGCGCTCTTCTGCTGAGCGTCTGTTGTGTCGACCAGTCATAAACACTAGGTCTAATTCCAGACTCTTTTCCTCAGTGGTTCCATGTTGGTGGAATGAGTTGTCCAGTGCTCTCCATTCCTGTGGTAGTTTTGGGTCGTTTAAGAGGGGTCTAAAGACATTCCTGTTCAACATGCAATTAGTTCTTTAAGCGCTTCTTATGTGTTATTGTATAATATTGTTTTATTTCCATTAGGCTGTTGATTAATTTTACATTATTGTTTATTGATATTCTCCTTAATGTAGTCTTACCATGTCATTGTTTTTATATTATTGATTGAATGGACATTATTGTTTATTGTTGCTTTTCTCCCTCATTTTCATTGCTTATTTTTTTAGGCTTTTGATTGAATTGACTTGACTTTGTTGTTTATTATTGCTATTCTCTTTATTATAGTTTGACCAACATTCTAATCTGTTCCCTGTTAAATTTTAAATATTAGGCCTATTTTGTTTTTGTATTTATGTGTGGCTTTGGACAAATGTGTCTGCCAAATCCCATAACCATAACCATAACCATAACATCAGGGAAAATTGCTCACTCTTTCCATATGTCACTGTGCCACACCTATTTTTCTGTGACCAGTTCATCCACTATTGTGAAGCCATGGGGTGGGGCCCACAACAACAGGTAACGTGATGATGAATGGTATGTTCAACGTAATAAATATTCAGTATGTAGGCAAAGAGTATTGAAGTAGCCTACTTCTATAGTCTGGCGTGTGTAAGAAGCATTAAAATGTAAGTAAATGCATTGCATTTTAATAAACGTAATCGGTTGCACGGTCTCTGAACGTGTCTGTTTGTTTCAATGACTCCGGTATATAAGCCTATAGTTTGAGTGGGTGGTGCAAAGTAAATAGACGTAACATTTTTTTTTTTTTGTTCTCGTGCATTAACATACCCCATTTGGCAGCGCCCGAATCCGGAAGAAGCCAATGATCTTTTAAGAATAGGCTACTGACAACAGGTGAAGAATCACAGCGCCAGAGGTTTTCTATCAAGGTAAGCTTTACCTGAACGTTCAGGAAACATCATGTTGTTTATATTCACTGTGTATTGTGTTCACGGCTTTCAGAAGAAAAATACGAATTGCGTGAGGAATACATTAAAGGTGCCATGTGTGAGAATTGAGGTAAAAATATCCAAAAAATGAGCTACACGCATCAAAAGAATGAGAAGAAATAAGGGCGATGATGTCATTAAAAAAATTACAAGGTAGGCTATAGTGCTGCAGAGATATCAACCTGAATTAGCATGCTAAATTACTAGCCACAGCCGACAGGTGTCATAATACCAGTTTCGGCCATGTGAGGGTATGCGGGCAACATAACCGCCAGCCAAACTGCAATACACGTGTCTCGGGTGTTACTCTAGGGTAGACCAACTCACTTTCTGGAGGTATAATGCCCCCATCTTTTATTGAATGTGGAGTATGAATTGATTTTTTGCCGGACATTACACATGGCACCTTTAACTTGGACTGCATAACTTTAGACTAGGCCTACGTTATCATCTCTGCAGGTGCATCCAGTGTTGTCGTAGGCCTCAATGTAACTTCGCTGGCTTGTTTGTTTACTTAATGTCATTATACATAACTTAGTACAGTAGCCAAATATTTCCTGTGGCATGGCTAGTCTACTCAAAGGATGGATTTTACAACTGCTCACTCACATTTCAAAGCTCTGTCTCCTCCAAGAGACACATCTCTCACACTCCTTTTAATACATTGTATGAAAATGAATAAGTTAATGTAAATGTTGTTGGTGTTGGGGGGGGGGGATGAGGAGGCGTGTATCTATTCATAATAATAATAATTAATAAAATAATAATAACAACAATTGTTTAGTGTTCAATAAAGCAATGTTTGCACATGTGATGAGTGAGTGTGCATGGTGGGCCATTTTGTTTGGTTGTGTCCAGATACTTTCTGATCAGTTTTGTGTGTTAGATAATTGTTTGTGGTGTTTTTCAAAATGTTTGTTTATCAAATTGAAGGTGTCAAAGAAGGCTGAAAATTGGTTTCGCAGATTTTGGTGTGGGGTTACGGTGTTTTGAGTGGCATGTTTTAGAAGTTGTGTGATGTATTTTTGTGTGCAGTGAAAAAAACCCCTGCAAAACTCACCTGACCTGAAGTGGATCAACTTGCTATGTGGCCTAACCAAGGTAGGCAAATGTTTTTTTTTAGCTCAATGCAAATCAAACCAGCTAATAGGCTAACCGAAATAAAACCATGCCAATCTATAGGTATGGTGAAAGGTATGTGATGATGTGGAGCTATTTTAATTACAAAGGCCAAGGGAACTTTATCAGGATGCATAGTATCCTGGATCCATGAAATAACTGGCATTTAAAAATAAAAATCTGCCTGCCTCTATGGGAAATTAACATAGGAGTGCCAATACTTATGACCCCTGTATATAAAAGGAAGAACATTTATTTATTTATGATACATTATTCATTCACAAAGAAAATTGGTGTCTTTAAAGGTTGGATATTTTCTCATTTTTTATGATTTTATATTCCTCTTTTTAGTCAACTTTAGCAGAATAATTCTGGAGGGTAATAGTATTTGAGGTATGACATTGCATTAATTACTATTTCAGGTCCTCCAATGGGTCCCCCTGGCTACCCTGGTATGGGTCCCCCCGGCTACCCTGGTATGGGTCCCCTGGTATGGGTCCCTCAGGCTACCCTGGTATGGGTCCCTCAGGCTACCCTGGTAACCAACCAATATATCCACCTGGTATGAACCCAGTTAGACCTCCTGGTGTTCTGGGACAACCCTATTACCCCACTGGTCCAGCTCTCCCTCCTTATGCAGGAGCCCCAATCCCCCATGCCCCACTCCCACACGGTGGTGTCTATCCTAGCCCTAACCATAGTCCTTATCCCGGAGCCCACCCTGGTCCTTATCCTAGCCCTAACCATAGCTCTTATCCTGGAGCCCACCCTGGTCCTTATCCTGGAGCTCACCCTGGTGCTCATCCTGGAGCCCATAAAGGCCATAAAGGCCATCACAAAAGCCCTCATCACTTCCCTCAACACTATGGGGGTCACAAATTGGCTGGGTTATCAGGAAGTTTAGCAGGGGTAGAAATGGCTTTGGGGGGACACAAGATGCACAAGAAAATGAAAAAGATGAAGAAAGGAAAAGGCCACAAACACATGAAGCACGGCAAGGTGAGTGGTGGAGCTGGGTGGACTTTGAATGAGGGTGTTGCAGTGCTGCATATGACTCATATGACTATCATAGACGAATCTATGACTGTGCATCACCTGATGCGTAGTTTGAGGCTTTGTGATTAATCAGCATAACATCAAAACATGAATGTAGTTGCTTGGCATTTTTAAATACATCTCGGCTGTCCTTATTTGTTGTAGAACAAATTGGTGTGACTGCCATTTTGTTCATAGCCAATATTATCTAACCTTGCTCTAATAGGATAATTATTGAAAAAAGTCTTCTTCTTTAATGAAAAATATTAAATGCTACTTCTAGTCAACAATTCAGAATAGTTACTTTCAAGTCTTCACCATAACTCTAACTCTTACTCATTTTGGGATATGTGGTATTGTAAATGTGTGGTGAAGGAGGAAGGCCCAAAGTTTTATCTAATATACCATATGCTAACTTCAGCCAAAATAATACTTAAGTTATAGTTTAATTAATTATATATGTTTTGTTTGTCCACAGCATTCTTCAAGCAGCAGTAGCAGCAGTGACTCTGACTAAAGTCCAAAAAAAAATTACTACCAAAAACCCTGTTACACACAGCAAATGATCGATAGTTTTACTTACATTTGTCTTATACAGCTTCTTTTAATGGGCTTCACTCTAAACTATATTAATTATAATAATAATAATAAACAATTATGTCATATAAGGTATTTTTTTGTAAAACAATGTATGTATTATTTATCACACTAAAGAAGATGGTATTATTTTCTGAATGTGTATAATGTAAAACTCCTTTACCTTTAGCTTCTGATCTTTTTTAAATCTGTCACAGAACTAGAGAACGACCTTTAACCACATGGTATAGATACGTGTTTGTGTAAAGGTGTAGCACAGCTACTGAACATTGCAATTGAAGATTGTTTATGTATATTGTTACACATACTATATTGCCACACAATAAGAAAGCTTTGTTACAATAAGAAAGCTTTATGGTAAATGATACCAAACTGGTCATTTAGATTCTGGTGCTTATGGTCTGTGGACATCATGACGCTGTGAAGATAAGAGTGCCTTATCATTAAGGTTATACCACTTACATTGTGCAATAGTGAATAAAATGCCTGATATACTTTAAAACCTATAGAAGCACTTCTGTGGGCTATTTATGTGGAAATCACAACACCGTGAAGGTTGGAAAGTGCCTTATCATAAAGGTAGAACCTGTTACATTATGCAGTGGTGAATAAAATCTTTCATTCTGACTCTAATGGTATGTGATGATGTCTGCATTTTGCTAAATACTAAATATTACATGATAGAAGTCAAAACAGTAGAACTTGTTCAATATGAAACAAATGAATGCCACATTGACAAAGCATTAAATGTACTATTAAGTCATTTGTCAGAGGAAAGGTAGAAATTCAGAAATTCACCCTGCACTCACTGTATAGGGATGCACAAACCATCAGTTGCTCAGACCTTAGCAGTAATGTGCTGGTCTGAGCTGATGGCATCTGTGCCCTGAGTGACTGAGTCCTGCTCTCCTGTGGCAGTGCCAGTCTAGCACCTCTCAGGTGATGTAATTGCTGTTGTTGACTTGGAATCTAGCTCGTTTCTCAGAAACAACAGTATTTAAATGCATTTTGTATCTCGGGAAAGGAATACTTACTTAGACACTTACTCTCTTTCTCTCTCTTTATCACACACAAACACACACACACACATAGTGAGCTCCACACATACAAATAGCCTACATGTCACAAAATATATACTGCTCAAAAAAATTAAGGGAACACTTCAACCCTGGATCAGTACTCTGACACGGTTTGGTTCTGAGCACAAGTAAAACTTTTGAGGCGAGTGTTTTATTTTGCAAGAACTGTCAGACATTCTGTGAATGTAGTTTGAGAATGGAGAAAAGGGTGGAAGGTTTCAAATAAAAATGTTTTAACATTATTGTGGAACACTATAAGTGTTCCCTTAATTTTTTTGAGCAGTATATATTTCCATATCATAATCTGCATTCAAATGTTAAATTACAGTGTAAGTAATCATAACCTCTCAATGTGCCCTTTTGCTCTATATCTATCTTGCTTCCAGTTCTCCATAGTAGCCCTTTCATTGGGGTTCTTGAGCTACCTCCAAAATCCTAGTCTGGATTTTGTTTAATTTTGCAAATTGTTGTTGATACGTATATCTAATATTGGCCTATACATCAAAGAAAAATATGATTGAGGGATTAGCATTAAAATATCTCTGAACTTGTGACATCTTGGAAATTGTGTGGTCTGTATGCTTTTGTCCTTTCTTTTTCTTTTTGCAGGTTGAAATTTGTTTTTTACTGTATTTTACTGTGTAGGTCAGCGTTCCTTACTTAGCCTAATTTATAGGTATTGTGCGGTGTATAGTTACATCCTGTTTATGTCACTGATTGTTACATTTCAAGCTATAGACATTGGCATATGATGTATGTCTCTGATTTCATTTTATCATTTCTAGTAGGCCTAGTTGTTGCAGTAGGCTCTTCATCAGCTGCTATATTTCAGGATGTTATGTTTTGCTTAGTAGGCCCTATTTTCAATGCTACACTGAAATTACATAATGTCAGGATGAGGCAGATAGGACCCAAGTGCAAGATTCCACCAGGCAGAAATTAGAAAAGCACACTTTAATGATTGACAAACTTACTAACAAACAGAACTTACAGGGTAAACAGAGAGACAGTCCGACAAAGAACAGAGAAACAGGAGGGTAGAAATACACATAGCCTACCAATTAACAGAAAGACAGAGGACTGGACGAAACCAACGAGACAATAACAGGGAACAGGTAAGGAAGCAGAAACGGAGTGAAAACTAACAAGACAGGAAGCACAGACCAAATAAGGAGATGGGGCGGAGACAAAGACAGGTGACAGGCAGGTAGCACAAAGGGAACACATGGGGAACCAGGCAAACACAGGACACTACACAAAGTTTTCACCAGGGTGGCACAAAGTCATTCCATCCAGGCAGGATCCTGACACAATTTATTTAGCCTAAATAAACATGTAGGGCCTAGTTTCTGAATTCCTACTGGTGATAGACTGAATTGCTGGTCTTATGCCTAGTTTTCTATTTAATATTGGGACAAATTGCTCAATCTTTCATAATTCTGCCACAACTTTTCTTCAAAGCTAGGCTGGGGTGGAACCGTAGACTTACCACAAGTTGTAACGTGATGAAGGGTATGTTCAAGATGTAAAATATCGATTGTGTCATATTTCAGCGTAGTTGGGCACTGGTCTACGTAGGTGTGAGAAGCATTATGCTGTAAATAAACGTAGGCTAATCGGACCCTGACATTTTGTCTGTTTCAATGCTTGTCTTCCTTCGAGTTGGCTATCCTAAGTAAATACAAAGGTAAATCAATAATAACCGTCTTGGTACATGATGATCGTGAACACACCTCTTTTGCAGCGCTTGATCCCGGAAGAAGGCACTTGTCTAAAAGAACTATAAACAGTGGAGGAATCGGGAAGAACCACAACGGTAGAGTTTTTCTTCGGGATTAACATATAAAGGTAGGCTTTAGTTAAACCTTAAACATCATGGCTGTTACGTTGTTCAAATTGGCTGCCTGTTTTGTTCACGGCTTTCAACTTACGTGGTTGATCACTGTGGACTAGGCTACTAGGCTACATCAGCGTTCTCTTCTGCTCGCAGGGCTATGTGATTTTGTGTAGCCTACAGTCTATGGATATTGTTCATGTTCTTCGATACTTAACACAGTTTGTTGACTTTATGCCGTAAACATAACTTGGGGTAAATGTCAAGTATTTCATGTAGCATGGCTACTCCACAGATGCCTTAAACTCACCTCTCCCTAAATATTTTTTAGGAACCATTTAGCTGCTATTTGACATTCAAAAGTGAATCAACTCGCAATGTGGCCTAACCAAGGTAAGCAAATGTTTCATAGACTAAATGAAAATAGGCAACTAACCTATATGTAATAACTGTAATAACTTGGTGCCCGAGCGTAGTCTATGTTGGTGAGGTTGCTACTAACGACCATGTAGTTATATAGCTATACATTATTCAAACATTATTACACGGCTCTTCACAAGGCAAGTAGAACGCTCCACTGACTTGAATGGGATAAGTTCTAGCGGTCATTATGTAAGGCAGGGGTGTCAAACTCAAATTCACAGGGGGCCAAAATTAAGAACTGGGAGTATGTCGCGGGCCAAGCTCAACATTTATTGAATAACCGATGTTTTTATTGAATTAAAACTGTATACACACAAGAAAAAATAGAATGCAGGCATTTCTGAATATAGCCTAATAGAAAAAATATATTGAATATCTGAATAGAAAACATATATTGGCCTATTTTTTGCAGGTGAACTATAAAAATTGTAAATAACATTTAACAATTATCAAAATTGTAATTGTAACTATTAACAGTTAACAAACTCTCCCTCTGAGAATGGCCGTGCTGTTTGCGCGATATCCTGTGCAACAGTAAAACTCCCTTTACAGCAGCATCACTTTGTGACTTGGCTTGGGTAAACATAGTCTGCCTTGAAAGCAGACTTGCTTTCAATTCTCCCACCTTCTGTAGCTTAAGCTTCGCATCCAGATCTTTGTATTTGTCTTCATGTTTAGTTTCGTAGTGCCGTTTTATGTTGTACTCTTTAGTGACAGCTACGGTGAATTCACATACCAAGCAAACTGGTTTGTCCTTGAATAGGCCTAATATGAACATATAATCGTTTTCCCACCTATCTTGAAAACTCCGATTATCAATCTTTCGCTTCGCCATTTTCGTTGATAGTTTGTCTGGTTGCATGGATACGTGTTTTTGTTTATGAACAGAAAAGGCGGCATTAACGATGCAACGCATTTTGGGATTTGAAGTGTTATCGGTGTATGATACACTATATGTACAGTATGTAGCAACTTGATGGGCTGCGTTGCCCTGGGCTGCGCTCATGCACTGAATAGAATAGCGTGCTGGGCCAGCTCTAACGCGGATGCGCTGAAGAGAATACTGTCGGGCCAGCTCAGATATGGATGCGTTGTATAAACTACGCGGCGAGCCACTTCTAATACAGATTGAATAATGACCTCGCGGGCCACAAATAAGCAGCCCGCGGGCCTGAGTTTGACATCCCTGATGTAAGGGATTGTCCGCCGGTGTTACATGGCAACTGGCACCCATGTTAACTGGCTGCGTTGGTGACATTTCACGAGTGATGACGTTTCTTTGACAGATGTGGCCGCTTGCAGATTTGTCACTGGAGACGAACAAATACAAATATGCATGACATATTTAAATGTCAAAATTGTCTGTAGTACGCTACATGCACTGGACCATGAATATGCCACCAAAAACATAAATACAAATAGCCTAATAATAACTCGTGGATATCGAACCTGCTTCCTAAATGAAACCACTTAAGCTACATGATAACCATTCATCTACGTACCTGCGCCACGAACCAGCTGATAAGTCATAGTGAAATTTATTTGACTATACAATTTGAAGAAGTCAGCTGATGATTGTAGCAAGTTAACATGCATGGCTGATGGTGTTGTCTTGCTACAGCAGTTGCCCAAGCCAATAGGTCTTCAAGGTATCATGGTTAAGTTTTCAAACATTTCACTGACTGCTGGTCAGGCTCTCTGTGGCCACCTAGTAGGCCTATCTGTAGCCTAAATTGAGGAAGCGTTGTTGGTCTAAAAAATAATTAAATAATAATAATAATAAAAAAAAAACGTGTAATGGGGAGGATTGAACCTATGTCGACTGCGTGAAAAAGCAATAGGCTATATAAGCATTAACCTGTTGCGCCACAGGAGAAGCATGAACGTGTGAATTGGGAAATAAAATATCAATAAAATATCAAACCCATGTTTACATGTCAGCAACATTAACGTTAATAGCCTATAACCCTTAGAGTTTTGACTCTCCCTGTGCGCAAATTTTGTGTAAAATATGGACACGTTATAGACTTCTCCTGCCCATTGCAGTGTGGGTTTCAATGCCTGTGTTTCATGAACTGAATTCTTAAAAGGATAGGCTACACAACACAAGGATACACATTTTTATTTGATTTATTTGCTCTACAGACACTTCAGGTAGGGGCGGCCACAGCCTAACCTCAGTGAAACGTTTGTAAAACTTAACCATGATACTTTGAAGGCCTACTAAATGGCTTGGGCAACGGTAGCATGATAACATGGTAGCCAGATAACATGAACAGTTATGTTAACTTGTTACAATTATCATAATGTTAGCTGACTTCTTTTAATCATACAACTGAAGTCAACTTCTGTGAGTGCCGTCAGCTGGCTCATGGCGCAAGTTGATAGACGTCTGATTACCAAGCAAACAGGTCAATTTATTCGTGGTTCGATACCCACGTGAAGTTAATTTATGCTATTTAGGTGTTTGTTTTTTGGGTGGCATATTAATGGCCCAGTGCATGTAGTACTAGGCCTACATACAATTTTGACTTTTAAACATGTCATGCATATTTGTGTGCGTCTCTAGTATATCAGAAAGTGACAAATCTGCAAGCGGCCACATCTGTCAAAGACTCGTCATCAATCATGAAACGTCATCAACGCAGCCAGTTAACACGGGAGCCAGTTGCCATGTAACACCTGAAGGGACTTATTTTCTGATAAGAACAGAACGGACAATACATTATCCCGCTTGAAGGACGGCTGACTTGCATTAAACGATTACAAAAAGAAAGAAACCTACCACAATGAATCTTTAAAAATGATTTTGCTACCGTTTCATGTCTTCCGCTGACAAAATAAATAGTTCGCCACACAGATAGAACTTGACAGTTTCAGGTGTTGCGTGTAACGTCTTACTAGCTTACTTTCCCTTTCAATGAAATTCCATTGCAATAAGCTTGAGGAGGAACGGAATCAACCCCTTGCCATTGGAGGGATATGAAAGACGGTGATTTATATAGATTTAACATTGATTCATGTGAATGGAACTCTCTGCAGGTGATAATTTTTGGGAAATGACCTCAATGGTCAATGGGGAGTTTGTGCTTCTAATTCAGGTATTTCATATCCCTACGCAAGGACTGGAACTTAGATCAAAAGTGAAAGCAGACGGTTGATCAGCTGTGTTCTAAAGAATGTTTGATTCAAGTTCAGCGTGTTGTTGTGAACTATTTCAGCAAATGCCACGATGAACGGTAACAAATAGGCTAGGCTATGTAGCCTAAATTCATATTGTGGAGAGTTTATTATTTCGTTTTGTCAAGTAGCCGTCTAATAAGCGGCTAATAATTATCATCAATGTATAGTTCTATACATAAACATCAATGTATGGATCCTTTCAAGAGAGTTCCATTATCAGCATCATAGTTGGCCCCACAAGACTTCCTTTTTAACATTCCATATGTTATCTTAATGCAGAGGAAGTAGATTGGGGCCCAGAACGTTCAAGCATTGTTTTTGTTTACCTTGTTGAAAGGGTCCATAGTTCTATACATTATCCCTTACATATTTGAGGTGTGACATTGTATTTATTATTATTTCAGGTCCTCCAATGGGTCCCCCTAACCCAGCTCAACCACCTCCAGGCTACCCTGGAATCCCAAATCCAGCTCATCCACCTCCAGGGTACCCTGGAATCCCAAATCCTGCATTCCCCCCTGGGACCGATCCAGCATATCCACCCGGTATGAACCCTATGCCTCCTGGACCGGTTCCTCCTGGTGTCCCAGGGCAACCCTATTTCCCCACTGGCCCAGCTCCCCCACCCTATGCCCCACATGGTGGGGCCTACCCAGGGCCTCATCCACATCCCATGGGACCGGCAATGGGTGGGGCCATAGCAGGGGGGTTAGCCGGGGCAGGAGTGGCTGTGGCGGGACACAAGATGCACAAGAAAATGAAAAAGAATAAGAAAGGAAAGAAGAAACATAAAGAACACAAGGCTCATAAGCACGGCAAGGTGAGTGGTGGAGCTGGGTGGACTTTGGATGAGGGTGTTGCAGTGCTAGATAGCGACTGACTCATGGCACAGGCAGCCTGATATATGGTCTGGGGTGTATTACACCAAGTGTAACGGTGGTCAGGCAGTGAAGGGACTAAGACCAAAACTGGCTTTTCTCACTTTTATTCCTTTGGGAAAACCAAAACAACATATGCCTTCAGGCACTGAGAATTCTCTCTTTAAAATAACAAAGAAAGAAACATTCATACAGAAGGATACACCTTTAGCATACTAGACGGTGATGAAATAAACTTAAGAAAAATGCACAGGAAAATATTTCCTCATTCTATAACTAATTCACATTTTACATATGGAGCAACATAAGGGAAAACCAAAACAGCATATGCCTTCAGGCACTGGCGTACATAAAACAGCATCCAATGCAAAGCATAACGCTTCTGAGAATTCTCTCTTTAAAATAACAAAGAAAGAAACATTCATACAGAAGGATACACCTTTAAAAGTGGTAAAAAGTGCAGTAGAAGAGGGGTTTAGTAGATTAACTGGCAAGGGCTGCATAAGAAAGGTGGGGGAGGATTGGGATTGGGGGGGCACCAACAAGGAGCACCCAAGAGCAACAGGGGCAAGGAAAAACTCCCTTAGCAAGGAAGAAACCTTGGGCAGATCCACGGCTCAAGGGGCTAACACTTGGTGTGTGTGTTGGGGGGATGACAAGGGAGATGGGATAGTGTGCTGTATATAATGTGGGGAGAGGGCAGTGTGCAATGTGTGTGTTGGAGAAGCTTCCTCATGAGACAATGAAGAAAGGCTAGGCAATCAAGGACATGGGTAGATAGATGGAGAAGAAAACAAAAATAATAAATAAAAAGTTCTATGGAGATGTGCAAAAGTTGGAGAAAGTCAGATATGTGTGTGTGTGTGTGTTTTTGACGTGTGATGAAATAAGAAAATAAATAAAAGGTCTGTAGCATAGGGAGAGGGATGTAAAAGTGCTAAAAGTCATGTCGGTGTGTAGGTGTGTGTGTGTGTGTGTGTGTGTGTGTGTGGGGGGGGGTCATGAGTGCTGAGGAGTGAATGAGTGCAAAGTCAGTATACTGTGAGTTCAGAGTTGGGAAATGTTTGAGAAGGCTGAGGAGTGAATGTGTGCAAAGTCAGTATAGTGTGAGTTCAGAGTTCGGATGGCCTGGGGATAAAAGCTTCTCCTGAGTCTCTCAGTTCTGGCTTTGTGACTACATAGGCGTCTTCTTGATTTCAGCGGTAGGAATAATCCATTGTTAGGATGAGAAGAGTCCTTCAGAATCTTTCAGGCTCTTAGGAGTACTCTTCTGGAATAGATATCTTGTAGAGCAGGGAGTTGAGTTCTTATAGTACGTTCAGCTGAGCGCACTACTCTCTGCAGAGTACTACAATCTCTAACTGTGGAGTTCCCATACCAGGTGATGATGCTACCAGCTAGAACACTCTCAACCGCTGAAGTGTAAAAGGCCTTCATGATGGATGTAGAAACTTTGAATTTCCTTAGCTGACGAAGGAAGTAGAGTGGTTGTCTGGACTTCTTCAGAACATATTGAGTGTTAACAGTCCATGTTAAGTCTTCAGTAATGTGGACACCAAGGTATTTAAAACTTGTGACTCTCTCTACAGGTTGCCCGCTGATCATTAGTGGGGTGTAACTGTAGTTCTGCTGCTGCCTTCTGTAATCCACTACCATTTCCTTGGTTTTATTGACATTCAGTGTCAAGCTGTTAGATTGACACCACTGTGCCACCTCATTAACCTGATCCAAGTAGAGCTGCTCATTGTTGTTACTAATCAGGCCCAAGATCACTATGTCATCTGCAAACTTGATGATGGAGGTATGACTACTGTTGGCTTTGCAGTCATGTGTGTAGAAGTTGTACAGCAGTGGACTCAAAACACAGCCTTGGGGAGCACCAGTGCTGATGGTTAATGTGTCAGATGTCAGACCCCCCACTCTAACCACTTGTGAACAGTTGGTGAGAAAGTCAAATATCCAGTGACACAGGGTGGTGTTCAGTCCTAAGGCCTTCATCTTTGTGACCAAGGTGAGAGGTACTATCGTGTTGAATGCTGAACTAAAGTTAATGAACAGCATCCTCACATAATTCCCATTCCCCTCCTCCAGGTGAGTTAAGGTGGTGTGCATGAGGTTTGAGATGGCATCCTCTGTAGACCTGTTGGCTCTGTAAGCAAATTGGAGGGGGTTGAAGGAGGCAGGGAGGGATGAGCAGATAATGTTTTTCACAAGCTTCTCAAAACACTTCATCACTGTAGACGTCAGGGCTACTGGGCGGTAGTCATTCAGACATGATGGACTTTTGTTTTTCAGTACTGGAACAATAACAGACTGCTTGAGGCAAGTAGGAACTGTCTCTTGACCCAATGATGTGTTAAAGATATAAGTGAACACAGGAGCTAACTGAGCAGCGCAGGATTTCAAAACCCTGTTAGAAATTCCATCCGGTCCAGCAGGTTTTCTACAATTAACCCTCCTAAAGGCATTGCTCACATCGACCTCAGAGACACAGAAAGGTGCATCCTCATTTGCTTCACATGCTGCAGCTAGTGCAAGATAGTCTGTTATAAGTTGAATGGGCTATATTAGATGCATCATTCATATCATCACTGTCAGCCCTACTAGAAAGGGAGACATGCAACATGGAACTTTCAGGTGCACAGAACAAATTAATTAATATTCCAAGAGACTCACTAAACATTCACAGACGAAATACGGAGATAATGCATACACATAATGCTAAACTAACTGTAGATTCATTGCCTGCTAATTCATTGATTGAATTGTACTTTCCATGCACACTAAACTAAACTACACTGAATGCATGGAAAGTTGCTAGCGGAGTTTACAGCTAGTCACTAAGACTCAGTGTGTATGATCTCGTGGTCATAATGAAAACATAAATAAACTTTCTCCAAGTTTTCAGAAATGCACCCAAATCCTAACAATACATGTAAAGTAATATAACACAGGTGATATGTCGAAGTTTTCAACTTAAACAACATTTTACAGTTACAAAATTAAAACAAAGTGGGGAGTGCTTTATACAGTCAACCTACCCAATGCAATGCAACGCTTCTGATCGGGTACGGCAACAACACAGTAAACGTAGAACATGGTAAAACCAGAGAATGTCAATGTAGCAGAGCTGCAGTACACCGTTTCTCCAAAGGGGGCTCCAAAACACCAATCTCAATACACCTACTTAATTACGGCGAAAATCACATACAAACACTAAACTACATTTATAACTCTGTTACACAAGTAGGTGGTTAAGTGACAGATCGAGGACAGAGAAGAAATGGTAAACCTTTGACTTTGTTTAGTTAGGAGATTGAAGCCCCCGTTCTGTTATAAGGTTTACAACTTCCTCTGGCTTATCTTACCTAGGTTTGCCTCTAAACCACCTATTTGGAATCATATCCTGGTCTGAGACTGTATTGTTGATCAGTGTAGCACATGAATGCAAATGTTTGGTACTTTCACTTATACCTGTCTCCTATAGAACAAATTGATGCGACTGTAATGAACATTTGTTCGTAGCCAATAACTGTCCTTGCTCTAGTAGTTAGTGGAAGTAGTGTCTACAATTATTTAATGAAAAGTGGTGAAGGTTCCCACTCCTAGTCAACAATTCAAGAGATTTACTTGCGAGTCTTCCTCTCACTAACTATGTTGTGCATAGTAAATATGTGATGAGGGAGGGAGGACCCAGACTTGGTCTATGATACCAGAGTATGAACATCCCTGTGTGCATATAAACGTATAGTTTAATTAATTACATACTTTGTTTGTCCACAGCATTCCTCAAGCAGCAGCAGCAGCAGTAGCAGCAGCAGTGACTGACTAAAGTTAGGGTCCAACAAATAGCTGTCAAAAGGGCCCGCCTTGTGAAGTAACATACAACAGATGATTGCTAGCTTCACTGATATTTGTCCTTTTAATGCATTTCATACTAAACTGTATTATTATGTTGTGTCATTTACAAGGATTTGCAAAGCAATTTACTGTATTATTTAATTATCACACTAAAGAAAATGTTAGAATTAATGAATATTTATCATGAAAATCAATAATGTAAAGCACATTGCCTTAAGCTTCTGATCTTATTTTTTATCTGTCAAAGTACTAGATTAACACTTAAGTAGCACAGCTATTGGACTTTGCAGTCGAAGATACACTAATGTACAATGTTGCACTGTATTATTATAAGGGTTACAGTAAAACTACATTCATGGTAAATTATATGATTTTTTATGGTAAATTATTCATCTAGATGATATGAATGAAAGTGCCTTATCATTAAGGTAGAACCTAAGTTATGGAGTGGTGAATAAAATTCTTGTTAAGATGCTTAAAACCTGCTGAAGCTCTTGTGTGTTATATATTACAAAAGTTAACTTTTGGCTTAATCGGCATTGTCTGAAGCTAAATGATTGGACCAAGCCAGGTTACACCAGGACTGCAATGCTATGCTGTTTTATTAAGATAAGTCTGTTCTTACAGTTTAACCTAATTGTCACACTATCTGTTCATTATCATATTGATTGTATCCCTTGAATTCACTTATCCTTCAGTTAAGATACACTGTCTAGTGTGAAGTTTATTCAAACATATCAGCGAATTTGTTTTGGAAAAGATTTTAGGTTATTTTGCATTTGGATTTAGACTGAAATATATGATATTAAAATAATATTTTTTTGATGCCTGTATCACTAGAAATGAAAAGAGGCTGCAGTCCTTATCTGGTGATGCTCTCAAAACATGCATATTTCACGTTACAAATTATAGAAATTGTCTCTGAACTATGTAGTAGACACGCACCATACTAGAAATGCTGTCTGAAGAAGTCTGGTTCTGTCAACGATACCAGACGATACCGTTCAACAAATCCTAGTTGCATCCCTTTACTGTCTACGGTTGCATCTCATCTGGGTCACGAAATGGGACATTTTGTCAAAATACAAGTCTTTGCATTAACGCAATAACTAGTTCTAATAACATACAGGTTTAGGCCCGGTGGTAATTAATCTGTTCTCTACCCCTCCATTTTTTTACATTTTGTTGAATGCGGTGTTGTGGTGGGGGTGTAATTTCTTTAACCTGTATAAAATTTGGGGCTTTGTCAGAGAATGTCTAGGCTTTATTCTGACGAAAGCGAAATGGTCTTTGAAAGAACGGATGTTTCCGCGTCGAAGGGGGAGGGGCGGGTGGAAGGGTGAAAGTTCAGAGGTGAGAGATTTGTTGTCTTTGTGTAAAAGAGTGGAGCTCGATCTCACACTATCACTCTTCCCTCTTCCCCGAATCCTTTTAAAACTCTCCCCCTGGGTTTATACCCTCCCGAACCTCTCCCCTTCTACCCTTACAACCCCACCCTCCCCCTGAACACATCTCAAGACACGGATCAGGTAAGATTGTTAAAATTGAAATACATTTTAAAATACTCTTGTGAATTCTAAATCAGGTGTAACGCGCGCTGAAGCTAACTTGCTAATGTTAGCTTAGTTTCTACTGTGAGGCTTGGTGTAAATTTGCTAGGCCGCATGAGCACGCAGTGTAACTACATAGCTTCGATAGCTAACTATCATGCCACCAGCGAATTCGTTTAAATCTCATATATCATTTAGCTCATAGTAATTGATGGGACGTGATGTATTTTGTCGTTTGCATTAATTTGGTCGGTTTAGAAATGTTCGAATAATCATGTAGCCATTCAATTATTAGTTTCTAAAATTAGCAGTGGTTGTCAACGTGCACACTCAACACCGACCAGCTAATGTTAGCTAGTCTGCTAAATGGATCATGCTAATCGCCCGGTCGTAAATCCACCTAAAGGCACTAGTTAGCATCTATGTTATTGTCGTGGTTTGTGGGTTCAGTTTGTGGAATCGGGTTTATCCTTGTTTAAATATATGTTCAGCAACTACATGGAATCGGAACACAGGCACACAGTTGGCCGTTTTACATTTGAAGGTTGTTTTAGTTCTCAATCGGGTTAGCAAGTTAGCCGTTAGCTAATGATATTGCAGTGTTGTATTGCCAGGTAAGGTAGCTAACGTTAGCCGCGGTTTTCCAGATAACATGGGCTAGCCAGCGATAGTTTGTTAGCTTTAAAGTGCAACATCAAGCATGTTTTTATGTATCTTTTGTTCAAGAATGTTGTTTGTATAGAAAAACTCAACAATTTGTTAATGCCATTCAAAACTGGCATTTAAGGAGCGTGAGATCTTTGCACTAATCTGAGTTGTATGTTAATTTGAATGAAACATTCCTAATACAATGATAGTTTACAGCAAACTGTTATGTCTTCACAATCCGAATGTATTTTTGACAATTCTGTATGACCACCCATAGCTGATCGAGAAGGCTTAATCCCATATGATCAAGCTTAATGTATTTGATCAAAACTTATCCATGCTTTGCAGTCATAACAACTAACTTGGTGCATTCACCATTCTTTCATGATTTGCTTGCCAGCTGCTTAAGCCTTCTCCCACAGTTCTCAGAATGTTCTCTCCTCTTCTTCCTCAGATCCATCTTTGTGACCAAAGACCCCCCCAATCTTTTTTCTTGCCAGCTTCTCTCCCGGACATTGTAGTTATGGACTCCGGTGTAATCGAAGGAGGACTCAATGTCACCCTGACCATCAGGCTTCTCATGCATGGCAAGGTCAGTCCCCTTGTTGTGGATAATTGGTCAGAGGGTTTTAAAGTAATTTGTCAACGTGTTTGTAGTTTATCATTCTTCCAGTCATGTAAAACAAGGTATTTCTTGGTGCCATGTGTGTTTCACCAGTTGGTTTATACTTATGGGGTTGGAAGGATGGAAAATATGACTCAATTAAGCCAGTGCCTAACTTCTGTATATTTTGTCTTCAATAGGAAGTTGGAAGCATCATTGGAAAGGTATGTTGGGGCGTCTTCTGTAGATGTAGGGATTTGAACTTGTATGGTTCTCTAAAATATTGTTCCTCTTTCTCCCCTCACAGAAAGGTGAATCTGTTAAGAAGATGAGAGAGGAGGTGAGTTTCATTTAGTTGCAGCATGACCAAAGAAGCTTTTGACTTTCATTATTAAAAAAGATGTTGATCAGAGAGATGGATCAGTCATGAGTAAAAGTGCTTTGATCTTGAGGCTGTTGATGTTCATTTTTCTTTTGGGCTCTTCTAAGGACATTTTTGTTCTTACTTTCAGAGTGGAGCCCGCATCAACATCTCAGAGGGGAACTGTCCAGAGAGAATCATAACCCTGGCTGGTCCTACCACCGCCATCTTCAAAGCATTCTCCATGATCATCGACAAATTGGAGGAGGTGACCCCCAGCCCACCCCACACACACACACACACATTTAACTTTCTCTCAGAGCAAATCTTTGAGCAGTTGTCAAAATGACATTCTGAAAGGTATACTCAATTTATTTTCAATAGATGGCCCTACAGAACCCCCTCAGCATGACTGGAGAGACCAGTTCAGAGTAGCACATTGTTGCATACTACTGCACACACTTGATCTTAACCTGGCTGTGTTTCTCTCCTCAGGACATAAGCAGCTCGATGACCAACAGCACAGCCACCAGCAAGCCCCCTGTGACCCTGCGCATTGTGGTGCCTGCTAGCCAGTGTGGCTCGCTCATTGGCAAAGGAGGCTGCAAGATCAAGGAGATACGAGAGGTTGGACACTGCCAAGTTTCTAAATTATGCATCCCCCCCCCCCCCCTTTTTTTTCTTTTTAAGAAGTGGAACACTTAATCACCCATCGATAGTTTTGTGGTTGGCACAAAGCGTGCTGCGTGCGTGTTGGGTGGATACCCCTGGAGGGCTTGTTCAGTCCTATGACAGGAATAAGTAAGGCAGGTTTTATGAGTTGTTCAGAACCTACTCGCAGCTTAGACTTTAATAGGTTCATCTTAAGCATGTCAAATACTGTAATTATGATCCGTTTGAACTCATTGATGGTAATGACTAGCTAATATTTTCCATGCAATCTCAGCCTAGAGCATTTTATAACTTGTTGAGGACTTGCCCTTGTCCTGATTCAGTCCATGAGAAATTCCATGTGAGTGCGTGTATCTCAGTATCAACACTAATTTATTTTGTCTGCTATTTTCTCTTTCGCCTGCTCTCTGCCTGCCAGTCCACGGGTGCCCAGGTTCAGGTGGCAGGTGACATGCTCCCCAACTCTACGGAGCGTGCCATCACCATCGCAGGCACTCCTCAGTCCATCATCGAGTGTGTCAAGCAGATCTGTGTGGTGATGCTGGAGGTATAGTCATTCCCCTCCATCCTTTCATTTATTTGTCCCTCTGCTTTGCATTGGCTGTGAATCTTTAATCTAATAAAATGTAGAACAACCTATACAAACATATTGTTCTTATTTAATATGTAAATCTGTTTTCTTTATTTTTGTGTGTTTGTTTGTTTTTGTTTGTGCAGTCTCCTCCAAAGGGAGTCACCATCCCCTACAGACCCAAACCCTCAGGATCCCCTGTGATCTTTGCTGGAGGACAGGTAACCAGACTCAGACCCCCCCACCACCCCACCCCATCCTACCCTACCCTCATGCCTCAGGCCATTGTACAGACCCCCACATCAAGGCCCCTTCCTCTTCCCTCAGTGTTTTTGATTTCTTCTGAAAAGCCCTAGACCTCACCTCAGAGTTGTGATCTGAAATCAACCCGATTATAAAAGTCTGCTGGCCATGGAAATGAGGTGTTTTTTTTTTTTTTTTTTTTTTTTTCCCTCCTCCGCTCACACCTTTTTCTCTCCATTTGTTCTAATTAATGTGTGTTCTTTCATTTCTTTCTAAAAAAAAAACAACAAAAAAACCCCCAACCCTGTCTCCTTTTGAAACGGTCTGTCTTGTGTTTCTGATACTGTGTGCTCTTGCCACTGGAGCGGCCTGTCTGCACTGTCTCTCCACCCACCATTGTGTGCCTGCTGAATGAATTGAATCGCTGGAGACAATGGCTCAGCTGTTAGCCCGGGCCGTTTGGGTCGAGCTGGGCCTGGGCAGGAGTGAAGATGTGTTTTATTATCTGCTTTTATCCGTGTGCTCTTTTGCTCTTCAAGCCTCTGTGCAGCTCCACCCTACCCCCACACACCTCCTCTTCCTCCTCCTCCTCCTCCTGCTCCTCACCACCTCTTGGTCACGTGGAGATTTTGGACAAGACATGCACTTAAAAAATCGTTTATTTTCCTTTCCTTTTCAGATTTTTGTTTTGAATAGTGTGTATGGGGTATTGTTTTCATGTTTCAGGTGTGTGTGTATTTGTGTGTGTGTGTTCACCATTCCCTTTGTTGACTGATGGGTGTCTTAGTCATGAGTGTGCCGTGATGGTGGCACCCCCATGAACGCTGTGTTCTCGTTTCAGGCGTATGCCGTTCAAGGACAGCACGCGATTCCGCAGCCAGATGTAAGTGCTGTAGAACCCCACCCCCCTCCTACTTCCTCCCAGCCCACCCAACCCCCACACTCTCCCCCCTTCTCCACTCCTCCCATCCAAACCCCACCACCTTGCCATTCCAGCTCCCCCTGTCCCCACCCAACCTTCCCCTGAGTGTGGAGTGATTCACCCTGCACTCCTGCACTCTCCATCTGGTAAGAGAGGGCTCATGTGTGCCCTCGATCTTCAGCTGCCTCCAACCTGAGTCCTCTGCAACTTGTCCCGGGCAGCTCTCGTGGGTTAACCTGAAAGGCATCACTGACCCTGTCTTTGATGCATAGCTAGAGAGAAAAGTTAGCCTTCATAGACTGCAATGACGGTAGTTGACACAGTTAGCGAAGTAGCTAACAGCTAGCAGTGGTTTATGGTCTTGTTAGCTTGATGGCTTGTTTGTCAATCACATGTAAGGCCAACCATTGTGTGGTGTTTGTGGGTGTGGATTGTGATCCCCCTGCTAGCGCTCCTGTCTTAGCTTGCTATCTGCTAGCATGTGTCTGCATGGTCAGACCTGGTTGTTGGCCTCTGAGACCTGTTGGCTTAAGTGGGGGGGAAGCACAGGACCAGGTTTGGAAGCAGTTTTAGACAAAAACTTTAGACAAGAACAATGGATGTTGGTAGTATTTGTCCAGATTCTCCACCCCTTCACTGCTGTCTGTCCCTTTCTCTCACGGTCTTCCTGTCTTTCTTTTTTGTTTGTTTTTCTTCTCTCGTCTGCTCACTGGCCTATCTTGTTTGCATGCTCTGCTAGATCTGACATTTTCAATTAAACTGGATTGGGAAAGTACCATATGCCACAAATGAGCACGCCTCAGTGTTGTGTGTAGTGCAACTTGTAGACAATCATTTTGGGTTGAAATGCCATTGCATTGTGTTCATCCATCAACCACCATTGAAAAGCAGTAAGTACATTGGTGTCCTCCATGTCACTGGTTTGTAAATTCAAAGTGTGTCCAGTAGATCACCATTGCGTCTTGTATGAATCCCCCTCCCCCAGTTACGTTGCGTCCAAAAACATGTGCACGCCACTCTGTGTTTCATGTCTGAAAACTGAATCTGGAATTGGGGAGGGAGATAAAGAAAAAAAAAAGAAGGCATTGAAGTGAGCCAACGTTGTGAAACGCTCTGTTTACTGACCGTTCTCTCTCTCTATCCATCTCTTCTCCTTTCCTTTCTTTGCCCTGCTTCTCTCCCTTGCCCCCTCTCTCTCGCTCTCACAGTCTTCCTCTGCCTCTATCTCTCCTCAGCTCACCAAGCTCCACCAGCTAGCCATGCAGCAGAGCCCCTTCCCTCTGGCCCCTAGCAACCAAGGCTTCACTGGTAAGACCCCTGAGGGACTCGCAGTTCACACACATTGTGCCTCTGTGCTTGGAGACCCATGTTCCCCTGGTTTTGATCAGTGTGGGATTAGTGTTCAGTTTTGGTTATAGTCTTTTGATGGCCAGATATGAGATGTATGCATGTCTTCCTTTAAGAGTGAAATTCTCTTGCAGTAGCAATGGTTAAATATGTTGTCGTGAGCAGGGGCGTCGCTAGCAGTTGAAAACATTTGGGGCTTAGCCCACAGTCTAAATGGTTCTCATAATTCCCATTTTGCCTGCCCTTGCTGCTCATTTCTGATAAATGAATCCACCAATTCTAGCCTCATTTGCGCCACATTGATTGTATATTATGGACAATAATTAGGGGTGTAAAGATTAACCGATACGTATCGGTATCTGTTTTTAACGTGTAAGATACGGCTACATCGATACGTGAAGCCCTGTATCGGAAAAAAACTGAAATGAACCGGTCGTTATATCGATTAACTTGTTATGAATCGGTGCACAACCTTTTCTGCTCGCTCAGATGCTCATTTACGTTCCAAGCACCGCGTTCACC
Source organism: Alosa alosa (assembly GCF_017589495.1). NCBI lineage: Eukaryota > Metazoa > Chordata > Actinopteri > Clupeiformes > Clupeidae > Alosa > Alosa alosa. Next base: position 5,364,453 of record NC_063198.1, read on the forward strand.
CCACTTCTGGTTTTAAAACTATACGTGGCACGGAATAGTGGGTAATGCAGTTTGTTTTTGGTTACATTCATTGCCCAAAGTTGTCAAATGACCTCATTACCCATACATCTATTGCAACTTAAGCATGTGACAACTTGCACTCGGTCGGCTTTTGTTTTTCAAAATCCAGCGCGAAATTAAGAACATACAACATTCCTAAACAGCAACGATAGTCTGTAGAGTAGCCTTACCTTTGATGAAGGGATTTCCTTAATGTTAAATAATAATTTGGCCCTTGCTGCTAAAACGATGCATAAATTATTAGCCAATGATTTTGTTCATATTCACTCAGACTTGTGGCATTTTAGGTTTCTGCATTAGGTCTACTGTTGGAACAAAATAAGCCCTGAGAGTTCATTGATTTGTAGGCCTATTTTATTCTTGTAGGCTAGGCCTATATGAGAAAAGGCCAAGAGTGTCTTAAGCACTGTTTTATTTTATTTCGGTATTGTCTTACCTCAACAAGGCTACAGCTCCATTAAAACAATCAGATATAACTATAAAATCTGTAAAGTCTATAAAAATGTGTTTTTATGTTGTATTTGGCTGCTGTGTTTGACTGAAATGTAGACTATTCTTTTTTTCATTTCAATACAGTATATGAAACAAACCTCAGTTTAGATAATCATATTCACACATTTTGTTGCCTAATTGATAATATAAAATGAATGTGCACCTTGAGCAAATTATAAAAAATCTTTCAGAATGCTTTCCATTCTTGAACTGCATCGAATTGCATCGAATCGCATCGTACTGAATCGCTTTTTATAAACATGTATCTTTTCTTGTATCGAATCGTGCCCATGTATCTAGATCTCGTCTTTTACATGAGAGATTCACACCCCTAACAATAATATTTTGACAAGGATGTAATGACCTATTGCTATCTTGACATTTCTGAATGAAAATGATCTATATAACCTATAGCCACCTATCAGAGTGGCGTTTTAAATAGCAAGATTCATCATATGGTTCATGTTAAGCTTAGCTTAAGGAGAACGAATCATTGAAGACTCCCTAATTCAATTCTACAAAGGCAAAGTAAGTATAGGCTAGCACTGTTTGGCCAGTTCCAAACTGTACGCTAGTGAGTGCAGGGCAGGCTGATAACAAACCTGAACTTGTAGCCTAAATGACGAGAACAGCATAACTCCTCCACCTTCTTGTCCTTTTTGCCTTTATGATTTCTTTATAACTTTCTTATACCGAATAGGAAATGCAAACAATGACATGCCCAACCCTGGATATGACTGACTCTCAAACTCTCTCTTGTGCACAAGCTCTAAGTAGCCTACATTTCAAATGATGTTATATGGTAAGGTAACATTCAAGTTCAGCTGCTAGAAAGAGAGTGAGAGGACATGTATGTTTGATAAATAGGGCCAGCTTCTCTATATTTATTGAATAGCAAATAAGAGGTGTGTTTGCCTCATTTGTTTAGCACATTTGATGGCATCTTAATCAAGCAGAATTATCCATTACATGTTGTTTTTCTCCCCTGTACCAGCGCTCATGTTGGAAAGGAGTAGATGATTTTAGACAAAATGGAGAACCTGTCTCCCTATGTGTTCATCATCGCGATGTTGAGTCACACTCTTCTTCGTTTTGCAGGGATGGATGCCTCTGCCCAAACTGGTTCCCATGAGATGACCATTCCAAATGATGTAAGTGTTTTCTGCTCTGGTTGACCACATCCTTTCCTGCATCCTCGTTAAACTAGCCTCCTTTCGGGGTGGTGCAACAGGCTACAGCGTCCGTACCATATTCGGGTCCTAGTGCTCACGGGGTCCCAGGTTCGAATCCGGCCTCCTCTCTCCCACTCACTTCCTGTCTATCTTCACTGTCCTGTCGGAATAAAGGCAAAAAAAGCCCCCAAAAAAATAGCCTCCTTTATGTTCTCCTCTCCTTATGCAGTTGTGTGCCACTCACATCATTGCTGCTGATCTCTCCCACTTAAATTTTTCCCCTGCTGTTTGTGGGATTTGTCATGTTCTCAGATGTGGTCATTAGCCGTTTGAACATTTGTGGGCGTTTTAACTGAAAGCTTAAGCAAAACTTCCTTTGTTTTGTTCTGTCTGCCGCTCTCTCAGTCCCTCATGCTGTTTCTTTTGCTCCATGTCCCTCTTTTGTCTCCGTTCAGTTGATCGGGTGCATCATTGGCCGTCAGGGTGCCAAGATCAATGAGATCAGGCAGATGTCTGGGGCTCAGATCAAGATCGCCAACCCCGTGGAAGGTTCCACGGATCGGCAGGTCACCATCACTGGCTCTCCTGCCAGCATCAGCTTGGCCGAGTACCTCATCAACGCCAGGTGACTACCTACTTTCACTCACTCACTCTCTCTCTCTCTCTCTCTCTCTCACACACACACACACACACACACACACACACAAAGTGGACTCCTGTCTGTGTCGCCAAGTCATGGCTGCCTCTCTGATCTCAAGTCTCCATTCAGCGGTCATAGTGTTGCAGTTGACTTAATTTCCCCTCCTATTCAAAGCAGTTGATAATGACACCCTCCCTTTCTGACCTTTGTCAAAGTAAATGTCTTTCTGTCAACCCCACCTTTGGCCACCCTTGGCCTTCCTGGCCTGTAGTAGTGTCCTGTGCTCTCTGTGTGTCCGTCAAGTCTCACTTCCCATGTGTGTGTTAGTTTGTGGTGCTGTCCTCTTCCTCCTCCTCCTCCCTCTCCCCTCTCCCTCCCCTTCTACACCTTCCCTGTCTTTTCTCCCCATCCTCTTTGACTTTCCCTGTAACCCATGCCCACTCTGTGTCCCTCTCTTTCTTCTCCCTCTCTCTCTTTCTCTTTCTACAGTGTAGAGTCCTCTAAATCTCCCTCCTCCTCCTCCTCTTCCTCCTCCTACTCCTCCTCCTCCTCTTCTTCCTCGAACCCTGAACAGGCCCTCAGCACGAGCCTCTGCCCTCTCACCTCTACTACTACTACTGCTACTACTACCACCTCTCCTGCCGCTACTACTGCTGCTACCTTTTCCTCCTCTTCCTCCTCTTCCTCTTCCTCCTCCACTTCCTCCTCCTGTGTGGTGCCCCTCTCAGCCTCCATCTCTCTGTCCTCCTTGTTGGCGCCTGGCCCCGCCTCCACCTCGTCCCGTGCCTCTTCCTCTTCCCCCTCCCAGTTTCCCGGCTCCTCCTCCTCCTCCCCCGCCACTGCCTGTGTCTCCAGTCTGCTCAGCCTCAAGCCCCTCCCCCTGCTGGCGCTCCATGTTGTCAGTGGGTCGGCCTCGTCTAACCCCGTTTCCACCTCTACCTCCGCCAACCCTGAGCCCAAGATGGCTTCTGAGCTGGGCTCCAAGTCCAAGAAGCGGCGGCTGTCCCACTATTAGGCCCCCCCCACCCCACTCCCAGCACAGGCTTGATCAACCCCTGCACTGCTGTAGGCATGGCCGTGCCCGTAATACCTTTACTTTTCTCACCTGGTGTAAAAATAGCAAGAAGGAAGTGTGTGTATGTTGAGACCTGGCCTTCAGTTTTAAGATTTGATATCTCTGTATTTGGATTATTGATCTCTTGCCTTTTCTCTCTTCAACTCTCACTATCTATATTACTCTTGTCTCCTGTGTGTAAAGGACATTTGAGTCCATGGTCTTTGTAAGGAATTTTATTAACTCACTTTTTCTCCTGATTATTTCTAACTTCAGCTCTTTGGTTGTCTCTTTTGGCTGTGAGCTCAGGTAGCCCTAAACTGTGTGTGTGCTTCAGAGACAACCCTATACTCTTAAAGAGCAGTGGATGTGGGTTTTGTATAGAGCTGCTTGTAGGCCAAACCATGTGGTTTAGTGTGGCGTAAATGCTTTAACCCTCCTTTCTGTTTTCTGTGATGCCAAACAGTGTGCTCATTTGACAGAGATGCACACCAGTACTCTTGTTTCCCCGTTTCATTCACTCATTCATTTCCTTGGCTGCCCCACCGATACAGTAATGCAGTTGATCCCTACTGGTTTTCCTCTGAAATGTTAGCTCCTAAAAGCTTTGGTGTTGTCACAGGAAACCCATCCAGTTTCATTTCCCAGATCTCCCATCTCTCGTCCTGCAACCTCTCAAAGAATTGACCTTTTTATTTTCTTTTGTTTGTCTGAATAAGAGGCTCATTTGCGCAAGTTGACATGAAACAAACCATAGTTGAATAACTCACCCAGTTGTTTCCAGTCGAGATTTTAAATTGTTAGCATTTACCCTGGAAGTGAACCTGCTGCATGCCCAAGATGGTCTAGGGGTTTATGTTTTGGCCTTTCCAGGGAGCAGTCATGATCAGGGCTAGTGTGTGTGTGTGTGTGTGCACAATAGAGATTTTTGTTTGTTATTTACATATTCTGAAGCATACAATGGCTTATTTTGTTCTCCTTCCAATGTCTCCTCACTCCAGGCTTTCCTCTGAGGCTACAGGACTGGCGACCAACTGATTTTGTTTTTTGACACTGCATCTCCGCACTCACCCCACTTCTTTTTACCACCATCATCAGCATCTTAGAAAAACAGCGGTCAAATGCGACCCTTCAGTATTTCCCAGAATTCCCGTCTCACTCTCCCCTTCTGTTCCAGTCATGCCCACTCATATTCGACATGCTTTTTATTTATAAATATTTTTTTGTTTCTGTTTATTAATAATTTTTTCCACTCAAATTTGGTTTTTAAAATCCCCTCGGGTCCAGTGGAGAAAGTTTTAATGATTTATTATTATTATTATTATTATTATTATTATTATTATTATTATTATTGTTAGAGTATTTTCCCCCTTTTTATTTTAATGAAAGGATCGAGAGGAGAAAAAACTTGCTCCTCCTGTCTTTGTTTGCCATCACGAGTATAGAGGTGGAAAAATCTGAATAGGCATAGGTTTAGTTTCTGTAAAGTCGGATTTTTTTTTCTTCAAAACATAAAAAAGAGGCAAAAAAAGGAAAAATAAAAAAAAAATCTTAAAAATATGTAGATTGATTTGTTTTTATTTTCTGCCTGTTCTGTTTTCCAGAATTTTTTTTTTTTTTTTTTTCTTTAACCCTTGTTTCCCCATCCTCCCTCCCAACCACCACTGTTCCTCTGTAACCCACACCCTGTCCTGATTTGGCATTATACACACACACACACACACACACACTTGCATCATGATAAACTAAAAATGCTCGAATTCAGGGGGATATATTTTATCCACCATATTTAGAGGGCCCTATTTATTTATAGAAGTCTGGCCCTGTACTGCTGCTGGGACTTTTGTTGTTTATTTGGGGTATAGCGAATGATCATAACACCCACCAGTGGCTACTGCACTCATACATATCATTTAAACTGTGTACTCTGTCACCTTTAAAAGAAAATATACTTTTTTTTTCTGTCTCATTCCTATTTTTCCACCTACCCTTTTTGCACTTGTTTCTGATTTCGGAGGAAGCTTTGTGCTCTGGGATTTGGGGGGAGGGGGAGGCAGGTTGAGGGTCGGGCTCAGAAGCAGTGCTTTCCTTTCTTTTGTTTTGTAAAGACTGATACTACTAAAACCGAGTTGGAATATTTGTTTTAAAATGGAGGAAATATTTTTTTTAACTACCAAAGGGGATTGACTCCTGGAAATATTGACAGGTCTTGTGTATAAATGTGATACGGCTAAAGAACAGGATTGCTAAGCTGAATTTAGATGAAGTACAGTAAAGGTATGAGTTAACACTACTTTTCCTGCTCTTTGCTTTGTTTGCTCGAGTCGAAATTTTATTTTTATTATTTGCAGGAAAGAATTTACTACTTTGTGCACATTCTCAAAAAAACTGTAGACCTGGGTGCCACAAAATTGTTGGAAGACAATTAAACAGATGTGAAATGCTTAAACTACAAAATTGTTTTTGAGATCTCTTTATTAATACTAATCTCCCCTTGCATTGTCTGTTCCTATACTACTGTACCATGTATGTTTCAGATGAACTAGTTGACTAACTGACGACCAATGAACTGCAAACCCAAATTGAACAGTAGCTCTGTGTTAGTATGGTATTAGGGAGATGTGGTATAGGCTTAAAAATTGGTTGGGGTCAAGCATGCATACAGCTGTGCACCCTTTGGTCAACCATATTAATTGAACTTCGAAAAGCAGTTGTCATAGATACATTTTGTTGATCCCCAAGGGGATATTCAAGATCTTAACAAGGAGATGTGTTATGTTCTGTAAATGGCTGCCACCTGCTCAAGTTCAGGCGTGACACTTCACTACTTAAACCCTCATGAGTGTGTATGCTTGGGTGTACTGTTCATGTGTGGGTGCATACAGACACAAGACACAGTCTTAAACAGAGTGATTTTTAATTAATCTTAATTTCATTTTTTAAATATATCTATTGTACACAGCTACAATACGTAATGTCGTATAAAACCAAACATTTTAATTTTGTTCTTTTCAATTTTTTGTTTTCTGTAGTACTAAACATATACGTGCCTTTTAAACCTCCAGTCACCAGGGGGCAGTATTCTATTGCTGTACTGGCAACAAGACCTTTAGTGGATAATATCTGACACACTAAGTTTTCATTCAGTTTTACACCCCTTACATTAAAGGGAACAATAATTTCGTGAGTTGGTAATGTACACGTGATGGTTAGTCTTTTAACCTTCTATTTTGTATCCTTAAAAATGAACACCGTTAAGTCAAGTAACTTTAAACAGACACAGAAAGCTGCCTTTTCTAGCTCAGAGAAGAGAACAGTACTTGCAGAGTGAGTGGTGGAACGTCGTAAGGATGCGGAGGTTACTCGGCAATGCTGGGCCGTACACTGGAATCAAACGCGACTCCAATAGCACCAGATATAGAACTGGAGATGTGGAGGTGAGGCGGTCAGCTTTCCAACACCACCTGACGAGGTGGTCCTTCAAGCATCATTCTTATCCTCCCCACTGCATAAAAACATTCAGTATGGCACCACTGACTGTGCCAAGTCTCCGAGCCCACCCAAACCCCCTGCTTCACACCACCTCTGATCCTGGGGAGTGGAGTGTTACATGGATCTGCACTGACACATCTACCTACTGCAATCATGAGTGGTTTGCCCATGTGTGGCCTTAAGTGCTTTTGGAATCAACTTAGAATACAGTCTGGAGTACACATACTATAGTACAAGCATGCTTTTTTTAAATGATCTGTACACTCCCAGATGCTAGTGGTGAGTTTTTTTTACACGCAGAATGAATGGTGGCAATGTAGTTGCATGTCAATTCTTTTTTCATCGTCATAATTAACACTACAATGTTGGATGAATCATCCATCAAGTCATTAATGTATTTGTGCAGCCAGAAGGGCTGACTTAGTTTGTTCTCTGATGAGGAATGATTTGGAGCTGAAATATTGCTTATTCCTGGTTGTTCATTTCACAATCTTGTTAACGACAGAGGTGTCCAACACAATATGACAGCCCCCCCTCCCCGCAAACTTGGTGAAACTGTCAGCACCATATTGTACAGTATCAGCTTATAACTCTTTAAAATGTGTACTTTGTACAATGGCAAGAGGTAAAATATTTACATAGTCAATAACTTAACATGCCAAATGTAGAAAAAACGATGACAACGCAGTCCCTGATACAAAACAAGTAAACAAGAAAAAAACACAAAAATAAATAAAAGTAAAAAATGTAAACATGATTTGATTAATTCAAGCTAAACATTTGATCTTGGTTACCATCACATCTCTCTTAAATTAAGTGCAAAATGTAAAAATAAGTCACTGGCAAGTAACAGATTTTAAAAAAAGGAAAAAAAGAGACCAACGGAAATAAAGCTAGACCAACGGAGTAATGGGCACAGAGGACCACTTGAGAATAAATATGTACAAGTAAGTTAAAGAGCTCTTTAACAGTGTGTGTGTAACTGAGAATGGAAATATGAGGTATAACCTGAAGTATGGGATGTTTTTAAAACAATGGGGAAAACAAGGAGGGAGAGTTGTGAAAACGGAAACCCTCTAAGTTATGTTTTCTCCCGAAGTGGATTCCCAGAGTCTCTCGGAGCAAGGAGGTAAGATAACACAGGGAGAGTTGAGGTGGGTGGGGGGGGAAGTGTTTTTGCACAGCTGGGGTGTGTGTGTGTGTGTGTGGGGGGGTGGAGGAGGTCTGTGCCTTTACAGAAATGTGTCAGTCTCTCCCCATCCTGTGTGTGTTTATGTTTATGTGTAAGGAGATCTCCACCGTGTGTGTGTGTGTGTGTGTGTGTGTTGTGAGGAGGTCTGGGGCTTTACAGGAGCGTGTCCATCTCCATACCCCCATCCTGCGTTATGTCCAGGGCGGCTCAGGCCTGTGGCTCCTCCCAGTTGCTGGGCGGTCTGCTGCTGCTGGGCTCGGCACTGCCTGAGTGGTCCAACTCAGCGCTGTCGCAGTCCGAGTCGTCATAAAGGGCCTGGTTCTGTAGAGGGACACGCGTGGGCAGAACAGAATAAAACCGTGTTAATGACACCTCTCAATGTCTCTCAGCCTCAACTACCAAAGATCTTATAGATTTCTTAGTTTGGATATGGACATTAAGGTGTCTGCCGACACACACTGATACTGTCTGGTCATCATCATCTTTAACTTTGGCTTTTGTTCATATTAAACTCATCTCATTCATCTGTTCTGAATGTTACTGTAATGACAATTTCTTTTACATCAAGAAGTTTTGCAGCCTACAGTCCATCTAGTGTGACACTACAATAATGTGTTGTTACCAAGTGCCAGATAGAATTACCACCCTCACTGTACTGTATTTGCTGTAGCACTGTGCAAAACTGGTCAGCACCATCGCTGTGTGTTGGTTGGTTGCCATGGTTTTGCCCGCAGTCCTGTGACGTACCTCGTAGCAGTTGAGCTGCGTTCGGACGTGCCTGATGGCGGCCTCCTTCTCGGACAGCCCATCTGAGCCCTGGCCAGGGTCGACGGCGTCTGCAGGGTCGGAGGGGTCAGCGGGATCGGCGGGGATCTCCGAGCCTTGGGAGAGCAGGTCGTCACTTTTGTCGTCCAGCCTTTCGTCCGTGTTGGTGCTGACAACGTCGGGCGTGCCGCTGTGCGAGTGGTCACTGGTGTTGCCCTCCTCGCCGTCAGACACTGACAGGTTCTCTGAGCTGAAGGTCGACACGGACTGACACTTTGTCATGCTCACCGGCCGCCTGGACACAAAGGGGGGACTGATGAGAGGCCTGCTGACGAGCATTCATTACTCTGCTATTTCAACTACAGTTACTAACGCATATTTGACGTAAATTGTCTTTAAAGATGTTATTCATATGACGACAGAGGAGAGGTCAGGTGTTTGGGTCAAGACTCATGTGTGAAGCCGAACTGTGTGAGCGTGCGTGTGTGTGTGTGTGGGCGTATATCAAGCCCTGTGGTGAACTATGAGCTTCCTGTAATAATGGTCACATTACATGCAGCAGCTGTAATGAAGACTTCAGTGAGGCAGTCCTTATCGTAGCTTACCGTCTCCGTGGCAACTCCACTTCACTATCTACCTCCCCCTCCTCCTCTTCTGAGGACACTCCTCGTCTCTGTGAAAGGCAGGAAAGAGAAAGACACAGAGGAAGGAGAGGTTTTTGAGCATGCAGGCAAGCTTTTTGGCCGAGCCAAAAGAACACGTTGTGCTTCAGAGTCTGAGGCAGGCAAGCCCGCAAAGAGGCACAGTTGTTGTTTTGTTAACCTCTTTTAGAGGGAGTGAGTCATCACCACAAATAAACTCGGCAATGTCAGAGGATGTAAGCTCAGCCTGGCTAATTTCTCCCCTCTCTCTCTCTCAAACACACACACACACACACACACGGATTACAACACACACACACACACACACACACACACAGACAGATGAGCTCATCCAGCCTGCCCACCTGCTTGCGTGTGACTGCAGCCCTGTACAGTATGGCGGCTGGCGTGAGGTGTGCCGTGCCTCCGCGGGGTGAGCGGATCATGCCGGTGGCCTCCTCCTTCTCCTCCCCGTCCTGTAACCGTGGCGATCCCAGGCCCGAGCCCCGCCCGGCCGCCGCACCCCTCCCGCACGGCGAGTCCGGGCTGCTGGAGAACGGGATGGAGTTGGCGTCCTCGCTGGGCGTGTCGCTCCGCGGCGGCGTCTCCGTCAGGTCGTCCGTGCCCACGCCGGGGTCAGCCCCGTCGCCAACGCCGCCCGAGGCGCTCATGCCGCCCCTGTCCAGCTCGGGGAGCGCCCCTCCCTCCTCGCGCCGCCCCCTGCCCTCGGCCTCCAGGGTGGTGGAGATGAGGTCAGGGCTGGACGAGGACATCTTCTTGAGCAGGAGGTCGTGCTGCAGCCCACGCAGGGCCGCGCTGGGGTCCAGGTGCTGCTTGCTGCTGATCTGGGAGCTGGTGTTGTTGCCTCCTCCTCCTCCTCCTCCTCCTCCACCACCACCACCTCCGACGCCGGTGGAGGCCGTGTTGAAGGTGTCGCGGAGGGATGTGGACAGTGTGGCCTTCAGGCCCGCCAGGTCGCCACTGCTGCCCTTGCCTGCCTTCCGGTAGCGGGGCTTCCCACGGCGGGAGCGGCCGGGCGAGGTGGAGCCTTTGTTGGGGCAGGAGGGGATGGTGACCTGCGTCATGGACGAGTCCAGCTTGGGCAGGATCACCTCGGACTTCAGCAGGTCTGGCCTAGAGAATGAATAACCGATAATCAATAACCGGAAGTAAACGGAACCTTGATAAAGGCTGTTTGCCAAAACATCAGCCTTTATTAAATATCTAAAAGAGTGCAGCTTCTCTGTCCTTAATTTATTAACAGTAAATGGTACGTAAAACAATAAACTGTACATAAAACAGGAACAGTTAACTGTAAATAAAACCAGAATCATATATTTTATGGTCCCAGTCCTTGTTTTAAGATTGAAGCTCATTATCATTTGGAGGTGTTTCCCATTGCTCACCTCTTGCTGTGGGAGGGCAGCTTCTGAGGCACGTTGCGCTTCTTAATGAGCTTCTCCATGGAGTTGGAGGAGCCGCTCTGTCTGGAGCTGTGGTGCTTGAAGAGACCCGGGTACTTCTTATCCAACGACTGCTCCCTCCTGCCATACAAACACACACACACAGAGGAAGACTTTAACAAAAACATTATAAAACATTTTCCTCCTCCAGCTCCCCAGCATCTTCACCCCCTCCTCTTCCCTTCTCTCTTTTCATGCCTGAGAAAGTTCCCTCATTGATCCTCTGGGCTCAGCTTACAGATGAAATATTCATACGCAGTCTTGTCGTTTTCTGTTTTCCTCCCCTTCTCTCTCCTCTCCTTTCCTCTCTTTGATTTCTCTCTCTCATTCTCTCTATGGTCTTCCCCTCCTGTCAGTTGTTCTGTGTGTGTGTGTGTGTGTGTGTGTGTGTGTGTGTGTGTGTGTGTGTGTGTGAGTGTGTGGCGGGCTCTTACCTGAGGAGTTCCTTCTCTTTGAGCTCCAGCTGTAGCATGACAGCGCTCAGCTCCATGTACAGGTTGTTGGCTCTCTCGAGCTTCCGCTCGTAGTGCTCGCGGATGTCCAGGGCGTGCCTTTGAGACGGAGAAGAAAGAAGAAGAAGAGGAGAGAGAGAGAGAGAGAGAGAGAGAGAGAGAGAGAGAGAGAGAGAGAGAGAGAACAGGGAGAGACATGTAATGTAAGAACCAGTTTACGTTTAGTTGTGCAGCACTAAAGTGGATTGATTTATTTACCAGTTGTCATGGGGGTGGAGGGTGAGGGATGGATTGCTGCAATTCTATGTAGATTTCACTCTGCCACACTGACATAAGATACCCTTAGGTGCGCACACACACACACACACACACACACTCACTCACTCACTCACTCACTCACTCACTCACTCACACACTGTGGAGTGTTACGTGATACTATGCCGATGTTATTTGTGACATTACTCTACAGTGCTACTGCTTAGCCTCAGCATGTGAGCATCCAAGCTTGTATTTCAGCCTGTCATATTAATATCCCATTCCCTATGTCTTTTTTGAAAGACACACGATTCATTGCAAGCTCATTTTTCAAACCTTAGATTTCATTTGATTTAACAGTGTAATCGAGAAACCTTCTAACTTTAAAGATATCTTTGAAACTAAATGTCAAAGACGTGAGAGAGTTATTCTTTCCCTTTCAGATGAATTCAGGTCGACTTTCTTGACAATTACTTGACATGACAGACGGATAGAGAGAAACCAAACACTAAGCAACATGTGGGAGGTGATAGTGTCTTGCATGGCATCTAATCAGCTTGCTTCTAACCAGTTATTGCTGCCACACAGTTATGCTTCTGGCATTGTCACCATGGTTACAGCAACACATCCAACCTAACCATGCCTAATAAAGCTGCACAAACAGACCCACGCTGTGATCGGCATCAAAGGTGAGCTAAGGTTTAGACCGCACAACTCACATGAGGAAAATGTATACTTTGTCACCATCTATTAGGTATTATTACATTTTGCCCATTGCTTACACACTAGAAATGAATGCTTAGACCAAAACCTAAAGTTGTTGTATAAGCACACTTTAAACACAGTGCAATCATACCTTAAACACACTTTCTGCTTTGCACTTTGTTTTAAATTCTGCAACACACTTATTGCAAAACACTACACATGGTTTCTTACATTAGACACTTTGATCAAAAAAATCAGTCTCTTGTAACCATTGGGAAAGCACTTCTATTCAAAATGCAAAACACATCTGGTAATTGGTAATACCTGAAAACACTTACAGAGAAAACTGAACTCCAATCAATCAGTCTGAGACTTAGAAATTCTGAGAAATAGGCTATTCTGAGAAATAGGCTTCAGCCATCGCGCACCTTTTCAATTGTGTGCTTTTACATTGAGTACCCGTTTACAGTTTTGTACTTGCCCCTTTACTCCATACATATTATATTATATTATATTATATTATATTATATTATATTATATTATATATAATGTTTTGTTGCAATCATTAAAAAAACAAGTTGATTACTGGAGCATTTCTATTCTTGAGTTTCACAAAAGACTGTCTGGGAAAATTACAATACAGATAGTAAAAATCAGGTTACACTTTACTTGACAGTATCGACATAAGTGACATGACATGACACTGTCATGAACGTGTCATAAACAAGTCATAAATGTTTATGACATAACGCTTCTGTTATTAAGTGACATTTGTTTTTTGTCATAACAAGTTAGGGTAGGATTAGGGTTAGAGGTTAGGATTAGGGTTAGGGTTAAGGGTAGGATTCATGTGTCATGACAGTGTCATGTCACTCTTATGTCGATACTGTCAAGTAAAGTGTTACCAAAAATCGCAGTGTTTTCACATCAGTGTGTTGCTGCTGGTTTGAAAGAGTAATTCAAATGGTGCATGTGTGTGTCATTTTGTTGCAAGAATTTAATTTTTAGATTTTGATTGCAGTGTTTCATTTTGGCATATGTATCCCCAAGTGCTATGTCTTATTTGGCTTATGTGTACAGTTTTGACATAATGAGCCAAAATCTGCAGAAAGTGTGTAAGGCCAAAACTGGAAGAGATATGAATCTGAATAATTATTCAAGAAGTAACAGGGCAGAGCTCCAGTGTCCTCCAAGTGGGACTCCAATCCCACAATCCCCCATGTGTCGCTCGTGGAGACTGACCTGAGCTCTTCTCGGCGGCGGATGATGAGCTCCTCGTCCAATCGGTGCAGGCATGTCCCCTCCGACTTGATCTTCTCAAAGTGCTGCTTCACCTCCTCTCTCCACTCCGCCTGAGCCCGGCAGAACACACACAGACAGAACACACACAGACACACACACACACACACACACACACACACACACACACACACACACACACACACACACACAGAAAAAGAGCACAGAATTTAGTAGTGTGTTAGCTACAACAGTGTAAGCATAAGACAAACACTTCAAATGCAAGCTGTGTCACAACAGGCCAACCATAACAAATCTCAGGAGGCATGAACCCGACAGCTTTTTAAGGTTACACAGAAGAACTTCGTATCAAATTGTGTTTTGGAAAGGGTTGTGTATGGTGGGAATGGACCTTTGATTTGTGTGCACCTGCAGACTAGTGTGTGGCTGTTTGCATAATGTCACTTGGGATGTGGTGGATATCCTTTGCCTGCAGATACACATGCCATTCCTCTCCATATGGTCTCTCTCTCTCTCTCTCTCTCTCTCTCTCTCTCTCTCTGTCTCTCTCTCTCTTTATGTCACTGTCTACCTTCCTATTAAAATACGTCAATAGACTTTGTAAGCAAACTAGCTCTTGTGACTATCCAAAGTGAAATCCAGTATAAGCCCTGAGAGGGAGAGCGAGAGCAAGGCTGAGTGAACCCTATTTGCGTCATTAGATCTAATCAGAAAGAGGTGCAGCCATCGGGAAAAGAAGAGAGAAGAGAAGAGAATTGTGTGTGTGTGTGTGTGTGTGTGTGTGTGTGTGTGTGTGTGTGTGTGTGTGTGTGTGTGTTTTGTGTGTGTGTGTGTGTGTGTGTGTATGTGTGTTAGTTTGTGTGTGTGTGTGTGTGTGTGTGTTTGTGAGTGTGAGCAAGAGAAAGGAAGGGTGAAAAGCAGAAGAAGTAGTGATGGTAAATACTGCAGATGATGAACACTCCAGATTTGAATTCAATTTCTTCCTTACAAGACACCCTATCATATTGTATCATATGGCAAGCATGTCCCTTCAGAGCAGTTTCTATACATCGTCTGTGCAGTTTTTATACATCTTCTGTGGGCATTTCTTCAGTAATCCCTTCTGAGTGTGGCCCACCGAGGGAGAATGGCTGTAAACAGAGAAGTGTGGAAGTACCTGTGATTTAAAGTATGTCTCCTGTGGAGTGGACAAGACGTCGGCTGAGGCTATATCCAAATGGAGCAGAATTTGCCGGAAGGAAGGTCTGTTTCGTGGTTTGCAGTTCCTGCGGGCGACAAATCAAAACATGATCACACACCCCCAGGCATGGATAAATGTGAAAAATGGAGGCATTTGCTTCAGACCCAAATGTTCCTGTATGAAATGGGTGCTTTTCTACTAGGTCCCTAGACAACAGCTGTGGCATCCCAGACCTGCAAACACTCCACAATCACCCCATATTAGTCCAGCACTGCTGCCTATTTCTCTCAAATTCAACCGTTATTTTCTCAGATTGTGTACACCTGATCTCCCTCCCTCCCCCTCCATCCCTTCCTCCCTCCATCCCTTCCTCCCTCTGTCTACCTCTCACAGCAATCATGACCCACAACGATTTCTTTCTTTCTCTCTCTGCTCCTCTCACTACATTTCCTCATCCATCCCTCCCTCTCTCTCTCTCTGTTATTCTCATTCTGTCTCTTACCAGCACTGTTTGAGGAGAATCTTAAAGCCGTCTGGGCAGCTCTCAGGGACGGGCAGTTGCAGGCTGTTGTTTCCCACTCCCCAGATGATGGCAGAGGAGTCCACGTCTTTATATGGAACCTCTCCTGTCAGCATCTCCCACAGAACCACGCCAAATGACCTGAGAGAGGGAAAAAGTGAGGGTAGAGAGAGAGAGAGAGAGAGAGAGTGAGAGAAAAAGAGGGAGGGAGGGAGAGAAAAGGGTAGAGAGAGTGTGCAAGAGAGAGAAAGTGAGAGAGAAAAAGAAGAGAGAGAGAAAGAGGGAGAGACAGAGAGGGTGGAGAGAGAAGGAGAGAAAGAGGGAGAGAGAAGGTAGAGAGAGCGAGAGAGAGAGAGAGACAAAGTGAGAGTGAAAAGGAGAAGGAGGAGAGCATGAGTAATATTCATTATTAGTCCCACTAGTCAAAGATCACAAAGTACCATAATCTGTCACTTTTAGCAGAAATGACACGTTACATAATGTCAGGCATGAGTGAGTACGCCTTTGGCTTGACGTAGAAAGGAGTCATTCCATTAGCACCAGCATACATTAGGGTTGGCAGAGCATTGGAAGCCAGCGGACTATTTCAACAGGAGTTGTTCTTTATGTTCTCCATGAGGTGTCAGACCTGAGCTGGATCTCATCTCTCTCTTGCCTTTGTGTGAACTCAGACCTGGATATTGACACCACACAGCGAAACACACAGCAAAAACACGGTTCATTGGCCGAGTCTGGTATTCTGCACGTGTTAGTCCTGCTGATGCACGCAGACCGGCGATAACATCTACGACTGCACTAACAAATGCATGAAAACAAACACATTGGCTCTTTCAGCACGTGCAAATGGTGACCCACTGGCTTCCTGCATGAAGTGCACACAGGCGTCACCACGGCAATCAAAGGTGTCGTCGACAACAAGCATGTACGTTTGTTTTACACCTCCACAGCTTTGGCCTTCTGGACTCTGAAGACCAGTGCAGGGCAGAGATTAGAGACTCACTAACAGAGGGCTTAACTCAGTCAGGTAAAACCTCCACAGTCCCCTGCAGTTATGCCTCAGAGGAGGGAGGGTGTGTGGTGTGTGTGTGTGTGTGTTTGTTTGTGTGTGTGTTTTTAATGTGTTGGGGGTCGTGACGTGGTACATGCTTGTTGTCGATGACACCTTTGATTGCCATGGTGAAGCCTGTGCGCACTTCATGCAGGAGACGAGGAAGGAAGCAGCTTAAGAGAGTGGTTGTGAGAGCTGCGCACTTGTGGAAGTATTTTTAGAGACTCGCCATTGACGCATCGACTGTGAGATTCCTCTTCACCATGGGGTAGAGGGATAAAAAAGCCTCCTTGGATTTTGAAATAGTGAGGGGGAAAGAAGATGCAAAAAAACAACCCATTTTAGCGTCTGACTGGCAGCTCTGTAATTGTGGTCTGAATTGTCATAGCACATTGGTAATGGTCCATCATTATCCCCATCTTCTCAAAATTCACAATCTCTTTAGTCAGACTGGAGTTGCCGAGATATTATACATTTATGCGTGAGAAGGATTCTGTCTGAATTCTGGGCAGTGAGGAGCTTTTGAATCTCTCCTGTGTGCGTGCGTGCGTGTGTGCGTGCGTGCGTGCGTGCGTGCGCGTGTGTGTGTGTGTGTGCGTGTGTGTGTGTGCGCGTGTGTGTGTGCGTGTGTGTGTGTGTGTGTGTGTGCGTGCGTGTGTGAATGTTTAAGCAGCGCAACTCTCACTTTGCTACCTCAGCTCATTTTATTTTCCTCAATTTTTAATGTGGATGCTGCAGGATTGGGCCGTCTGGCTGAGGCGGGCCAGGTCTCTGGACAGTGCCAGAAACACACACACCCCACAGTCCTGGGGACAGCACTCCTCTGTACTCACTTAGAACGCTGCATGCCCGTATTGCACCTTACATAATGCTTCATGTATATTATAAACAGCCATATTCTTCACAGGGTACTTTACATAAATGGGGAACTTACTGTTATAGTTTTGAGTTGGACAGAGGCCAAATATATCTTACTTCATTAACTGAGTGACTCTCCATAACACTGCTTTATTCCTATCATTGTGGTTTTAACAAAGGGAGCTGTGAGGCAAGAGGTCACCCTTAAAGGCTACTGTATGAAAACAACCCAACAACAACACACTGCATTTCTATAGCGCTTTTCAAGGTACCTCAAGCGCTTTCCAGATGAAAACAACGTCTTTATCAGGCTACAGTAGGTACATGCAGAACACACTAGAGCCATAGAGATGAGAACATCACTGTTACAACAACAACATGCCTTTATAGGTGGACTGCTGTCATCCCATGTTCAGGTGAGCAAATGCGTAAATGCATAAAGCTGAACTACACATTGTGCACTATCACAAACCATGGCAACAAAATAGCAAGGTGGACTGCTCATGATAAGAGTTACCAACGCAGCCTGACGCCTTTGACTACAGTTAGGTGAAAAGTACCATGACATGATGGCATCGGTAGCCAGGTGGAGCTGCAATATCTCAGCATGTGATGCAGAAAGCTCTAAATGAGTTTAACACATTTCCCCTGTCTTTAACCCTCACTTGGAGGATGTCCTCCACAAATGGTACAGAATTGTCGGTAGATAAACCCTAACAGTGTTATTAAAAACATACATTAAGTTGACTTGGCATTGCTTTTACTCCTAGACAGAGTAGAGTGGGTCAAGGTCTCATTTGTAATAAAGGATGTTGCATAGTTGGCCTTCAGATCCAGAACTCTCTAAAGCATTCTGCTCTCACTGCCAGAACACATTACCGCATGGCTCACACACAACCCAGCCAAACAGGCCTGGAGACTTCATCCCTCCGAAGGAACAGCAGGACAAGAAAGCAGAGTCTTATATTAGTATATAAATATATATTTCTCCCCGTTAGTCCGCCAGTACTCTGCTTCCTTTTTTCTTCCTTTCTTTCATTTTTTACTTGTTTTTTTCTTCTTTTTTGAAATGAGTGGAAATGGGATTCTCCTATGTCTCCAAATGCAACACTGGCATGCCGCCAAGTGCAAGGCTTTTTGGTTCTATCAGCCTCTCTAGAGCATCTGGCAAATCAATTATTGAATTAAGCAAGCATTCCTTTCAGAGAGGTAGTGGAGGGCTGAGAGGGCAACACTGAGAGATGAGGCTGGAATGGCTAGAGAGATCAGGGGCTACAGCTGCAGTCGCCCCCTATAGCCTTAGTGGAGGTATTGTGAATTTTGCACATTAAACATTACACATTAAATGATGCACATTAAACATTTATAAATGTTAAGATACTTATGTATATTTGTATGTAACTGTTATTAGTTGCACTTTCAAGTCAAGTCAAATCTATTATCCCACAGGGTCAAATTAAGTTGCAGCCAGGTATCAAGAAACACACAACCAGAGACACAACACACAAGATAATAAATAGCAATGGAGACAACACAGACACACAGATAGACAAGGACCAGAACTTTGGTGGCCATAATCCAGCACCTTGAAATATCAAGCAATATAAAGCCACCATTATCAATGCGCTCTTCACTGGATTGTATAGTATGTGTGGCTTGGGAGGCTTTTGGTCGAATCAGATGCATGCTCTTTCTCACGCTCGTTCTAAAATACTGTAATACAAGAAGCTGCCATTTCAATTTGTCAAGGGTGTGAATGCTATTGCATACAGTCAAACATATTTTGCCTTTTAGTTATAGTCAATTGCACCTCCAGCTCCTAGAAAATACAAAAGTAATCCATGTTGTCTCCATACTATTTCACTGTTATATATTTCCATAACATATATCAAGCAGAGTACCATACAGAGCAGGAAGGAAACAATGATAACAAACAATAGATAGCTACTGCTTACCAAATATCTACTTTCTCCGAGACTGGCTCATTTCGTATGACCTCTGGTGCCATCCAGGCCACCGTACCAGCGAAAGACATCTTGGTACTCTTGTCACTCAGCTCCTTCGAGGTTCCAAAGTCTGATATCTTCACTAGGTCGTCATATGTGATCAGCATACTACAATGAACAGAATATCAGGAAGTCAACACCATAAATCTGACAGTCAATCAGTCCACTATTTTGAGGTATTCTTTTTAATTATGTTGGATACTCTTAGAAAGCCTTACAATGCTAATCCTTTTCTCAACAAGTCTTTTCTCATCAATTAACTCATCCCTTTATCTTAGCCACAGTCATAGCTAAACTTTTGGATTGACGTCCCAAAGCAATACTCACTTGGGTGACTTGAGGTCTCTGTGGATGATCTTGTGGAGGTGCAGGTAGTTCATGCCCCCAGCGATGCCCATGGCCCAGTCCACCAGCAGGGAGGGGGTGATCTTCCGGCCCGCCCGCAGCACCTCGTACAGTTGCCCCTGGGCGCAGTACTCCATGATGATGCAGTAGCATGGAGCTTGAGTGCAGATGCCCCTGGGGTGGACAGCAGGGAGTGGGGCATACATTAAGGGCAATTCTGGAAAGATGTTCTGTCCAGCTGAAAGAGTGCTCCTGTGTAAATGTGCAACTCAGCTGGCAACCATTTGCCACAGTTTCAAAACCTCAGCAGAAAATAAAAACGTAAGGATTGATTACTAAATGGACTGTAGTGTAGATCTTTATTTTTAAAGGAGAAATCAGGCAATTTGATTTTTTTTAAAGCAGCCAGGCAGCTACAGCACCACATGAACATGGGGACTCATGAACATGCCCCCATTTTTTGCAGCCATCAATAGGAGAGTGAACAGAGACAGGAGCCTAGTGGGAGAGAGAGATGGCATGGGACGGGATCGGGAAATGACTGCAGGCCGGAAACAAACCTGGCTCCCCGAGGGCACTGAGGCCCAGATGTGGAACGGAGCCGCCTGTGCTACAGCTCCCCCTGCACTGCTGATCTTTACAATGTTGCAAAGATTTCATTTGGTAAAAGCCTCAGTTAACGCAGCGTAACGACTGTATAACCAGCGTGTTGTTATATCATTCCAGTGAGCCATGGCATTATGGAGGAACAGTGTATACTGGTAAACCACCTATCAACAGGACTGGTGGACTGGATGGATGCTTCACATGCATTAAGATGAGCTGAAGGCAACATGCTCAAATTATCACGAGCTCGTATTAGACTAATCTAGTGTTATGTGTACTACACTTCACTACAACTACAGTTGCAGAGGGCTGTTGCTATACTGTCTCCAATGTCAAGACGTTAGGGTGCTTCACTTACTTGAAGGTAATGATGTGGGGGTGCTTTAACGTTACTCACTTGCAGGTAATGATGTTAGTGTGCTTTAATGTTACTTGAAGGTAATGATGTTGGGGTACTTTAACGTTACTCACTTGAAGGTAATGATGTTGGGGTGTTTGAGTTTGCGCAGGTGCTTGATGTCAGTCTCCTTGATGTCCCTCACTTTCTTCACGGCAACCTCCTCTCCGTGGAACTTCCCCAGGAAGACGGCACCTTGGGCCCCACTCCCCACCCACTGCAGGTCCGAGATCTCCTCGAACGGAACCTCCCAGACCTCTGAGAGACAGAGAGAAAGAGAAAAAGAGAGAGAGAGAGAGGGAGACAAGGATGACAGGAGGAGAAAAGAGAATAAGAGGTAAGTGAAAAGAGAACAGGCAGAAGATGAGCAAGAAAGAGGTAAAGAGAGTGTTCAGTGCAATACTAAACAACAGGGAGGAAGAACGGAATGCAACAGAAGAATGTTTGTGGACATGGGAAAGAGAGAATGAGAGAAACGAAAGTGAGCCAGTCTGGCATTTGTTTAATCGAGGTCCTGCTGCTTTGGCTTCACTGTCGGGTTGTAAACATATTTCTCATTCTCAATTGATTTTCTCCGCAACATTTGCCCTTTGTTGCGTCTACTTTGTGACAGTTCCTGCTTTGCCTTGTTAGCATGAGAGCCAATGTAGCGTGGCCCAGCGTCGCCAATGAAGTTTGAGGCCTGCTGGTCATGGCAGTAATCAGGGCTTTGTGGGTAGTGATGTGTCATCTGTTACTCACCCAGAAAACCAGCAGCCAAAACGACAACGCCATGGGAAAATGTTTGGGAAATGTGCCAAAAAGAAATCCGCTGTTGCGGCTCAATTTATACAACCTTCCCTCACATCTCGAAGAGAGTGAGCTTACCAACAGTGACACCGTGCACAGTGTGTTGACATCCAATGCTTGACCTCTATGGCCGGTGCCCACAGTTTGGTCGCAGACAGACGTAAAACTCTAATCTGCTGCGGGTAATATGCTTTTGGCTCTAAATCCTGCCTGCAGCCATTGTGCTGGCGCCCGGCGACAAGATTCTCAGAACCTAGGAAGGGTAAGAGGTGGGGGAGGCGAGGATTTAGGAGGAGGGGAGGGTGTGAAGTGGGAGAGTGAGAGAGGTAGAATGGATTCCCAAAGGAGGTATGTGTGTGTGTGTGTGTGTGTGTGTGTGTGTGTGTGTGTGTCTGTGTGTGTGTGTGTGTGTGTGTGTGTGTGTGTGTGTGTGTGTGTGTGTGTGTGTGTGTGTGTGTGTGTGTGTGTGTGTGTGTGTGTGTGTGTGTGTGTGTGTGTGTGTGTGTGTGTGTGAGTGAGAGAGAGAGCGTAAGAGGAGCTACAGGATAGAGGAAACAGACGGTTCTGAGAGCCTGCAGCATTTTTCTAGCGTGAAATTTTTGTGCAAAATAAAACAGAATAATAACTAAGAATTATTTAAATATGCATACAGATTTCCACCATGTTTTTAGGATGGTGGACTCTGGGGTTGGGTGGGTGGATGTGTGGGGGGCAGTCTATTCTCCATGCTGGGGGTTTGTGCGTGCTAGAGTTCGAAGAGGCTGCCTTCTTTGAACTGCTAAACTGCCCCAAATTAGCGACTAGCCCAGATCCCCCGCGGTTCTTTTCTAGAGGCGCGGGCCAATGGACGAAGTCCAAAACGCTGCAAATGTCTGCAGTCTCCGTTTCATCATTTCATCCCCCTAAAAAGGAGGACTACCTGGCCACGAAGGGTCATTACTACAATCCATTCCATTATCCTTTTCCAGTTTGTTTTATGGATCCTCGCTCGAGTAGTCAATTAGCGTAATGGCCAGCGAGGACGGCACAGCAGAAGAGGTCAGTCTGAAGGAGCGCAGCGGAGGCCAGAGATAGCAGGGAAATGGATGAGCACAGAGAGGAGAGCCAGGAAAGACAGAAAATGGACAGATGAATAGAAGGACGGTTGGATGGATAGATGGATGGATGGAGAGATGGATGAACAGAGGGGTGAAAGGAAGGATGGGTGAAGGGATGGATACGTGTGGAGGGATGAATAGATGGAGGGATGGAAGGATGAAGGGAAGGCATGGATGTGAGAGCAGCACAGAGTGATAAAACACTGCGGAGAGTATGGATAGCAGGAGCAATAAAGCAAGACCATTAAATGTTTCACATAAATCCCCTTCTTTGGTGTTCAGTATTTCATGTGTGTGTGTGTGTGTGTGTGTGTGTGTGTGTGTGTGTGTGTGTGTGTGTGTGTGTGCCAGGCGTGTGTTAATAGAGATGAGAGGTGCGGGGTCAGTGTGTGGCCATGAATAAAACATGAGGCAGATTTGGTGGTGGAAGGGGCTCTCGGGGGACCTGTGTGCTATTGTAGTGGCAGCAGACATAAACAGACCTGCGTCACGTGCACTGCCACATCTCAGTGGGGGCAGGGCCACTCAAAGAGACAGCGAATTAAAGGGGGAGAAGGAAAAAAACAGAGAGAGAGAGAGAGAGAGAGAGAGAGAGAGAGAGAGAGAGAGAGAGAGAGAGAGAGAGAGAGAAAGACCCCCAGTGTAATTTCACAGAATAATGCCTGGTCCAGACAGCCAGGGCACTGGGCTACCGTCTGTAGCATTTTTCATCTTAATTGGGTGGGCAATTCTGACTGTCAAACGCTTTGTGATAGCATGCTA
Source organism: Alosa alosa (assembly GCF_017589495.1). Taxonomy (NCBI): domain Eukaryota; kingdom Metazoa; phylum Chordata; class Actinopteri; order Clupeiformes; family Clupeidae; genus Alosa; species Alosa alosa. The sequence goes on from NC_063198.1 coordinate 5,387,704, forward strand.
ACATTTATAGCACAGCACAGTGACCTAATTCACGAGAAAGGATTCAGATGACTTGAGTGTAATTAAGACACTCCTATGTTGCCATGTTCTTCATATCATCCCCTTTTCCTCCACTCTTTGTCCACTCAGTGACGCTGTAAACAACAATGTCGGTCTCAATCAGTGCAAGGAAGGTCATCTATGTTGCATACTGTATTTGTATGTGTATAACTCTGAACTCTTTTTTGAGACCATTCAACTGGTTCAATCCATTCACCATCACTACCAACCATTCATCCTTTACCTGCTTCAATCCAGTCACAGTGATCAGATGCGATTATAACCCCTGCCAACAGGAGGTGCCACAATTTCTCTTCTTCTTTCTCGCTGTTCTCTTACCTTCGTAATTGTGTTTATGCTCCGTGGAGTAGGCTTTGCCAATCATAGTCCAAACAGGCTTCAGGCATCCAAACAGTCCCTCCAGAAAGCCTCCTCCGCCACCGGACTGGCACTGGAGCCGGATGTCGTCGACATGGCCGCACCGCTGACCCTCCGCTCCCGCCCCGCCGGGGCAACCGTGATCGTGGTCGTGGAGCTTCAGCACGCTGTTGGCAAAGTGCTCCGGCGGCTCGTCGCTGGGCGTGGGGCTGTGTCCAGTACCGCCACCCCCGCCCCCACCACCCCCACCAGGCTCTGGGGCGGCGCCGGTGTCGATGGAGAGCACGTTGCGCAGGACGCACTGGGTGGGCGTGAGGTCGGTCTCCGGGGTGCAGGCGGGGGTCTCGGCATCCAGCCGTCGGAAAGGGGGCTCCGAGATGGGGGTGCTGAAGCCGGACAGGGAGGGCGATGGAGCGCGGGTGTCATGGATGCAGGCCATCAGGAGCTGTGTTCATCTGAAGAATTCTCCCCTTCTGTGTGTGTGTGTGTGTGTGTGTGTGTGTGTGTGTGTGTGTGTGTGTGTGTGTGTGTGTGAGACTGACTGGGTTCAGGGACCAATTCACAACCTAGATGAATAGAGAGAAAAATAGATTAACTCAATTCGATAGAATTAATTTCATGATGGCTTGTGGCACACAAAGACACACCACAATTTTCCCAGTTCTGAAAAAAGCTGTGAGGATTGCAATGATGATGTTTTGCCAGGGACAGTTCCTTTCAAACTCCACGCTCACTCCAGTTTTCAAACGTGTGACTACAGCAATGCCATTTGACACTGTGAACCCTCCTTCTGTTGTCCCACACATCTCAGATAAAGTCTTTGAAAAAAAAGCTGTCTTCCGTGTTAATACAAACACAGACCTTGAGCTTTCATGTTTTTCGGAAAGTGAAGGAGAAAAATCTGGCGCTCACAACGTCGGCTACATCCCCAATGACATCCCACTCAATGGAGCCATTAGAGAGTGACACAAAACAAAACAGAAATGTAACTCTCGGTTTTCATTCCTGGCAGCCACTGCTGGTGCATTCACTCGTGTGAAGTCTTGTACTCTACCAGGTATAACAGAGAGAGAGAGGAGCTGTGCAAATCTGGTCTAACGGTTGACTCTGACAGCTCTCGCTGACAGCACTGCAGCTAAGCAACCAGTTGCTGGATGCGGTTGCCAAGGGATGCCATGCTGGCCTTTCATTTTGATGGCTGATTTATTGACGTAGTGGCATCACCTCTGTGGAACTGATACATGGCCTTTCATATGCTCTCTCTCTCCGATGGCGATGTGCTGAGGTCAACACTAAAGTTTCCACATTCTGACGCTGCTCGAGAGGCACTACCCAGAAGTTCCACTGTCAGCAGTATTCGCTTTGGAGCAGAATTATCCCTCACCACCCCCACTCTCCCACTGACCAGCTCTCTTAGCACAAGAGACCCCCATGAATCAAGATATAAGTAATAAACCCACAAATATCAAAATAAATAGTTTATCATACAAACATGTGACAAGATATAACTGCCCTCACAAATACACACATATTACAAACATGGGTGCACAGTCACACACACACACACACACATGGGTGCATGCACACACACACACAGATCGAAAGGAAAACTCACTGGAACCAATCACCTTGAGAGTAAAAGCAATTTACTGCAGTCTCTGAAACTGGTGCTTTTAGGACTCAATGTCCTGCATGGGTGCTCTAAGATACGCAGCTTATCAACAGAGAAGGACACCTGTCACACAGTACCACTTCCCAATCACTAAGAACATCACTCAGTGAGGCATGGGACAATCTTTTCACTAAACGCATGAGAGGGCTCTTGGTTTATATTTATATATATATATATATAATATACACTTGAATCACATACACAAATGAGGTTAAAAGGGTCTTCTGGAGGAGCTATTATCACTGATATGGGATGCATCCCATTAAGTGGACTAATAATAAGCTTTTATAATTACATCTGAAAAGATCAGGATCCATTAATATCTGACTTACAAGGAAAACTGTAAACTGGTTGTAAACGGCATCTTTACCTGGCCTGGTTTTAAAACCAATCCAGACAACATCTATTCCAGCTACTGCTACTGCAAACAGGCAGTATGGGCCAGCGAGAGCGCCATGGAGGTATCCACACTGACATCCGTTTTCATACAGTACGCTAGGATGTCGACATGCAGTCAACACGCTCCGTGTGATGCTTCACCATCTCGCCTCCTCTTAACGCCGGTACCGATTCGATCCTACATTCCAAAGCATCTGGCATCCTGATAAGCATGCAGCTAAAATCTGCTAACCCACATCCCGCAAGCGGATGGTTGTAAATAGCCTACTATGTGGCTAATGTAAATATGCAGGTTGTACGCTATTACACGAAAAAAAAACGATGCGATCAAGGACAACAATTTGTAACATAGATTCCAGGTTACCTGTTTACTGGTTTAGGCGTCGTTACAGCCCATTGTGATTGTTTATAGTTGTGATTTAATTGGTTCCCACGGTGAAACAGTACTAATTATTCTGCTTTCCCGTAGTGTTTATATAATCAGTGTCAGCGCTCGTCTCCGCTCACTGCATCCTCTTCCGTGCCTCCTCCGCCGGGTGCAGTCCTCGCGCTTTTACGTAGCCTTATTTATCCTCCGTTCCGTTTCCAAATATCCCCTCTTCTCGTCAGAAAGGTGATTTTCTTAAAACTAGCTCGACTAAATCCCTCATCCGTGTCTTTCCACAGAGATCTGGCGCATGATCCTCCGCTAGCCCCTCAAGGTTTTATACTGCGGAGTGTCTCGCCTACGGAGAGGGGAGGGAGACGGTGGTTGTGACGGAGACGTTGTGATGGTGAGGATGGATTCGAAGGGGAGGGGGAGCGCATATTATTAATCAACTTGCACCCCTAACCTTCCGGGCCTGTGTCCTCCTATCAGAAGACACGGACATGCTAAAGGGGGTGAGTCCAATACGATTCGGGGAGTAAAGGGTTTTAAGTGTGGCTGTAGTGGGGATTGAAGGATCAGCCGGGCTGTGAAAATGATGTCATTCAACAAATATGCGACATAATGCTGGACAGAAGAAAGGACTAAATCCTCTCCACAACATTAACACTTTGCCCCATATCAATAGTAACTGGTTTGTAATCCTTGCGTCTAGAAATCGCAGGGACTGAGAACGACCTTGTCTATGATCTCACTCTAGGCTCCTACACTAACAACAGAAGCTTAGTGACAATTTACAACAACAATGTGGAGACAGAAGACGCCTTGGTTAAGAATCACAAAGCTGCACTGAGAGGGTGTCTCAAAATTAGTTAGACCACATTCATGTCACAGGATGACAGGCCTAGACTTTGCATTTGATAAAGTAGGGCATAGGAAATTAAGTCTCAACAGTAATCTCATACTAGTGTTTGCTTTTCAAGAATTTTGCAGTATATCTATATTTCCATGACATAGATACCGTCTTAATGTTGAGGCAGCCCTAAGAAACAATCACAACTAGAAATGGCAAGGGGTCAACTAATTAGGAAGAGAGTGAATTATGCAAAGGCAACTGGGGTTATCATACTGTACAACTTGGAGGGGTACTACACAAAATGTACAGTACAAACAGTACACAATGTGGAGTCTAAATGCACACACACACCAACTGTTTCCACCTTCTTTGGGAGTAAAGTCTCAAATGAGTGTGTGTGTGTGGTAGGGGGGGTTGACACCCTTCTTGTAATCTGCACCATACATGTCCAAAGTGGTTCAACAAAGATGACAGAAAAGTTACATTATTGCTTGAACCCTCTGTTACTCTCTCTATTACTGTGTCTGTCTGGCATGTTGTCTGTGACCCCAATTTGAGTGGCAAAGCCTGCCTTCATCTGGGGGATTAGACCCACACAGGATTACACCCGCAGGATGACATCATCCACAAAAGACAGGGAATCCCCCAACCTAGGAGAACATCACAGGCATACAGTGCGTGACTGCAGGAATCTGCAGCAGCAAATCTCAGTACATGTGTTTGGTTGTATGTGGAGTCACATGCAAGATTATGTATAACACCAATGACAAAATGCAACAACAAATCAAGGATGAATTCAAAGGAAACATTAAAAATGAAATGCACAATCTTACAAAATAATAACATTTTTAATATATTGAAGGGTTGCCGATACTTATACACGAATACACACATAGCCAGTTTCTAATGGGAGACCTCAGGAGAAAAACAAAAAGAAGTCCTTCTTCCTCTCAGTTCTGGACACTTTGTCTTTACATGCCAGTGTTCCTCTCTGTCGACACGGTGCTGCTATTTCTGTCTTGCTATAACACTTTCACTATGATTTATTTATTGCTGCTTAGTTCCAGGGTGGTTACAAGTCAGGGAGGATTAAGGCACACTCCTCCACAGAGCTCCCTGTCCTCAGGTTTCTTCAAGCTCCAGCTGAAGCATCGCTATCTAAGTCCCCTTCTCTCACAATTAACAGCACTCCACTTCTCTCAGCCTGAGAGCCACACGCCTCGGTCCCACCTAACCACACATGTTGATGGTGAAGGTCACACGCAGAGTTCTCACAGAGAAACAAGTAATTGTGCATTCGAACTCATGGAGGGAAGTGTGTGGATGTGGTTGAACAGCAGCTTGCAAATGAAAAAGCCCAGATTTTCCTTTTGCAGTTTGACCACTGATTTGTGGGTGTCAGGTGACTCAAATGTCTGATTATGGCAAAATGGTGGCTTGATAAATTACAGCTGCACCACAATTTTTAACATAATTCAAATAACATGTAAATTATAGTACTGTTCATAACAAGAATAAAAAGTAGCATCAACATCGGGGCAGCCGTGGCCTACTGGTTAGCACTTCAGACCTGTAACCGGAGGGTTGCCGGTTCGAACCCCGACCCGGCTGAAGTAGGCACGGCTGAAGTGCCCTTGAGCAAGGCACCTAAACCCCTCACTGCTCCCCGAGCGCTGCTGTTGATGCAGGCAGCTCACTGCGTCGGAATTAGTGTGTGCTTCACCTCACTGTGTGTACACTGTGTGCTGTGTGTGTTTCACTAATTCACAGATGGGGATAAATGCAGAGACCAAATTTCCCTCACGGGATCAAAAGAGTATATATACATACTTTATACATACTTATACTTACTACATACATAATCTTATTGAAGACACTCACATGCTAACTTGTTTCAGTTGTATTGAAATACTGTCAGAACTATGGCATGTTTTTTTTATTTATATCAATTCAATGTCATGTCAATGTTTATTTTTAGGACGGAGAACATTACTAAGATTCCTGAATGCACTGGTAGGCGTAACATTACGTACTTCCAAAATTAGCCCCAAATGCAACCTTACACTGGAACATGTCCACCTACGCTCCCATTCTCCTTCCACATACCTTTTGTGGAAAAAAATCCCGCAATCAGCAACAAACAATGGCCTCTCTATTTTTCCAAAGTCACCTGAGTTCAGAGAGATGAATAGGAGCCATTTACTACCAGGGATTTTCACAACCGTTCCCCTCTCACAGAAGAGGCACAAATACAGTATGCATGACGTATCCCTCCACATCCACTCTGACTGTCTTTCTTCCTACCATGTCTTCTTCTTCATCTGTCTTCAATGCCATTTTTTCACCCCCAATATACACAGGAAAGGGGGGTTCTCCTATTTCACCCATGACTTCATCTCCTGTCTGCAGGAAAGGACTTCATTCATAAAGACGCCCCCGTACTCCCACCCACTCCATCTGAGCCCCATACCCCCACTACTAACCTCCAACATCCCATTCAACACATGCACCAACCAGACTATGGACTACACATCATGCACTCAGAGCTCATAATGTGCTCCCCCACGGGAGAGCGTGGACTGGGCTTTTATTTATTTATTGTTTGTTAATGAGACAATCTCAGGTGAGATCATGGCTGGACCTTGGGGTCTCGCCTTCCCACTTCCCTACATGGCGTTGGCGCCAGTCATTGACGGCTCCTCTCCATCATTACGTCAGGGGATACAGCACAGCTATGACTGCTGTGGGCCTCGCTAGCTCTCACTTGCTGAAGGGCAAACTCTGACAACTAGTGGAGAAGGGGCTCCATGAATAATGAAGGTCTATATATAGATGTGAGCCAATCAGTGGGACAGACAACCAATTTACTGCAATTTGGCTTGGATATTAACACTGTGCTTGTAGCCATACATGTTAAAACTGATGTATTAGTTATCATTGTCATGGCCGAGCAACAGACACATTAATCAATGAGTTATTTTGGCAATGGGTTATTCTGACTGGAGATATTAAAATAGGAAATCTCTCCCTGCTTGTTCTACTTTGCCAAGACTTCATTATGCCAAGAGGACGGTGGGGCCCCGAGTGGACAGGAGACCAGGAGAGGGTTAATAACTATAACGGGAGCAGGATGGCTTCCTGAAAGTCACGTGCCCCATGGTGGGAAAGAGGAGGCTGATCGGGAGGGGGGTGTGGTCTGCAGCACGTTGCCGTGGAAACGGAATCCTCAGTTGGCCAGTGTGAAGTCAGAAGCTTAATATTAGATGCTGACTGTAGCTGCCACTGTGAAGTGACTCACCCATGGACTGCGTACCTTGCATTCTAATGAGGGGGGAAAGAGAGAGGAAGGGAGAGAGAGAGAGAGACAGAGAGAGAGGAGAGAGGCGGGGGCTGGGGGGGGGGGTGAGAAAGGGATGGCCTGCCCTGAGCAGATGTGCTCCTCCGTGTAGAAAGATCAAAGTGAGCCAGATGGAGTCACCCTGTAGCAAGACGTACACTCTGCCAGTTAAATATGCATTCCTTGACGGGATAACGACTTCGATGCAACATGAAAAAGACAAGAAGGCTCCTAGCTGCCTGCTCCCAGTGACAGTTCAGAGGGATGTATCAGAACCCCAGCGGAGGACCGTGTCGGCAGCATAGCGCTTCAGATTCTCCCTGATGCTCCCTCTCATTAGTGGTGGTCAGATGGTAACAACTTCTCTGGTGTTAACAGAAGGGTGCACGCTGAAAGATGGATGAATAAAGAGAGCCAGGCTGTGTTAATGAGAGAAAAGGAGGAATACCCCCCTTCCTTTACTCACTCGCGAGCTGTCAGAGGGAGCTATCAATCTTTTGTCTGGATCTGGCTCTGGCAAGGTCAATCATGTCAATTGATTGGTTAGAATAAGTGGACCAAGTGGCCATCACTCCATTTTTATATATCACCGTTGGTACAGTATCTGTTGTGCAAACAGGGCATAAGTAAATAGCGAGGAAATCTCTGAGCAAATACCAGATTATGTTTGGGTTTAGCCAACCCCCCCAGCTGCCTCCGAGCCTGGACCCCATGCACCAGCTGTTCTGCGGGAAGTTAATGATCCCTGGCTCTTTGTGTGAGGGGCCCCCTCACCACAGCAAGCATAAACACAATGCTTCATCTACTGCCACTTTGTCACGTCAGGCTTCATAGTGAAAAGGAAGACAATGAACAAATGGTTTCAACCACAATAACAGCCTAAAGAAGGCCAGTTCAAAGCACAAAAAGACACTTTAAACACCTATTGTGAATGGCTGGATAAGTCGTTTATAAGAACTAAATAAGTGCTGGCAAGGCTATTTAGAAGAATACACAATGTGTGCTTCTTTCTCCATACTCCCACCTCATACTCAAGAGGAATACTCTTGTTTACATTCTCAGGTAAACAATAGAAACCATTTCAAGTCAAATGTTTGTTGTATGATCAACTGTAAGCAACTTAAATCCTCAACTCTATTCTCACATTTACTGCGCATTTAATGATAAACTGTGTACACAGTCTCCAGGTAACCATGACTTTAATTTGATCTTACTAAAATTAGATGGTCTACTCTGGACAGATAGCAAAATTAAACATAGACTGTGTGCCCCAATCATGGCATAAAACATGTTTACTGCTGTGTAACCAAATCTCGTTTTCTTGTTTAACATTTCCCTGCGAAGAGAAAATTACATGAGAAGAGACCTTTTCCTGGCATTCACGATAAGTTGAGAGAGAGAAGGAGAAGGAGGGAAAGAGAGAGAGGAGGGAGGGAGGGAGAGAGAGAGAGTGCACGCTCTAGAATCGCACTTCCCACATAACTGTGGTGCTTTTGGCCAATCATGGATCAGTGTGGTCACCTCCGTCCAATAGAACGAGCTAACGGTGGGTGGTGTGTGATTGTGAAACAGTCCTGTACTTTCACTCATTTAGCAGGAGTCGGTGAGTCACTGCAGTTTGGAAGGAGACCAGACCTGAATGGAAGTCTGCTTCGTTGCTTCATGGCTAATGCATCACACAGGACTTGAATACTACTTCTTTCTGCTCTGCACTATCCATGCTTCTCTGGACCTATAGGCCTACATTCAAAAGAAATATTTCAAACAGAAAATGTGACAAAACAAAAAAACAGCTAAGTTTGCAAAGAATTTATATAAATATTTGGAGGGTGTACAAACAAACTACTATTTGGAGGCACATATTTATACACAATACACATTTTTAAGCTAAAGGATGTTTGTTTTTTTCAGTAGGCCTACAGAACCCAAATATACATGTGAGCTATCCAAGGTGCTGAAGAAAAGACAAAAACACAACAACAGCAACAAATCCTTGCACTCCAGGTGATATTCTAACAGTTCACTTTTTAAAATGATATGCATGATATACATCCACAGAATTTCACTTGAGAAGGAAACTGAATCTGTGATCAATCCACTGTTGGATTAGGCTTTGCGTTACAAACACTGTAAACGATGACTGACATAAATCAATACGATATGGGGGAAACTAGATTTCCCTACCCACTTTTCGAGCATATATCTCCCTCTTTCTCTCTCCTTGCTTGCTCATTCCATCTCACAAGGGAATGTCTTAATGGCTCTTCATCACAGTGTCAGTTTACATGAGCCAGGCTGTTCTAGCTCCAGTGTACTTTTTGGCATGGCACAGCACCAGACGCTGACACATTTGTGTAAACTAGACATAGGCTACCGATAAGCACTGATAAAATATTTTATTAAATGCAATCATTTGTCTAAACATTTGATAAGCAATATCGAAAAGTGAAAACGTTTTTTTTTTTTTTTAAGTTTTAAAACGATAGTTTTGTCACGTGAAACACCTAAACCCACAATCTAGATATAACGGTTCAATTTAAGCATGTTCAGAGTCCTGTCAAACCGCATTTTAACAATAATATAAACGGCACTGGCAGGCGAAACCCCATAGCACTTAAGAAAATGGAACTTCAAATCGATTTGATTTTGCAGAAAGGGGGAGGGAATGTTGCCAATATGGGTGGATGTAGTCATTAATTGTGTCCCCCTCACGACAGTGTCACAACGCCCTCTAGCTGGTGATCCCAAACTGTTAAACGCAATATGGGGAAATGTTTGTGATACAATCGGCGTTAAACATTTTTCTTCCCCCTTCTTTCGGCCCCGCAAATGTGCACGATATTGTCCTTTACAATAAAATATGGATGTAAGCTTTTTGGTTATTGTAGGCTACAATTTAAAAGGCTAACAGACTTTGCCACAAATTAGCCAGAACATGGCTAATTTGCACAACCGATGCACATGGACTATCCACACAAGACCACGCACCATCATTCGCCTGCACAGCTGTTTAGTTGTGAAATGACAGGACACCTCTGAAATGCAGTTCAAAACAAGCACCATAATGCAATACAGCAGTGTTGACAAAAAAGACAGCAACTATAGGTCCTCCTAGGCTACTCTCACGCTCGTCGTCGCCGGTCATAGCCTAATGCAAAACATGCTGCATTCTTACCTTATCAAATGTGGGGTCTGTAAATGGGACGATTGGCAGGTCTATGGCAATTATTCGGACACGGACGAAGGGCAGATTGTAATTCTCTCCGTATAGGACGATATCACTCGGTGGTGGAGGTGACTGTAAGACCTTCTAGATTCACTCCATGGAAGCGTGCCCCATCTGGCTAATTGTGTTATCAATACAAGCCAGTGTGCTGCGGAGCAGAGGGGGAGCGGGGGAGGGAGCTGTCCGCGTATGTAGTGCTGAATTCACAAACCTTGTCCTCGACCTTTAATAATCAGATTTTCTTTAAACTGCTCCAAATCGGCTTATATGACAACGATGAAAGTCATTACATGATTTGAAATAGTGACTATGTCTACATGTTTTTACATTTTTTGGCTTTCTTTTTGTCCTTATTTTCATATTCCGACACTGCAGAGATGCGTGGGGTCGCTGCGCCACTTCAGAGACTGAGGGTAATTTTCCTTGTCTATTTCCATGAAACACGGGTCAGTAGCCGCCAGCAATGAATAATCTTGTCATATGTCTAACCTTTTGGGCTGTTGTTTTTAATTTAACGAACGGATATGTCTCAGTTCCGCACATAAACAACATGACACATGCAAAGACATAGGGTGGCCACTAGGCGGAAACATTTAGCCTTTTCTGATCTAAATAGCAGCCTACACCCTTTGCTTAGGGCACTTGAATTGAGAAAAATGAATGGGTAGAACCTCAAGAGACCTCCGCACTTACAATCACTACAGAGTGTTAATGTGATTTGGGCAATGACAGTTGATTAATAATATGTTCCTTGAATTCTCTTAGGTAGGCTAACGCATTTTCAAGTTTAAACAAAATGGAAAAGTGGACAAGTAAACATGTCCACACTCCACAACTGTCCATATCACAATACATTAGTTATATAGTCATTTTTAAAATAATACAACAATATAGCAAATATGACTACACAGCCTAAAAGCTTTTTTTAAAAAATCTTGATTTAAATTACTTTTCAAACAGTACACATCTATAAATATCCTATCACTCAGTAAATAAGCCTGTATCATCAGATTTTACTGGTAAGTATGGTTCTATATTATTAACACAGAGTGGTAGCCCTGGCAGCAACTGCCGCTAGGGGCGCGTCTAGATTTCTAGGCTAACAGAGTGGTGCTATTGAGCTGTCTTTTTCTGAGATGCCATTTTTGAATTTATGAACCATGACAGCTAACAGCTATACCTCGATGTTGTGCCCCTGAACAATATGAAATGTGCTTTTCTCTATAAGCAGACAACTAAATGCCCTATCTGGAGTACACATTGGAGATGAATCAATATTTGGGCACACTTGGTGAAAACACAGACTTGATCCAAGTACATACCACACAAGACCACACAGCAGAACATGGGCACCGTTTTACTCTAGGCGGCACTGTTGTGCTGTTCACAATTTTGTAAGTGGTATGCCTCAGGCAACTGCAGTATAAAAATACCTGTAGGAGGGAAAGAAAAATAATTCCATTATTATAGCTCATCGTTTCCCTCTACTTTCAACGATTTAATGATAATGGTATCAGTTTCTTGATAGACCTATCATTGTCATTTTATCAACGGACATTTACAGAAAGAGAGAGGAGAAAGAAAGGATGAACCATAACCATTTGTAGTGGAGAGGAAAGTGTTTTAGCCTTTTCAATGACTGTACAAAGGCACCAGGTACCAGAGAGATAATAGTCAAAAAAGTAACCTCCTTTAGATGAGAATACCAACCATTGGAGCCCGAAAGCATTTGCAGACAGCATGTGACCACGGGCACGGCAACCCATAAGTGGTGCATTTACTGGTAGTGAATATTGTCATCACATCAGTCTCAGTGGGATTATTACTATGTGAAAGACAGACATGGGACTGACATTTCCAATTGGTGACTTGCTGTGCAAAAGGTAGAAGCAACTGAACTGAATTTGATAGCTGTCATCTGTCATCACTGAGAAAGGCCTCCAAGGGCCAAAAATCTAACGAGATTTGTCTCATAGTGTTGTCTTATATTGCTAGCGAGCGAGTAGGACTATCACTTTAATGGTCCCTGAACATACACAAAATATAGGCCTACCACCTTTGTGCTATAGACCAAAATACATGATTCTATACTATTCTATTTGACAAATAATTTATAATCCACTTCTTTGACTATGACTGGTGCTAATAATAGCCTATGCCTATGTTAAAGAAATAAACTGATTTGAAATGCACCATGTTAAAAGGAGTAGGTTGCTTTGGAGTCACTGGAGCATAAGCTAAACTCCAAAATGTTTCAACCGGTTTCATGGTGTGTTACATTTTCCTCTTATGATGGCTGAAAGAAAATTCCACTGTCCTGGGTATCTTGATGTAGAGGAAGCAGAGTCAGTTGGATTAAGCTGAGGTGATGACTGATTTGATTCTTGAATGAGCTGATTAGGCCATTGCATAGTCCTTGTAGGCTAAATTGGTGGCTGATTTTGTTCATTTATTTTGTCAGAGTCAGAATTGTTCTGCTTTCTAACCCTTCAGCTGTCAGTCAGAAAGTGTTAAGACTCACATGATGACAAAGAGAAAACTTGAGAAATGAACAAGATCGACAGTGAATGGGGAGTGAGGGAGGGAAGGGGAGCAGGCGAGAGAGAGATAGAGGACAAAAATAATGGCTTTTCATAAGAGTGGGGAGATGTGAGCTGACAGACTACTCTCAGAGGTCTGAAAGAGGCAGCAGGGAGCCAATGCAACATGACAGGTTCTCTTCAGAGTCACAGGTGCCAGAGCACATGCAGCAGGACTGCCAAGTGTTGAGATGGACTATACCTAGCCTACTGGCCAAGATGTTATGGTCTCAGTTTGTGCAAGGGAATGTGATTTAATCTGGAATGCACAGCAAACTCACACTCAGCACGCTCAGTCCCCTTCTGCTTCAGCCTACCTTTTATGCCCCCTCTTTTTTGGATAATCTATTGTTGCAAATTAAATTGAACAAACAAGTTATTATCTTCTTACAGACAGAGTCATTAATAACAGAAAGGCTACACCTCATCCAGCTGTTCAGTAACCCATTATGTCTATGCAGTAACCGACCGGAGAGGCAAGAGCACAGATTTTAATTACATCACATCCGCCGGTCCGTCAGAAATATATGTCCGCCGCACGCGTGTCTTAAAAAATTGTATGCGGTCGGCTTTATGTTAACAAGATCATATTTACGTCGGTGTTTCTCTTACATCCATACAGCTATATATTTAAATAAGTTTGTCTCGTGTTCCACCGTTACTGTAACATTCGTTTGTACAATTTCAACGGGAACACCAACATTTGCCTGGAACATTGAGAGAAAATTTATGCAGTCTCCTAAAGCCAAGCGTCTTTGTAGTGACAAAATGGTAAAAATCGGCACGCACAATGGGACATTTCATTGCGACGAAGTGTTAGCATGCTTCTTCCTCTGCCAGCTACCGGAATACAAGGTATATCAAGATCCAGCTCCTCACAGTACCATCATAGCCTACTATTAAGATAGCGCTCTAGCAATGACAGGTCTCAGATATAACTAGCTTGCCTGACTCATGGGCATAGCTTTACTTATTTTGGCGTCAAAATCAGAGTGATTCTCTATGTCATTGTGCATTTGAGTGAAGACAGAATTCTACATTACTTCGATATGTGCAGTTTAAATAAAGACATTGCACAAGTCATAATGGGCTTCACTGGCATGACCTAATTTGACAGCACTGGAAAGGTAACGTTACTGCAAAAGTATGTTTGCAGCAGTGCCAGTGTGTCAGTGCTTTTATGTATGACTGTTTCTGTTTCAGCATCTGTGAAGGAGGAATGGAGCCTTGTTTGTGATTTAAAGCTCACCAAATGTGTTTTGTTATGATATGTGTCATCCTCCAGGATGCTGAAATCATCCGCACCCGTGACCCTGCAGAGCTTGCCAAGTGTGACATCGTAGTGGACGTTGGAGGGGAGTACGACCCTAAGAAGCATCGCTATGATCATCATCAGAGGTAGGCCGCCCTTCACTGGAACATATGGTGTGACCTTTAAACAATAAAATTGAATTCATGTGTGCAAGCAAGCTCTGATAGGTCTTGGTAGCATCATCAACTTTTTTGACGATTTTATCAAATTTCTTTATAGGTGTTTAACTTTTGAAGTTTAGACTTTTCTCTTTTTATATTTTTAAACTTCAACGTTTTCTTTCCCCAGTCAAATGACTGGTAATCCGGCAAAAGTATGAGGTCATAAAATAGCACAATAAATCAAGTTATGGTAGCTCACCACTAACTTGGATAAGGACAGGACAACCAAACTACTGTATGAAATGTAAACATTCTGTCTCCAGTGTTTGTCTTCTCAGTCTCAGGAAACTAAATGTGAGATGCTCTTTACCCAGCAGGGAGTACAGCTAATTGCTGTTCCCTAGGCTACCCCTGTGTTTGTTGGCCATATATTGCCATGCTGCAAAGTGACCTTCCCTCTTGCGTTAACGGTTCTTAGCCACACCCAAACGAGAGGAGCGCACCACAGGCACAATATGGCAGCCACACCCAAACCAGAGGAGCGCACCACAGGCACAATATGGCAGCACAGTCTGTACGACTCCACTCTTCTGGCACACTCAGGCTCTATATTTCACCTCATAAGCAGTTTAGTGTAGCAGACCTACGCCCAGTAAACCAATGATCCACGAAGGTGACTGGGGATATGCAGCCTTCATATTACAGGAAACATCTCACTGTGGTGGTGTGATTTAAATTGGCTACATACATAGACAGACACTCTCAGACCCATTCTGACACGCACGCACACACACACACACACACACACACACACACACACACACACACACACACACACAAAGGAAGGAATCCCTCCAGCTCGACTGGGTCCTGAGCAGACTGTAAATGTCAGTTGAAATGAGTACAGCCTCAACCCCTTGTCCTCACGTCACAGGAGAGAGGCAGGCAGACGGCAGCACGCTGCTCTCTTCCTGTGGTCTTTTCTTTGCCACACTTCCTTCCTTTTCTCCCTCCATCCCTCCATCCCTGCTAAACGACGCAGGGATGCCTGGGCTCTGTCAATTAGCCCGCTAATGACTGCACTGTCCTCTCACCCCCCCCTGCATGCTCAGCACTCCACTCTCTCCGTTAACACACAGGTTCCTGCCACAGAGATTTCTCATTAATGTCAATGTCTGTAATTACCATCAGCAGTGAGCTGCTCACACACACAGGCAGTGCTCAGGGTCTGCTGTTGTTCACGCACAGACGCACACACACACAGACACACACACCTACCTGAGTTTTTCACCTCCCTGGGTTCATCTGTTCTTCCATAACTTCCTGAAGGTGTAAACATTTTGAGATGCTGAAATGGTGGCTGGTATGTAATCTATACCAGTCTCAGAATTGGTGGGGTTAAGAAATATTTACCTCTGGCCTCATTATTGATATAAAATAAGTTTTAGATCCAAATGCTGATCAAACACATTTGAAACATTTTGGTGCTAAAATCTGACAGCTGCAATATAAATGTAATTTACAGCGACTGTGTACTGGTTAGAAAGAAAGGTCAAATCATCTAACAACTTATTGATACTGTAGGTTTTCTTGCTCTAAGCACAGGGAAAATGTAGTGGGTGAATAGCCACTAACTCTCCATGTTGTTTCCGAGGTAGTCTGAAGGAAAGAGAAGAAAAACAAGTCTGAGTTTGAACCCCTAGAGGTTTGGAAAGGGGATTAGATTTGAGCATAGCCTGATGCGATTCGGTTGAAAATGGTGTGGCAGTTTTTTTTTAATAGAGTTCTTTTGAACATGTCACGCATGTCCAAACAATCCTTCAAGTAGGTCTCTTATCATACACACTCTGAAGTCTGTAACGTTCCGTTTTCTCATTCTGACTTGAGGATTTTTCCAAATGATCGATACCAGTATACCAAATACAACATTAAATAATATATACATCTGGAAAGGATCTTATATGGTACATGTACCCTCATTTGATTAAACGGATAATTAGGCTATATGTGGGAATAAAATAACTGACATAATCAATCCTAAATAGGGCAAATAATAAGTGCAGAGGTTAAAAATCATCAGAAATTATTAGCAAAATATAGGTCACAATAAATCAGAACACGTTAGGCTTTTGCTCTGCTCATTATTTTATCTGAGGCAAAGCTCCCACAGGAAATTAATTGTCCTCCTAAATTAATGTCACTAAATCTCATCCAGCTCTGGTGATGGAGGATGCTGAGTGTGTTTACCCCTCTCTTGTCCCTGCAGACAGCCTAAATGTAATTGAGGTGAGCTTGTGATAAGCTCATAGTGGTCCAATATACAGTAGCTGCGTGAGAGGAAAACTCCACTCTGAAGTTTTCACAGTTTGCAATGACTGTCTCCAAGATTGATATTTAGTCATGCATCTACGATGACGAATGAAAACATCATTATTTGTCATGCTTTAGCATATCCACTTCCAATGGATTTGCACCAGAAATTTGTGTTTATGAGTTTCAAAATCAAGAGCATAGGCCTACATTTTCCACACTTAGCAGACAGAAGCAGTTTAGTTGTCACACAGGGCTTTTTGAGAGAAACATGCGTGTGATTCTTCATTTCCAGTAGTGCATGCTTTCCTTTTCTAAAAAAGGGGGTATTTCCTGTTGTCTTGTTTAAGCTGGAGTTCTAAGGTGCTAAGGTGACTTTTCTTGCTTCTAGGGGTAGAACACATCCCATCATTATGCATGTGGAATTTCGGTTAATGGTAATGTTCTTTGGCAAGTGGTTGTCATGTTTTATATTCAGGTCAGGGAGAGTTTAGGGACAGTGTTGTATCACTATTTTACATCATCTTTAGAAAATGTAATGTGTTCTGAAATTTACGCCTGCTCGTGATGTGTTTCTATCTGCCAAAGAAGTTATGTTTTCACTCGTGTGCGTGTACCGGTTGCTAAAACGACCAGCCTAATTTTCATGAAGGTGTAGCATAAGACGCCAGAATTAGCAGTGTCAAAGTAAACAGCTTGTTTTCACCACTGACAGGCTCATGATGTTATTACTATTAAGCGTCTGACCCTACAGTGAAACGGAAGCTTGTTTACCTTAATAACCGCACAGAAACTGTGTATTAGATGACCGTCTCTGCAGCCTGTTGAACTTTATTCCTGCCGCGCTGCTCTCCTCAGGTCGTTCGTGGAGACCTTTCACAGCCTGTGCCCAGAGAAGCCGTGGGTGACCAAGCTGAGCTCGGCCGGACTCGTGTACCTGCACTTTGGCCGGCAGCTCCTGGCGCATCTCACCCAGCTGGAGCCCAGTGACCGGCAGCTGGAGGTGCTCTACGACAAGGTAAGGAACAGATGGCCACCGCAAAGGCCAACAGCAGAGGCTTTAAAGTGCTATTTCATCCAACACCAGTATCATAGACTAAGGCCAACAGCAGAGCTATTTCATCTAACAATCGCTATCATGGAGTTCAAGGGGGGGCCTTTCTGTGGTTTCACATCTCAGGTTGCATCAGTACAGTAAAAAGTGAAAACTTTTTTTTCAGTGTATTTTTGCACTTTTTGCCTTCAGTGTCCTCACGGTATGGGCAGCTAGCGGTCGCAAGGAGATAATTGCTAAATGCGACAACATTTTTTATTCTGACTGCACTTTTGATGCTAAAGGGATCCTGAGTATTAAGTGGTACATATGGGGAAGACAGGTAGGCTAATGGTTGGCTAATACAGATAATGTAAACTTCCAATTAGACAGCTTCCTAGAGCCACATGTTTCAAGCTTCTCTATGAAGGAGATGTAGCAGAAGGTCAGAGAATCAGGTCCTTGTTAGAGCAAGGGCCCCTGTTGCGATGAACTGAGATTGTGCACTTATAACTCCTCACCTCCTGAAGTTTGACTCAGTATGCATGTTTTTTTTTTCCCTTTCTCAGCTTTACGAGAACTTCGTGGAGGAGGTGGACGCCGTGGACAACGGCATCTCACAGACGGATGGCGAGGCACGCTACTCGGTCTCCACCACCCTGAGCGCTCGCGTCGGCCACCTCAACCCCCGCTGGAACAGCAAGAGCCAGGAAACCGAGGTAGGAGAGCGTCTGCTTACTCACCGTGCCGCGTGGCATCTCAATTACACGCAGCGGCCTGAATGAACCCGATAGAGGCACAGAGAGAGTGTGAGGTGGGCCCTGGCATGCATGCTGTTTGTTTGTTTGTTTGTTTGTTTTGTTTTGTTATTGTGTGCCATTCTCCGCTTTCCAAGCCTAGTCACAGCATTGAGGCTCTTAGTAGCTCAGACGCCATTGTGTGACCCTCCCGAAAGCCGCCAGAAGTGTTTGACTTTCCAATGGATCCTGTCAGGTCCTGCCAGCGTCAGCCTGAGCCAGTGTGACCAGACAGGTTTGAGGCTGATGCCAGTCTGAGGGAAGAGGGGGCAGCCCTCACTAAACGCTGCAGAATGGCAGACGGATTAGGGAGAATTTAAAGTCTCTGTCTTTGTTATGCTGGCCATTAAAATTCTACTTAGCAAGCGGGCATCTAGGTCTGACCCTCAGTCTCTGAGGACTGAACCTCCACCTCATGCCTGTCTCTCGGTGAACTTGGCCTGTGATGCACATACTTGGGAGCTTTTCCTCTGGAAAAAGATAACCAGGGTTGCTGTCCCTTCAGCACTTGCTGCTGGGTGGCTGCTGAAGGGCAGGGGGCACCAGTGAGAGAGGAGGGGGTTAGGTGGTGCTGCTGTGAAACGTCCAGGAGGAGGAGTGGGGCTGGCGGAGACTAGAGCCACTGGTCAGTCCGGGACCTCGTGATTTTACTAATGCTGAGATTTTGTCACACGGACAGTGTGATAATTGAAAAAGTAATGGCTTCCCCCCCATGTCTGGCACAACAGCATCCGTGCCCAACAGCCGTTTCCAGGGAGATTGAATTGTGCTTGTGTCAGTTGGAATTTTGTATGTGTAGCTTTTGAAGTTTCTGCAGTCTGTGTCATATGATGCTGGTGTGTTGTTTTGTGTGTGTATGTGTGTGCACACACACACATTTATGTGTCCCAGTCAGTTTGTGCAAATCATTGATTTCTTTTTCTATGGACATTAAAAGAATGTGTGTGTGTGTGTATGTTGGCATTTGCGTCTTTACACTTTGGAGAGATAAGCCTTAATGCATGCTGTTTCAAGTGTAACTAATCTTAGTCTCTCCCTCACCATAACCATTTGTTGCCCTGATGGTTGCTCTGACTTCTTAGGCAGTGTCACTTTGACTCATACGCTTCATTAGTGAACTGCTGATGAGCCACAGCCTCTGGCCAAACACACACTCCTGACCGATGCACCGAGCCTCTGGCCAAACACACACTCCTGACCGATGCACCGAGCCTCTGGCCAAACACACACTCCTGACCGATGCACTGAGTAGACCACTGGAACAGGCAGGCCCCAAAGCCAGTGTGCAAAATGGATTAGACCAACAAATGGCAAGGGGACAAAGCTGTCTGTTATACCCGTATGAAGATCTGGAGCGTGCATAATCTGCCACCACAGGCATTAGCTAGGCTACATTAGTGAACACCCCTACATCAAAAACAAACACTTTAAAAAAAAGTATTATTGTTATTATTATCCTTACTATTGATATTATCATTGGGCCTAGTGATTATATTAGTGTGATTTCTAATTGATTTTACTTTTATTTGATTGACTGTTACTATTAATGCTATTGTAATGTTTGTTTATTTATTTACTGTTACTATTAATGCTATTGTAATGTTTGTTTATTGTTATTTTATATTGTAAGTCGCTTTAGATCAAAGTGAAAATAAATGTAAACATAACGTTAGAGCTAGGCTGAATTTAAACTAGGTTAATCCAAGTATGGAAACCGTCCTTAAGTGCCAGTGCGGTCTCCTGACTGTGTGTGTGTGTGTGTAACAGGAGGGTTTCCACAAAGCCCTGGCCATGGTGGGAGCAGAGTTCCAGGACCGCCTGGACTACTACCGGCAAGCCTGGCTGCCTGCCCGCGCCGTGGTGGAGGGAGCCGTCCAAATGAGAACCCAGGTGCCTGTCAATCAATCACTGTCTGTCTGTCGGTTTTGACACGAGCCGTCACTGGCGGCAGAGCTCCACAATGCCGCCGTCGTACCTGATAGAGTGTGAGAGAGATGTTGAGTGTTGAGGGTGCATCTGGGCGGGGGGGGGTGGGGGACTCTTCACTAGACCTAACTGACCTTATGTGTTGAGGGTGCATCTGGGGGTGGTTGTTGTATGGGATGGGAGGATGGCTTCAGCTATCATGAGTGAAGGTGAGCACTCTGTGTGTACATCACTGAGGAGAGGGATTCCGTGCAGACTGATCACTCATGCAAGCGAGTGTGGATGTGGGATTTTTTTTTTTTTTTTTTCCCTCCTGAAGGGTTGGGGTTTGCACCACAGAAATCTTGTACATCTCTGCTCTCCTCCAGGAGACAGCCATGCCGAGGTGATTCTAACATGAGTGGCGTCAAGCCTCAAACGACCCCTCTGACTTTCGCTGTCAGCACACTCCAGCAACCTCCTGCATATATTAGTGGCACGACCTCACTCACTGACTCAAGTTATCAGATTTATTTTGCATAAATATTTTTATTTTTAAGTTCAGCCTAAATATCACTAGATGCCAGATGGAAGTACTTCTTGCCCTTTTCTACAGCGGTAGCAGCACCAACCCTGGAGTGGGTTGAAAACGTCAGAGAGCCGTGGCCCACTGGGTACCACTCTGGACTTGTAACCGATTGGGTTAAAATGCAGAGACCAAATTTCCCTCACGGGATCAAAAAAGTATATATACTTATACTTTTATATATATATATATATATATATATATATGAGGTTCACATGTTGTTATTGAAAGTATTCCCAGTGTTCATTGTTTGCCCTGTGTGTGTGTGTGTGTGTGCATGGTGTGTGCAAAAATTGTGCCTGTGTGTGTGTGCCTGTGTGTGTGTGTGTGTTGTATCCAGGTGGACCCAAGTGGGGAAGTGGTGGAGTTCTCCCAGGGTGCTTGTCCTTGGAAAGAGCACCTGTTCTCCCTGGAGAAGGAGCTGGAGGTGCAGACTCCTATCAAGTTCGTCCTGTACCCTGACCAGAACGGCCAGTGGAGGGTCCAGTGTGTCCCTGCGGGGCTCAACACCTTCCAGAACAGGTGAGAGTCATTAGTCACACTCACTCGTCCATCTCCAAGTGCAGTCCGTCAACACTGATCCCCTCCCTTCATTCCTTTCTGAAGGAATTCTCCAAAATGCAGCTCAAAAGGAGAGAATGAGACATCCATTCATCCATCCATCCATTCATTTTGCTTTTCCTTTTTGGCCTTTGCCATCCTGTCTTCCTCACTGGACTTATTAGGCATCGAGACTCGTGTTATCCCCTCGTGTTTTACCACCGTCTCTCATCTCTCGTGCGTGTGGTCACTCTCTCATCTCTCGTGCGTGTGGTCACTCTCTCATCTCTCGTGCGTGTGGTCACTCTCTCATCTCTCGTGCGTGTGGTCACACTCTCCTCTCTCGTGCGTGTGGTCACTCTCATCTCTCGTGCGTGAGGCAGATTTCCCCTCGTGGTCAGTGGTCCTTTGTTATCTAAAACTAGTGCAGTGGCCGTTCAAACATGCCGCTCCTGTAGAAAACCCGTAGCCCAATTACATGTACATGCCCGCAGGTATGCCTGCTATAAAAATAGGATGATGGGGAAAACATCATTCCAGCTAAGCATTAAATAATGAATACTGAATATTATATTAATATATATTAACCTATTTATTATTAATGTGCAGTAAGCAGAATTTAGGCATGGCTGCATGTGACATTTCTACAGATCAGAATGACATAAGTCTAACAGCTGTTTTGAGTTAAGGCTATATTATTGTTAAGCTTATTGAATAACTTCCTGACACTGAAGACAAACCATTTTATGGAATGATGCATCATCGTTTGAAATTTGCAACGATGTGACTCAAAAACAGTCTTTGGTAGCATAAGTGAAGTCGCTCTGTCTAGGTCTAGCTGTGACATCATGCGTCGTTGTAGGCCTAGGCCGCTCTGTCTGTCTGTCTGTAGCTGATAGAAATGACATGAGCCTAAAGCTTTGATGTAAGGCTATATGTTTAGCCTATTGAATAGCTTAACGATATAGAAGACAAACCATTTTGTAGAAAGATGCATCATCATATGAGATTTGCAACAATGTGACTCAAAAACAGTCTTTGGTAGCATAAGTGACGTCGCTCTGTCTGCAACTCGTTTGCTCGTTTCAATTTGGGACCTTGCAGTCGGAATTGTTGTTTGTTTATTCAGAGTCTAAAAGTAGCCTGGGCTATTTGAAGCGTCAGTTTATTGCATACTTTTATGTAATTTTGAATAGCCACATACCCGTGTTTGTTGGCGTGTTGCAAAATCAACAGAATCATTGTATGCAAGCAATCTGCATACAGGGAGTCTTTATTGTTGAGGTCAGACATGATAATCATCCAAACATCTTGCGTCTTAGTAAACCTGTGATTCAGTGCTGCCAAAACTCCACTTACTCTCTCTGCCTCTGGTCCTGCGCTGTGCTGTGTGAGAGGGGGAGTGGCTATGGTAGAGTGGAGAAAGCCAACGTGTGCTTCTTTTACCAATATATTTAACAATATATTTTGCTTTTCTTATCCAAACAACGTCAAACTTGGCACTGCACTTATTTCCGCCAGTAGCAAGACACCTGCCAAGTTTGAAATCGAACGGACTAACGGTTCTAGGGATATGCCACAGACACACACACACACACACACACACACACACACACACACACACGTTCCTGGAATTTATAGATAGATAAGCTGGTGAGTCCAGTCATTTCGGCACATTAAAATGTCATGTTTTTATCTGGTCTTCCAATATGTTCATTTTCATTTTGAAGATACTCACTTAATGTGCGTCATTTAGGCAGCCTATTAACGTGTGGAAATTAAGTCTGTAAATCAGATGCTGGTCTAAAGCGAATGGCTAATCACACCCCAGTCTACACACATGCATACGCACACACAGTCTGAGGTATGCCATAGAGAATATTAGAAACAATGCCCCCCCCCCCCCCCCCAATCCCATGAAACCTGTGTATGAAAGTCATGTCATCACCATGGCAACAGTAGCTAGGTGTTGGGGGAGTGGGTGGATTGCTGTTTGGGTCAGGGAGGGGTGAGGAATGGACGCCAAGCTCACTGGCACATCAGGATAAACAGTAAACAATTCCAACCATGTCACAGCCATGCTCAAAGGCCTGCACCAGCTGATATGGCTTGTATATCTGGCCTGTTTGTTGGCTGCCATGCTTTACTTGGACACGTTGCCAAACCCCGGCTTGTCTCCTAGCATTTGCCTACTCACAGTTTGTGGGAGGGCTGCCTGGGAATGGCCATAACATGCCAGTCAAAGACTGTGTGTGTGTGTGGTGGGTTTGGAAGTATCAGCTTTGAAGTTTCACAATACAGCTGTAGGCAAACCAGTAGGTGGTAAGAGATAAGGTGTCAGAAAAGCACCAACACCCAGACCATTATTGACCACTCAAGCGGAATATGATCCCTTTCATTTTTTTTAAACAGTTAGTGGCATATGCCATGCTTCGTCATGGCTGCCTGTTTAGTGCAAAGAGTTTTTTTACAATAGCTTTATTACTGAATGATGGATAGGATTTTCTTATGATCCCTTTGCACATACCAGAATCTGATTTGAAATTCTCTTTTGAAAGACTTTTTTTCTCCCGTTAATACTTTGTGTCCTTCCTTTCTGTCTGTCTGTTTTGACCATCTATCCGCTATCTGTGGATTGGGTTTGTGGCGTAGTACAAAAGAAGATCTATCTAATATTGGATCTGTAAAAGAGGTTTGCAATGTCTTTTATGTCCATGAAGGCAAACCACGAGTGAACATCAGAGCAGAGGAATGAAGCCAGATTTAAACTGTATTGCCAAACAACACATGGCACATTGGCAAGAGATATGAATTTAGATGTGACAGAATTAAGATTATTATTAGATTTTTTTTCTGGTACTTAATCTCATAGTGGGGCTGTAATAAAGTGAGAGCTGGGATTTTTTTTGTGGTGTTGGGCTGGAAGGGTGGGAAGATGAACTGGCCGCACGCTGCCTTATCAGCGGTCGGATATTGGCAAACTCGCCTTGGCAGTGTCGATCTTCTCTCTTTGACCCCCCCTTCTCTGCAGCTCTTTGTCTGTTTTCCACCTTTCTGAGGAAATTTATTAGAGATGCCTCGATGGTTGTTAGGACACCTTTACCGTCGACAAGAGAATGGCATCTGTTAATAGCGGTGGAATCCGAACTAAAGCTTTGATTTCATACAAAATGACCGCAACACATTTAGGGAAAAAAAAGACTAATCATGGAGCCAGCCTCCAGATGGCCTCCTTTAAGGGACACCGGCGTCGTCCAGCTCTAGCTCAGAGGCTCTACGAGGGGGAGGGGGGGGGTTGGTCTGTCACCTGTGCCTCTCACTGCGTAGCAACCCCATGGAGCGCTATTTTTAGACATTGAGGGTACTAGAGGGAACTCTAATTTGCAGCTGAGGAAACGCTGGGTAATTTTGACCCCCCACCCCACCCCCCAAGAGCTTCACTATCAACAATATAAATGATGAGTTGGAGTCTATGAATGGAAGATTCCTGAAGTAGCTTGTAAATGCTTATTGCTTCTTGTCCCAATTGAGTGAGGTCCCCCTTTAAATCGAAATCGGATGGAGCACCCGGTTCGTGGGCTAAAATGAATTCCAGGTTGTTTAATAACCGCACCTTTCCCAACCCGTTTCCACCACGTGAATAAATTGTGGCCATGGTGATGAACCTCCATCATTTTCTGTCTGATTCATTCTGATTAGGCTTTGATGAGCTTTAGATTGCCCAGAGGATTGAATGTATAATCACCAGAGGGGCTAAATGTATGCCACTGAGCTGTTTTTTTTCATGTGCAAGCTTTAATGTATGCAGTGTTTTGTTGGTCGGCTATTCAGCTGGTACAATGCCTGTGCATGCTGGATGGGGGCAGTGGGTTAATTTGCGGATGAAATGCACGCTGGAGTATGCAGTGTGCAGTGGACAGGCGAGGGGACCGATAACATGAGCTTCTTTGTCCGCTCTCCGAGGAGACTGTGGAGTTGTCTTCAGCAGCAGTTGCGAAACGTGTGAATCCTCCAGCTTCTCCAGGCGGCAAGGAAGGTGTTGCTGACTCACCGAACCAATAAAAGACTCATCAGCACCTCCACCTTTGACTGCTAGAGCATATTTTAGCATCATCAAACAGTGAGGGATCATAAATCGTCCCAGGCATTGGCTAAGCCAATAATGCACTAAGCCTTGATGTGACAAAAACTAGTGCTGCTTGGTGTTTGCATGCTTGATACGCGATTAATGTTACAGTACCCCCGGCATGGCCTTCTTCCCCTGAACGCTTTCGTGGTGGAGAAGGTGAACACTCCAGGCAACTCAAATTCCCATTTCAGGTTCATTCATGATGTTGGCCCATTCACTTTAATCCTCTCTCTGTGCTTCCTATTTTGGTAATCTCATTCTCATTCCTGCCCACTTCCTCTCGCTTTGATTGTGTAGGCAGCTCTCCATCTTAACTGCTGCTGGGACTTAAACTTCATGGGGGGAGAGAGAGAGCGCTCAGGCGGCTTGTCACTTTGATTTGATGCTTCTCACACCGAGGGAGTTTTACTGCAAATGCAGTCATGGGAGGTTAATAATCTCCACAGATTCCCAGGCGTGGGTACTCCACACTTTTCTAGAAGTCATTTTTCTAGGGTGTTTTCTTCTTCTTCTTCTTCTTCCTCACAGAATCTGAGGCAGTGCATTGCATGTTTCAGAGAATCAGGTGTTGCCCATTTGTAAGATTGGTTATCAACTGGGATTGCATTCAGCCTGCAATTTACTAAGGCATTGTAGGTTCATTTTTCTGACCTGTCAAAACTGAGTGGGTGCTACACCAGCAATTGTCATTAGAGAGCAGTGTGTCCCTCCCCTCATTTGTAGTTCTAAGCAGAGGTGTAATACTTTGAAACGAGATTCAGACTTTGTTGCGTTGTTAAAACGTCTTCACTGTGTCCATGCCCAGGTTGTCCCTGCTGGAGGAGTGGCGAGGGGTTCGGGACGATGCCTTGTCCAAGCTCAGCGGGATCCCAGACTGCATCTTCGTCCACGCCGGTGGCTTCATCGGGGGCAACAAGACCAAGGAGGGTGTGCTGGAGATGGCCAGGCGGACGCTACAGGCCGCGGCCACGGCCAACGCCTCAAACGGCAACAGCTGAAATAACAGTGGAAGACCGTTCAACTCGAGACATGTCTTTTCGTCTTGTACACAGAGTAATGTGCTGTGAGGTTTTTTTCTAATAAAATAACTATTTGTGCATAGGTTTTCTGTGTTGTCATTTTAGGGAGTAGTCATAGAATGAGAGAGTGCCTGTCATTCTCATAACATCAGAGTTTAGATAATGCATGACTAAACCTCTTTAATTTCAAATATGCACAGGAGAGATGTTAAATTCATCGTGTTATAGGTAGGGGGTTTCACACAGCGACCAATCTACAACCAAGCCTTTTTACCGCCAAAACCAAAATCACTAATCTCAAATGGCCTACAAAGCCTCTTGCTCCCATCTCCACTGGTCTTGTGTGTGCTTGCCAGCCACACTTTTTTACCTCTGCTACCAGTTCAGCATACTTTGATTTCTTCCTTTCAAAGACTTCCTCAGTCCCATCTTCAAATGGAATAGTTAGCCCGATAAAGTAAACGGTGTGCTCACTCTCCAAATACAACACCATATCTGGTCTCAAAGCAGTCACAACAATACAATGTGGAACTTGCAGTTGCCTTCCAACATCCACAACAACTTTGCAGTCCCTTGCTTTGCCCCATTTTCTTGTATTGCTTGTATTTGCCTTATGTACGTTTCGATGTAAAGTGAAGCCTCAACTTTACAACCCCTAATGTGCCTCAATGTGTGGATGTGTGACATTTATTTAAGATGAATCTAAAATGAACCAGAGGTCATATTTAATTCATGAGTTCTCACCTCTGCCTTATCAAGGATCCTGATGAGTGAAGATAGCTCACAGTGTCATCACTGCTCGTTTTGTGCTAACATAATGTCCGGTGGACCATAAAGTCCACAATTCCATTTTAATAGTTTTGGAATATTGCGCTTCATATTTCACTGCAAGTTTTTCTGCTCTCTCTCCTCTGGACTTGTTTGCTCTGATCTGCAGCCCTGCTTGGCCAGACTTGTCCTCCGTGTCCTTTCTTTGTGTCTTATCTGCTCTTGCCACTGGTGCCCATGATGAACTCTGCTACCCTTAATAGCCCTGGACTACATCTGCAGTTGGTCGACGGCTTCCCAGTGGACCCCAGCCCTCAATCACACATCCGCCTATGCGGTCAGTCACATTTTGCCATCTCAGAACATCTGTAGCTGTTCCATGTCTGATCCTGTCCTTTCTGTCTGAGCATCAGTCTAAATCGGTTGGCTCAATTCCCTTTGTAGATCCTCTTCAGAGATACAGACAAATTGGATCTTAGTTTGTGCTCACAGCACCGAGGACATTGAACCCCAGTGATTCTTTCACTATTTGGTGAGACAAACTGATGTATTACTGAAATTCTCCAGTTAATACATTTTCGAAGAAATGGAATAAAATAATCTGAAGGGGGTCTCCCATACAGTCTCCAAGAGAATGTATATAATTCACCATATTCACATACTACATCCACTCCCATCATCACTCTACAGCAGAGGCTTCGTTTCCCCTGGGCCCAAACCAAGGTCTCAATCCAATCAAGGCCATTCTGCGCTGCGACAAGCCCGACACCCTCACGTGGTTTTCTATCTAATCCCCACAATGTCGCTATAGGCTACTGTATAATCTGCTGTGGTAGAATGTGAAAACTGGCCAGGCAGACATACTGTGTTGGCATGAACATAGGCCACCTGAGGCATGCACACAGACTGAGCATCCTCCTGAAGCAGATGGCCGATGATATCATACCCAATAAAATGATGATTTCTTATTATTTAATAATAATAATAACGATGATAATAATAATAAAATAGGAGGAGGAATACTAATTACAACAATATATTTATATAATAACAATATATTTTTTTGTATTGTGTAATACGCCTAGTTACTCAACACAGATTGGCTTCCTTCTTGATCCTCTACATGATGTAACCGAAAAAGGCTGCATCTCTAACATGCGGTAGATTCATTCCTAGCTCAGAGATGCCAACTGTACCCGTTCTCAGTGAGGGCATCTTCCACCTCCAAATGTGACTCAGTTCCAGCCTACAATCTAGTCAAGTGGCTATTGTGATTACTGACGCGATGATCATCGCTTTTAGTAGAAGTGGGTTGTTACTCAGATTGGATTCAGCCTCCAAACTCATTCTCTTTTTTTTTGCTTAGAGTTCTATAAGTGCTGGCTGGTCTGCACAGGGCCTGCTGGGGTTGAGGTTATGTTGTCCAGCTCAACATGGCACGGACACGCTAACCATCAGGGCTCTCTGCAGGCAGAACAACGTGTTGCCGTGCCGTTTCCGCTGCCCCCGCTGGCGCCTTATCCCCGCCCGTGATACTGAGCGAATGATGATTGTTGTTGATGCCTGTTGCGAGACAGTTCGGAGTGGCAGTCAAAATCTGGGTCACCGAAGCTATATCCATAAGAGTATTTGTCTCTGGGGAGCGTTCGGCTGTCCAAAGTTTGTTGACTTGGTGATTTGTCTGAGAGGAAACAACCAGACTATAAGTCATACGCCTGTAGCGTTTTTTTCCATATAAAATCTCTAGATATTCTAATATTCATGCCTATGCAAGCATGCCGTACACCCCCTCCACTGAGGTATTGTTATGAAGTTCATGACTGCTCTCACAGCCCAGTATTCTTTTAGGATACCCATGGATCTAGATTTACGCAATCTGACTCATTCGTTCGTCCCGTTTGTCTTGCTGACAGCGAAGGATGTATACATTGATTTGACGGCTCATCAGTGTTTTCTTTTTCCAAACCTTAACACAAATGGCTGATCTAGGCCAATGTGTAGTGACTGTAATTATAACTCTATACACACAATGCCATGGGTAATGGGGTTGAATCAAATCGATTACGCACTGTGTTTATAGGCTATAGACGTAGCCTATGATGAATTAGATCCCTTGTAATTGACACAAAGGCGATAGACCACAATTTCTCTTGTGGCACAGATCCATTTTACTTACGCGTATGACTACCTTTTTCAGTTGTGTCAGAATTGTATTAATGTTTTTTTTTTTTTATTGCATTTCTTTTATTTGGACTGTATAATAGTAATATGAACATGTTCATGAGTCATACATATTTATCTTGAGTATGAGGCTAATCACTATAGAATAGGATTGGAGGGGCTCCCTATGGCTGTAGACCAGCATGAATCTCAGTACCTGGGATTTCACGACTGTCTCTTTAAGAAAAAGGAGAGAGAGAGAGGGATAGATAGAGAGAGTGAGTGAGTTTGATTCCCACATCAAAATACGTCCTGTATTCTTCTCTGTGCACCGACACATTACGATTGCTGCACACAAAGTGGAGTAGGAGGGCGAAATATAAGATACTAGTAGTCTACTACATCGTGATTTCATTTCCTAAATTGATATTCTCTAATCAAAAGAGGAGGCACTTTCTGTTTAACCATATTTTCGCTTGTTTTTTAATTAAAAGAAGTGATCGAATAGTCCTTCAACACCCTGCGGCTCTTGAGGACTTCATACACAATCACAAGACTTCAAGCACTCCAAAGTAAGCGCGTTTTCGAACAGAAAGAGGTGGATTTATGTTACAGGTGGGTGCACTAAATTCACTGGATATTGTACTGTACTGTTTTATTAGCACCTCGAGAAATACGTTAGTAATAAGTTTTATGAAGGACATGTTGGTAATTTTAAAAATATATATTTATGTTGTGCTCATTCTGTGTTGGGGTATCTCAACATATTTTTCTAGTCTATCTAAATGTCTTTTGCGTGCATGCAGAAAATATTTAAAATAATTCATATACATATTCATACATCCAGAAAGTAGGAATGGGCCATTTTGTAAAATTCTTCATGATAAAAATGTTTGCTATTTCTACAAGAGAGAAGTCTATACACATTGAATGACAAAACCTGGCTTTAGTGTTGGGTTGGATATTTGTGGTAAATATTGTCACTAATCCACAGCTGCCAGTCTCGCTTTCCATAGATGCCCTCAGGATGTCAGTGTGAACTCACAAAGTCACACAGAGACAGCCACACATATAAACTGTCAACAACACTTTCTTTAGCCCTTTCTCTCAAACATACTGTCACTCTCCCATTCTCTCTCTCTCTCTCTCTCTCTCTCTCTCTCACACACACACACACACACACACACACACACACACACACACACACACTATCTTTGCTTTGGATCTATTCTTAACATTTCCCATGACCCAGTTTAATTAAGAATCAAAATAGTCTCTGCACTGTCACTAGCAGTAGTAGCAGGACTCTACAGATAACTGCTGTTGAGACTGGCTTCTTTAAATGGCAGTCCTGACTCCAGACGTCACCCTTACAGACTGTTTTGTCAGCATGTGAATGACATGGGAAAGCTCAAGGTGAAGAAAGAATACCACCATAGAATGTCATTTATAGGGCTGTTAAGTAGGTCACTGTGGTGTACAGTATAGGTGGGTGGGGGACCCCTATTTCAATGTGAATGCATTGATACATAGAAACAAGTAGTCCTCTTTCTCCTGAAATACAGTTCAGCAGTTAGCATTAAGGTCATTCCTCTGACCATCAGCAGTTAGCATTAAGGTCATTCCTCTGACCAAATAGCTGTGGTGATTTTGATCTGTTTTGTTCAGATTTGTGTCCAAAAATAGGCTACGGAGGAGAAACCTGCACCATTCGTATGAGTGGGAGTTTGACTCCATTTTGTTTCCTGGTTCATGGTCAAGTCTAACCTAATAGTTACTCTAACCTAATAGAAACTTGTTTGATGGTTATCTACACACACAGACACACACACACACACACACACACACACACACACACACACACACACACACACACACACACACACACACACACACACACACACACACTATGCCTCAGGGATAGACTCATTTTCACTAGTGTTAATAGGAGGAAGTGGCAGCCCAGGCGTAAGGTGTTCTGTGATGGTGCTCTCCCCCGTTGTTGTTTGTCGTGATGAGTCGCTGTCGTGTAGTTTGCTTTGCCCCAGCCCAGACGAACAGATATGACATGGTCGTCTCCACCCCTGACTGTGTGCTTATCGACAGAGCCCAGATTGATGTTGGGAGCCGTAATAGTGTGGCAGTGGTGGTTATTGATCCCTACGGCACGGCTCCTGTGAGATATGGCCCAGTGCTGAGACAGATGAATTAGTACACAAATGAAGGAGATAGACGGCGCATGACAGAGAGGAGAAGTGAGAGATGACAGGCACACTTGGGCGTGTTTGTCACCTCATCACCGTTTCTGTTTGTTGTTAATGTGTTTACTCTGATCGAGAGGGGTGGCAAGTGTCACATGTTAAATATTACGGCCTTTCCAAGTTGCATTATTCATTTGGATCTCACATTTGACTTCAGTTAATTGTGTTCATATTTCATGCTACGCAAGACAACTCTTGGTCTCCCCAGACTCCAAAATATCTCTTTATTAGACTGAATTCCTTCATGTTGTTGGTTTTATTAGCATGCTTTCCCTTATAGAACATTGTTTATCTCTGCTGTTTTCATGGTATGTTCTATCCAGCGCTGGCATGAATATTTTCTGTGTCAAGATTGAGTGCAGCAGGTGTTATATATTATATAAAATCCATAGACATCATGCAGCTCTTATGCTTGTTTCATATTTGCATTTAATGCATCAATCCGCGTCGGATGATCGATTCTGGCCGTACGCTCATCTGTGCAGATAAAGGTGGTCGTATTCCACTCACTCACTCACCTCGTAGAGCGTCTGCGCTCTCACCACCTCCATTACCCACTGACCTTATTCTCAGCTGGAGCCCAGCACTGCAATAACTCCTGAACATTTTCTTATCTCTCTCTCTCTCTCTCTCTCTCTCTCTCTCTCTCTCTCTCGCTCCTTCTCCTGTCTTTTTTCTTCCTGTCTCCCTCTCTGTCTATTTTCCGTCTCCCTCTTTCTCTCGTCATCTTTCTCTCTCTTGCTATTTGTTTCTCTCTATCTTTCCTTTCTCCACCCATCGGTCTCCCTCCTTTCACCATCACCCTTTCTATTCCCATTCATCCTGTCCTTATCTCTCTCTGTTTTCCCTTCTCTCCTTCTCTCTCTCTCTCGTTCTATTTTACCTTCTTTCTCTCTCTCTCTCTTTTTCTCTCTTTCTGTCTCTCTCTCAGGCTATTGGAACCTCTCCCTCTGGATGTAGTGAGTGTCGGTGGCTATGTTGAGGCGATGGACGCAGCAGTCTGGAGGATGGCTAACGGTGGGGGAGCGGGATGCTGGTTGTGTGCCCTGCTCTGTGCCTGGCTGTGGGGTCCGTCATGCGCCCTGTGCCCTGAGGGCTGCCAGTGTGCCTGGGAGAGCCGCACCGTGCTGTGCGTGGACGCAGGGCTCCACGAGGTGCCCGAGGACCTGCCCGCAGACACCGTCTCGCTGCACCTGGAGCGCAACCTCATCCGCCGGCTGCCCGAGCACGCCTTCAGCGAGTTGCTGCACCTGCAGGACCTGCACCTGTCGCACAACCGCATCGACAGCCTGGCGTCGGGCGCGCTGCGTCACCTGAGCCCTGAGCTGCGGCTGCTCGACCTCTCGCACAACCAACTGCGGCAGGCCACGCGCGAGGAGTTTGGTGCCACGCGCGCCAAGACACGCCTCTACCACAACCCGTGGCACTGTGACTGCGTCTTACAGGAGCTTGTGCAGACGCTCAACCTGGAGCCCGAGACGGTCAACGGCATCGTGTGCGAGAGCTCGGCGCGCAGCGCCGCCGGCGAGGGCAGCCGCTGGGAGGAGCCGGCCGCCGGCAGCCACGCCGGGCACCCGCTGGTAAAGCTGCTGGACGCGGGCATCAACTTCTGCAGCATGCAGCGCAAGACCACCGACGTGGCCATGCTGGTCACCATGTTCGTGTGGTTCTTCATGGTCATCGTGTATGTGGTGTACTACGTGCGGCAGAACCAGGCTGAGGCCCGCCGACACCTGGAGTACCTGAAGAGCCTGCCCAGTCCGAAGAAGGCCCCCACGGAAACAGACACGCTCAGTACAGGCTTCTGAGAGACACACGGTGTGTGTGTGTGTGTGTGTGTGTGTGTGTGTGTGTGTGTGTGTGTGTGTGTGTGTGTGTGTGTGTGTGTGTGTGGGACTAATTGTTTATCCCTGGAGGTCTGCCTTGGGGTGGAGGTCTGGAGGGGCATTATGTAGCATATACACTACCACAGGGGATAACTTGAAAACAGGATTAAACTTTTATGGTTTTGTGCTGTGGTATTGGAAAAAATAAAAACCAAGAGTCGTTCAGAAGGGTTCCCTCTACCATGCTATTAAAAGTTGGACTTGACAGAGATTTGTAGCTACTGATTCTTACTGTCTGTTGATAAGAAACTGGTTTGTTTACAATTGTTTTTGTAGATATTCTGTCTTATTGCATTGCATGTTGGTTATTTTTAAGCTTTATTAAGGGTAATCTTCCAAATAACCAGCAAGACGATCAATATGTACAGTATGAAATGCTGATCAAGCGGAAATGAAAAGGGAACACTTCCATATTAATGACCTGATGGCTATAAATGCTGATTTGAGGTGCTCATTTTCCCCACATGATAATGGAATAACCCACTCACGGCTACAGGATCTGAAATCACATCCAGGTTAGACTGATTATGCTCTGGAGCTATTTTTGTCCTTGAATGTGTGGTGCAGATGAAATGGCCCCATCGTTGGTCATCGTCTGTTCATCGTCTGATCATCTGTGTGTGCCATTGGGAGTGAATACTCTTAAGCAGGCACCTTACAAAATTGTACTGTCTTGGGGGTAAGAGAAAGTAGGACCCAATTTAGAACACATTTAATAATTAAGCTCCATAGTTATAAATTAAATTGATTTCTTTGTTCATTTCTGTGTGGATCTCAGTACAACCCCACCGGAGCTGTTATATAGATCATCCTAAACCATCTTTCAACAACCTTGAATGTCTGTCGTAATGTAGGTGCTGAATAAAATAATCATGTTTGAGATTTGCAGGTTCTAGAATCCAGGCCACTCACCTCCTACCGTCAACCTTGAGAGTCTTGTTATTTGTGATTTTGTCAATGCTCACTGTAATTATATCTGAAATGTGTTGCATACAATGTCAAGTCAAGTGCTCTTTTGCCATCATTATGGATCTGTGGCTCAAGGCTCTGGTGTCTGGGTTTATGAAAAAACAGACCTTGACTAACCATAGTCAGTGCAGTCAAAGTGTGTCGCCTTCCTCACTGAAACGTCAACAACGCGCCCAGTATTTTATACTGACTCCTGTTACTTTAAAGATGCAGGTAAATTAAAAGGGGACAATAAAAGCTAGCCTGGATTTCTCACAGGCACTCAGAGGTCAAGTTCAAGGTCAGAGCCATTTGGTGTTATGTGTCATCACGCTTTGTCTACACAGTTGCACTGGCAGTTTCTTAAATGTTGTTGGTCCTGTCAACTGTATAAAGTGTATTCTGACTAAATGTGTATTGTGTAATTGTTTGTCTAAAGTTGTCTTTACATGTTTTTTATTCATAGTAAAGAGTTCCAGTTGTGTATTTTTTATTTTTCGTACAAGATGCATAGTAACATTTTTGTTAAATGAGGAAGGGAAATTCTGAATGGTTATTTGAGTATCTTATTTCTCTGTTATTCTTAGAAAACAAATAGGTGTCCATGGTATTAAAATATCATGAGGTTAGCTATTATTAAGTATTTAAACCATGTTAGGAGACTTCTCTGTGATTGTAATAACGTTGTGAAGACAACAAGGAATTAAAAAATATCCAAATGACCACAACTGCAAAACTACATCTTAGTAAAAACTTCTAAAGTTTATATGATTTTAAGAAGTGGCAAACATAGGTTCTAAAATGTAAAAGTAAACATATTGTTTATTGCTTCTCATGGAATAAATTAAATGGAATAATAAAAAAGAAAACAAAGTCAAAACAATAAAAATCAAACATAGCTCTGTTTCATTCATCAAAATAATTCTACCTTTTATTGCTAAGGTGAAAGGCCATGTAGGAGATTGAGAACAAAATCAGGTACAAAATCACAATCATTGAACAAGAGTACTGTTGATCTTGGCTGGCAACGATTCCCATTTCTACTCTACCATGCTTAGAAACTAGTATTTGAAAAAAAAAATAATGCAGAAGAAAAAAATATATCTTACATGTACAAAATATTTTTTTAAAGTCTGACCACTCTTTCCTGTTCTTGCTTGTTTTTTTTGTTTTTGTTGTTGCCTTTTGTAGTTCCCCATTAACACAAAACAAGAAGCAAACAAACAAAAATAACATCCAATAAAAAATGTGCACCCCTGTGTTAACCTCCATGCTGTGGCCCTTCAGGACTCGTGAGGGTCTTCAAAGGCTGAGGATGCAGCCCTCATGCCATCACTCTATTGTACAGAAGCAGAGCAGCATGAGCCAGACCAGGCCGCCATCACCTCTCCCCTTGTTTCTCTGTCTAAGAGTAGTGGCACCAGAGATACATGTGGATATATTAGGGGTTCAAGTCGAGGGGAAAATGGAGGGAAGGGAATTAAAAAAAGGACAATTCTCCTCCACCTTTCTCCAACACCACACCACATTATCATCCAGAACGCCCGGGTTAATAGAGAAAGTACAGAAGCGACTTCAGTCTGTTACTTGTTTTTTTCTTTTATTTCGAATTTACATTTATTAAAACCGTAACAAAACAAAAAACCAAAAAAAAAAACCAAAAACAAAAAAAAAGGCAAAACAAAAAACTCATGATCATGACCATAATAATATTATTGTTGTTATTATTAATA
Organism: Alosa alosa; assembly: GCF_017589495.1. Classification (NCBI taxonomy): domain Eukaryota; kingdom Metazoa; phylum Chordata; class Actinopteri; order Clupeiformes; family Clupeidae; genus Alosa; species Alosa alosa. The sequence goes on from NC_063198.1 coordinate 5,424,045, forward strand.
ATAATACTATTATCAATAATAAAAATACACACACCCTCACAAATGAAGACAGCGCCTGCTCTGGCCGCTTGCTGGGTACCCTTGGCACACTAACAAGGCTGACTGATGGTCAGCACACGGCTCGCTGGCACGTACGGTGACACGTACGGTGACATGTTCCAGTTCATGGCTGTGCCATGGATTTGCCAGGGCAGGGGATGTGGCTCGTGTGAGGGGGCCACAGGAGGATTCTGGGAAAGAAGTGAGGGAGTGCAGGGGAAGGTGGTGGTGGGAGGGGGGGCTGGGGAAGGGGCTAATGGTTGCTGACAATGACTGAATTTTCAAAAGTGATAGGACAGTCCAGGGGTGTGTTGCCACTCCTGTCGTGGCCTTCTTGCCCGATCACCGCTAATCTGGACTTTTTCAAGGCTTTAATTTTTGTATGTTTTAAATCTTAGTGTGAGGTAGCTTTAAAAGAGTACTATCCAAACAAAACAAAAATATATATATATATTGACTGGGGAGAGTTTCAAATGAAATGGTTTCTGATAATTGACATTAAAAAATGGTTCCTAATCTGGGCAAAATAGGAAGTGGAAAGAACAGGCCTCAAGTGGGGAATAAATCCCCTTGAAACATGCCGTCTTGAAAAAAGAAACAAAACAAAATTTAAAAAGCTGTATATATATGTATACACATATACATATATATACATATATACAGGTATAATATATAATCAGTATCTGGCTGTTAAAAAATACAGACTGTTTTACAACAATAGCACCATTGGTTTTATTATAATACACAGTAATTTTCCATACACACTGTGGTGGTAGATGTCAGAACACCTGCACTTAGTACACTGTTTGAGAGTTGGTTGGTTTTGGGGGGTGGATATCTGTGTGAGTGACTGGACATAGAGAGCAAGGGGAAAGAGTGGAAGAGGGGACTGCAGACCAGGGGGTGACTGCTGGCTGTGTCCTGCTGTGAAGGCGGCCTTCGTCTGTCGTAAGCAACGCAACGGTTCCAGGCAGAACTGGGGACCCACTGGGGACCGGGCAGCACTGGGGACCCACACCTCAACAATAAATAAATAAAAAAAAAACAAGACATGCGATAGTTTTCTTGCTTCTTAACACTCTGGTGCTTCCCTCTCTTCTCCGCGCATCATTGGTCATCATTCCAACTGCTGGAAAGGGGAGGTCAGCCCATGGTGGGAAAGAGAGCTGGGGTGAGGGGGTGCGGACATGGGGCACGGGAAACGGGGGCTTGGTTTGGGACATGAAGTGATTTTGAATGAGAAGGGTGGTCTTTGTTGGGAGGAAATCACAGATGAATATTGCCGGTGCCTTTCAGTGCATATATCCTAGGAGTACGACTTGGAAAGCACTTTTTTACTTAGAAAAAAAGAGTCCCGTTTTTCAAAAAAACGTGTCTTGATCTTTCAATTTTTTTTCCTGTTCCTTTCTTTTCTCTCTTTCGTTCTGTCTTCCTTGTTTTTTTTATTTTGGAGTGTTTTTCCTCTTTCATGTTTTATATTCTTGTCTTATCTGGTCAGCCTTCTCTTTACAAGAAGCAGACTGCGCCAACATCAACGCCAAACTCCTGGTTGGGGCCTCCAATATCCATGGGGGCGATGTCCACAATGGGCAGACGAGAGGTCTTCTGTGATCTGTACTCAATGACTGTCTTTCCCCATTGCCCTGTGTGTCTCTGTGGGGTAAACAAACAGAACCAGCATTAGCTCATTCAGACACATTTCTGTCAGAGTTCTGAATTTTAGTTTTCGGTTTGGGTGGCACTGATAAAAATAGACTGAGCATGTGCATATACCGTAAATGTGCATGTTTGTGTGTGTGTGTGTGTGTATATCAGGGTTGTGCAAAATTCGAATTGCAATTCTGCTTCCTGTTTGCTACCTCAATTGAAATGCAAGTGAAATTCAAGAATTGAATTGGAATTTTAGAGCCAGTTTCAATTCAATTCTGGAATTTTGCACAACCCTGGTGTGTGTGTGTGTGTGTGTGTGTGTGTGTGTGTGTGTGTGTGTGTGTGTGTGTGTGTGTGTGTGTGTGTGTGTGTGTGGGTGTGTGTATGTCTCTGTCCCTCACCGTGCAGCCATCCTCTAGCGCGCTGTAGGTGAAGCGGCTGTTGCCCTCGGCACGGATCTCTACGTCGTTGGAGCCCTGCAGCAGCACGGCCTTCTTCAGGTTGCCTGTGGCCGCGTCCATGTAGGCCACGCTGTTCTTGCAGTGGTAGGTGATGTTCTGGGACGCCTCTGTGGACAGCAGTCTCAGGAAGGTCATCTGGATGCTGGCGGTGTTGGCGGCCAGGCTATCATCCCCATAACTGAACTGCAGGGGGGCAGAGTGGAGAGTGTGAGGGTGGAATGGCCACTTGACTACCAGTAAACTAGCAAATGGCCTCTAGGTGTGAAGAGCATGGGCTCTGTAGCATAGATATTAGAAAGCTAGATACCGCATTGTCTGTCGAGTTCTATTAGGTGGCGTCGTAAACGCGGCCGCCATATTATTATAAATAGTATTATGGAGGGATGGACTCACATGGAAACCGCCATTCATGGTCTCGCCGAACCAGACGTGCTTGCGGTCTCCACCCTTGCTGGACCACCAGTTCTTGCGTGGGATGCCAGAAGGCTTGGGGTGCACGCAAGTCTCGCCAGTCTCCATGTTGCAGAAGACCTTGATGGCATCCACTGTGCAGCCCTGGTTGGGGTCGATCCAGTACTCGCCTGCCAAGAAACACCACAGGACAGATGAGGACCTTTTACACGTGAGATCTTTTTTACGCAAGAGGCTAGAGACATGGTGGGGGCACAAAACGAGACATTCGCTGAATAACAGGCGAATTGAGTGTCCTCCCAGCTGGTGTTTAGATGGCCAATTACTGCTGAGAGCTGTCCCCTAAAATGAAGGGAACTCTTACACTATGTCAAACATTCACATCATGTTTTACATTGCAAATGGCAATAGCCTCATTTTCAAGCCAACAGTCATTTTGAATGTTTCTTGAAAAGGCTTTCAGTACCTCTTTATGGATGCATATAGTTCATGGATATTTCTCTGGGGTTTAAATAGAGTAACCCAATGTGGAAGTGGTGTGTGTGTCAGTCTCTACGCAGTTTATCTGGTTTCCATGGAGATGTCCCTTCGCCTGGCCACTCACCGCTCTTCCAGTCGGGGTGGCACAATTTGAGGTCGCGGCAGGTGCGAGCGGGGTTCTTCTTGGAGCCCTCGGGGCTGCGGATGTTCTCGATCTGGCTGTTGAGATTCTTGAGGGTGGCGTCCACCTCGGCGTCGTGCTGCCTCAGGCCTCCGGCTGCCTGGTCGGCACGCATGTACCTCATGGGATCGGGGGCCTTCTCAGGCTGACCCAGGCCGGCGAATGCGGACATGTCGATGCCAGGGCCAGGAGGACCAGGAGGACCTGGAGGTCCGGGGTTACCTTGGGGACCCTGAGGAGAGGGAGGGGATGCTTTAACCACAGTTGGGATGCTTCTTGATGTTAAAGTAGCTATATAAACTGTGCCTCAACAGCATAGGCAGTGTAGGCTTTTCATTGAATATATTTGGTGTTTGAATATCAGTCTCAGGCTACTGACAACAATTATCTTTCTGATTTTATGACGTAGAAGCTGAACTCACAGAGGGACCAGTTTCGCCAGAACGTCCACGAGGTCCAGGAGGTCCAATAGGGCCGGGCATTCCATTGGAACCGTCCTTTCCAGAAGGTCCAACTGGGCCAGGGGGTCCCTGTGAAGATAACGCAAACACTTCAAAGGTTAACACTAATCCAGGCTTCTAAACGTATTTTGAGATTTTTGAGATACCAGGATGATTAGCGACATGTTGACATAATTTTTTTGTATGAAAGGGAAACAACTTACTCTTGAACCAGCAGGGCCAGCAGGTCCAGTAGCACCCTGGTCACCAGCCTGACCCTATTGGAGAAAATATCAAAGTAGATTTGATGAGAATAAAAAAATCAGTCAAATAACACCAGTGAGATGACACAAGGTCGACTAGAGGACACAGAGAAGATGAAAACCCTTATAAATCATGTAGCATAGCATTCTATTTCTGACTTCTAAGGTAGAACATTAGGATTCTTCAAAAACATCCAAGAGGCCTGGCAAGTGACAGTTGGTGACCTGGTGGAAAAACCAGACAACCCCAAGAGGGCTGACCACAGATAGCACTCGGCTTAGCCTGGCGTATGGCCACTTACAGGAGGTCCAGGCAGACCCTGCAGACCGGTGAAGCCTCTGTGTCCCTTCTGTCCTCTCTCTCCACCCTCGCCAGCCTCTCCCTTGTCTCCGCGTGGTCCTTGGGGTCCCTGGAGCGGGAGGAAAAGAGAGGTGGATGAATCATCATTACAAGTGGGGGGACAGGAAGCAGCCTTACATAACCAGGTGATAACTGCTTCCACAGGGAGGGGAGGAAAAACATCCTCTCCTGCCATACTGTAGACAAGTTCAGACAGGATGTGGAAAAACAGGTAAAGGTGGATGAACGTGTCTCAGAAAACTGGAAATAAAAATGTGTGTGCCATGGCCTTCTAATCACAGAAACCTTGTGTGTGTGTGGGGGGGGGATATAATGTGCAGAATATAGTGCAGAATATAATGCTTGTTTCTAAAAAAGACATTTCATATAGATGATGAATCAACTGACGATGTGGGTAATTCGGTTAGGGTTTAGTGCACATTATAGGTCTCCTCCCCACACACTATCCCCCCCACGACCAATAAAACATAAAGGCCCTCTAATACGTGGAACTGTAGTGGAAACTGGACGGGTCCGGTGTGTGTGTGTGTGTGTTAGATAGTAGTAATAACGAAGGGTCACTCACAGCCATGCCTCTAGCGCCAGCAGGTCCAGGGGCTCCAGAAGGTCCTTGGGGACCCTAAACATCAAGGTCAGAAAGAGAGTGGTTCAGACAGCGGTCACACACACAGCACATAAAGTCATGACGAGGTAGCCCAGTCCTAGGACAATTCATAAGTATGGATAGGTCATCTCATGTGTTTTTTCATGAAATAATTGATTTCTTGTGGTTTGCACTACTTGAGTGCAGTGCTCTGAAAATGTCATTATTTCTAATGGACGTGACGTGCCGTCATCAGAAACTCTGCTTCAGCTTCATCAGCCCTGCTGCTATTTCCTGCACCTCTTCCAAACCGCTACCTTGTTTAGTGTTATTTTCTCAAGTGCTTCTCCGTTGGGATCGTTCTTTTTCCCTTCCTCACCCTCTCCGTCCCCTCATCCCTTCTCCTTTTCTTTCTCTCTATCCTCCCCTCTCTGTTTTCGTGCCTTTTTCACAGGCCTGTCCAAGAGAGCCAGAGAAATGCAATAGCCACCGCACCATACGCCTGATTTGTCCTGCCTCCCAGAGTCCCTGATCACATCAGAGTGGGGCTCTGCTTTTGTCTGTGTTGTGTGTGCACACTGAGCAGTGTGTGTGTGTGTGTGTGTGTGTGTGTGTGTGTGTGCTTTAGAGTTTGGATTGCCAGCGGCATGTTTGTGTGTATGTGTGTGTACTCAAGTGTATGAGTGTGTGTGTGAGTGTGTGTTTTTTGTATGTGTTTTTTGTGTATGCCTGCGTATGCGCATGTATGCATGTGTGTGTGTGTGTGTGTGTGTGTATGTGCGTGCTACTCACCGCCTCTCCTCTATCTCCCTGTTTGCCGGTGGGTCCGACTGGGCCGGGGGCACCAGTAGCTCCAGGGGCACCAGGAGCGCCGTTAGGACCGGTGTTGCCACGGTCACCCTGAACACAACCACAAGTGTCAGTCACAGCGCAGGGAAAACAAAAACATCAAAACAAACAGTGCATGGGGCTAACACAATTAACTATGGGAGGTCAAAGCAACAGCTTTGCATCACAGTGTGGTATTAATGGAAATAATGTAGACATGAATACAGTATGATAGCATTGATAAACAATAATTCAAATAGTGAAGATCTTTGTGGACCTCTGTGGCACTGGACTTTGTACTGTAACTTGGAGTGATTAAATCATTTCCTGCTGATTAGCTCATTAGCATAGCTCTTAGCTAATTAGTCGAGTACCACACAGCTACCACACAGCTTCTCTGAATGTTAATAACAAGGCAATTAGCATGTCTCACCTTGATTCCAGCAGCACCATCTCTGCCAGGGGGACCATCAGATCCAGGGTTGCCCTATAAAAACAGAACACAGATTGCTTTAATACGAGCTGATTAATCTAATAGTGTACGGCCACCCTGTCTCCCATCCCATGCGCACAGGGTTCCAGGGCAAACTCTATCTAATAGAGATAATGACAGCACACAAACAACGTTACAATGTTATCCTAAATTTAGTTTCATTTCATGATTATATAATGTTGTCATTATAATTATTATCCAATCAAAAATGTAGAAAACAATATGGTTATTTAGCTAACTGAAAAAAACATTATAGTGCAGCATTATACTGGAAGTTTTGCTGCATTCAGATTCAGTTTTGCTTATAGATCCACTACCAGACAGAGCATTTGAGTTCCAGACAGGCAGGGACCTGAGGGGATGCCTGCAGGCCTGTGGGCTGCTGCTGCTGCTGCTCATGTTTACAGTGATACCCACCTCTCTACCAGGCTCTCCAGAGGGTCCGGTCAGACCAGGAGGACCGACGGGGCCGGGGGGTCCGCGGTCTCCAGCTCCACCAGGAGCTCCCTGCTTTCCAGGCTCACCCTGTGTGGAGAGAAGGCAAGTAGCGCTGAGTGCTGACATGGATCCAGGATAATCACATTGATTATATATTAGTGAATATGGATTGAACTGATGGGTGTGATAGCAAAAGGTGGTCTGCATGGTCTGAGTGTAGTTTGTGAACTGTTAAGAACGGTAGGGCTGCAACAATTACTCAACTATAAAATGTTTAGCTTGTGTAACAAAACTCTATGGTAGTGAACTGATTATACTTTTGATGTATAGACAAAACAAGGCATTTGAGGGTATCATCTGATACTTTATAGACCAAACAACTAACTGATTGATCAAGGAAAATAACTGTTAGCTGCAGCCCTAAAGAAACGTAGTGAGTGTTTTTTTTTTTTTTTGAGTGATACTCACAGATGGTCCGGGAAGGCCGGGGAAGCCTCTCTCACCACGCTGTCCAGGAAGACCCACGATACCACGCTGACCAGCCAGACCCTGAGGCCCAGATGGACCGTCGGGACCCTGTGAGAGGACAGAGAGAAGTCATCAGACATCATCAGACTCCAATCACAAAGCACACAAGGGCTGCCATCAAGACCTGCATCAGAGGGAGTCTCCAACCATCCAGTGAGTGCCAGGCTCCATTGTGCTCTCATTAGTTTTTCATTTTCAATTTATTGCTCCCCTGAATATCTATTATGGAGTGTAGTCCACGGCCTTGTGTTTGGGGTTCATCACATGACCTTGTGGGGCTATAATTGACTAAATGATTATGCTGGAGACTAGTAAAAAATGATCTCTTGCTCAACATTTTAAAGAGGCACTTCTAACTTTGAATATATTACCCATAGGTCAAGCAAAAGAGGCAGCAATCATCTGGCTAATGATTACACAGCTGTGACAGACACTCTACACATGCCCTTCCAGACTGTGTTTTTGTTGCTGCCATCTTGTCTGTCTGACTTCGTCTGGCAATGAGTACTCTGTGTCAGGGTCTTAAGGCTGAGGGGCAAGCTTTGATTTTACAGAGCGCCTCATCAGGCCACAGGAAATGGAAGGTATTGAATGGTCTTGTGATCCTCTGTGACCCTATTGGAGTGCACCTTTGGAAAGTAGAGGAAATACAATGGACTCAATGGACCAGTTAAGAACAGGTGCACAAAACTGCCCTAAACATATCAGCATGTATGTAATGGGAGGTTCCAATATGGATGGTTTCATGGAGGGATGGACTAATGGATAAATAAATTGAAGTGCAGAAGGATGGATTGGATGGATAGGTGGAGATAGTAACAGGTGGACAAAATGAATGGATGGGGTTGATGGGATGGAGGATTAAATAGAAGAGCAAAATGGCAGCTAGACTAACAAAAATGGGCCTTGTGAGAGCACTGCAAACTAACATGAAGACAGTGTTGGAAATATTTAATTCACAAACTACAGGGGGCCAGGATGAAGAATGATTAGAAATTACCTCCACACTGCACTGAAACTTTAAAAAAAAAAGAAAACACATGGAACACTTCTTAAAGAAACAAAATATATGAGTTCTCAGTGCAACTGGGGTGTAGTCAGGAATGTGAAACTAGTGAAATGTTCCTTGAGAGAGTGAATGCTCAAGTTCTGCAGAATAATACTTCTTTCACATCTTTTATTTATGGAAGAAAAGGTATTTCAGCATACTGGTTATGGGTGGCATGGGTGGAGTTTTTCTTTTGGTATTTCAAATAGGGACAACACAGTTGTTATGTTCTACTTGTGATTTGTCAAAAGCACTACCTACTGTCTGCTCTTCCACCAAAGTGAGAAGAGAGAGATCACAAAGGTCACAGAAAGGTCAAGGAGAGGTCACTTACAGGGGGACCATCCTCTCCAGACTCTCCTTTCTCTCCAGGGGTTCCAGCAGGTCCGCGCAGCCCAGCGTCTCCCTGTCTGCCTGGGGGGCCGCCGTCACCACGCACACCCTTAGGCCCATCTTTACCAGGAGGACCAGCAGGGCCTGCAGGACCAGGGTTACCCTGAGGGGCGCACAAAAACAAACAAATAAACAAACAAACAAACACTGCCCTTTTATGCTTTTATTTACTACTACTCTTTGCTTTTGTTTATGGAAAGCACATTGATTGACCTCTGTGTATGAAATACGCTATATAAATAAACTTGACTTGACTTGACAAACAAAGACGGGAAATCAAATCTATATCATGTATGCAGGGGAGAGAGTGTAGAAATGCACTACTGTGATTAAATATTCATCACAAAAGTTGATGAGCTACAACAATGAGTATCTCATCAATCGCTTCACTTCACAATAAAACTTTTATTTGTTGGTCATTTGCAGAGACCAGAGTGTTTACATGACCCTATCAGTGGTAACATGATCTGAAGATATTGAGACATATCAGCTGTCACTCAACTTTAAACAAAACCACGATTACTATTAATTTTCATCGGTTCTTGACTCTAAGCTCCTTTGATTGATCTTTGAGACTACACTTCAAGTGGAACAAATGATCTAATCAAACATTCAGATGCCTGCCTCAGCAACCAAATCTAAATCACAATGCCATGCCATTCTTGTCTGGAGAAGGGAAAGATTTGTTGTGAGTGAATTCACAGAGCACCTGCTGCCAATACTCTATTTCACAGGCGGGTGAACATCTAGACCGTGTATTGTATTCTATTTATGGGATAACAGATCATTAAAAATAGAAGTGAATAGAACGTTTTTGATCATATCTGTCAGAGGCATGGCATGACTAATTAAAGTCTGCATAATCTCAGATATTTAACATGTTCACTGAGCGAGACACTGCGTGGCATTTTCTGCCTGGTTTCGTACAGTAGGCTAGTTGTAGACGAAGGAGCAGAATGAGTGTATTATCGCCAGGGTGAAATCGGAGGGGGAGACAAGCAGAGCATTGAATTAATAGCTTCTAAAGTGAAAGTGACAGCCGTTCATGGATCATTACGCCATAATTTATGGCTGTTAGAGACTGTGGCCATGGCCTGCTGAGCAGACAGAGATCGTAAAGAGCGCCTAATGAATAATGCACTCATACAATATCATCACAAGACAGGTCTGAGAGATGGAAGCGCCTCAGCTACTAGTCTGACTGACACTTCTATTGACCTAAATACTGTAACGAGTCACAAAGTCACCGACATACTGCATGTGTCCACACTGCACACGGCTCTCTACACAGAATTAATCAAGCAGCTCCTACAGTAGCTATTTACATAGTCAGCCAGGTGAGATAGTGACTTGCATCAGTACAGTTCACGTGAACATATAGACCAAAACAAGCACACTGCCCTGCAGTCACAGCGTCTTCTAAGACTTATTACAGTAGACACAGGGAGGTTAGATTATTTACTAATGATAGGAATGTGGCCTGAGACAGCTACAGTAATAGATGTATTGCTGTGACCACACCCCCCTTTTGAAAGCCTCTCTGGATTAATGAAAACGGCCTTTGGTGGATCAATTATGCATTACAGTCAGTCACCTAAAAATAGATGTTTTATTGTACTGGAAAGCTCCTTTGAGCTATTATGCTAATTACTAAGAGATACAACTGCAACCTTTGATACTGACACTGTATTTTGCGATGACATTAGTCACATTTTAGTAACAATTAAACCTGACCTTTGTTTTACATAAGTACACATGCTTTATTGAATTACAGTTTTTGTTTCACATAAGTACACATGCTTCATTGAATTGTGGGCAGGTTTGTGTCACTTACATTGGGACCTGGGGGTCCAACTCGTCCAGCAGAACCAGGGAAACCAGTGGCACCCTATGGGAGACAGTGCCATGAGGATGCTAGTTTCATACAGGGATCAACATAATTAAGCATACTCAAATAGCTGTATATAAAATACCATGGTGCATACACTTTGCACATACTGTGAGATACTATACAGGACTCATATTAACAAATTTCTCACTTTAAATTTAAATGATGCCACTTATTTTGCATGTCAGATAAGGTCAGATAATGTCGCTGACTTTCTACATAACACGTTAAAACTGGTCTAGTCTAATCGAGTGTAAACAGTATATCAGATACAGAAACAGCAGTGCTGTGGTGAATGATATATTATATATATTATACACTGGATTGGAGAGTAAAGGTCTAAGACTTACAGGGGGTCCCTGGGCACCGCGAGCACCTTTAGGTCCAGACACACCAGTGGGTCCCTACACAAACACACATACACATAGCGTTAGCATAGCATAGCATACCTCTGCAAGGACATGCAGCACATACAGTTGAGAATGTAATGTTGTAAGAGCTGCTGTGATGCTCCTGTGATCCTAAAGACTCCAGATGTCCCAGAGAGCGTAATGTACGTACAGAGGGTCCAGGGGCTCCGGAGGGTCCTTGTGGCCCGGGGGCACCAGCATCACCCTTCTGTCCAGGCTCACCCTGATCTCCCTTGGTACCAGGCTGACCATCAGAACCCTGCATGGGGGGAAAAGAAAATCCATTCAGTCCTGTTTCACAGTCACAGAAATAGAGTAGGCCTACAATGTTTGGCAATTCCAGGATTGAGATGTGGTGGTGTATACATTTTTAAAAATATATATTTTTTTTAAATATATTTCTGTCATATGATCAATTAAGCAACCAAATGAATTAGCCAATTCATTACACAATCACCTGAAATCAATAAATAAATCATTCAATCAAAGATCACATGAATTCCACATTGTATCACTGTTACATTTTGAGGCAATTCATGGCAATCAAGTCCCTTTCCACAGGTGTATAAAATCAAGCTCCGAGATTATGAATGCAGACTGCATGGTGCTAGATTAATACACATGGGGAAGGGGACCTGATAAAACCCATGAATAAACAAGTTACTTCTTCCATTTGAAAGAAAGAAAAACATCTAACGGGCAAAAGAAGAAAAATGCTAAAACTCTTATGGAAGAATAAGAAAATGTTTGCTTTGTGCGCATTGACATTTCAGGGTAAAGGAGTGGCGTGACCAGCCTTTTTAACATAAGATATATGTCACCTTATTAAAGGTCACATCCTGCTTCTATGACTGACATATCAATCTTGACCAAATGTACCAGTCCATGTTATTACTGTCCCGTATATATTCATAGTGGATGGAAGCCCGTATGCACATGTGCCGTACGCAACGACAAATCAGAGTATGCCCATTTAGCATGGACATCACATGCTTCGCTTTGAAATCACTTTACAGATTCTGACCCCTGTCACACGGTGCGTGTCATGTTGGCTGCAGGTCCATAATTGTCAGGTGTGGAGCCCTGTGACAGTTTCATCACCTCCACTAATGACGACAATATAATGGGTTCGTGGCGGTCATACTTACAGGAGGACCAGCGAATCCAGCAGGACCTGGGGGACCAGTCTCACCCCTGTCACCCTGCAGAGGAGCACAAATGGGCTGGTTAGCACTGACTGAGGCCATTACTGTCAGCAAGGAGATAATGCATCATAGCGCTAGGTCTGGCAGATATTAAATATCAACTCCTGGCTTTTAGGGTTTTGATTTCCGTCAGATTCTACTTTTAATGGAATGCTATCAAAGATTGCACTTCTGTTCACAGTTTATAAAATCCTGCTTCTGTAGGAGCTGGTTAGCATTAAAAACCAGTGTGGCATAATGCAGAGATTGGCAAAAATGGTAGTTATGATTATCATTAAAAATACAATGTTCCTACACTCCTAGAGCTGTGATATAAAGGCCACACACTACAGATGATGTCTATTTTACATTAGCCTCAAGTGTGATGCCTACTGTTTACCTACTGTGATGCCTACATCATTATGCGCAGCCTAGTCTGTACAGTTTTATAATTGCTACTCGAAAGCAAGTTGGTGTGTGTGTGTGTGTGTGTGTGTGTGTGTGTGCGTGTGTGTGTGTGTGTGTGTGTGTGTGTGTGTGTGGGTCAGTTTTGTGAAATACTTACAGGAGCACCACGGGCACCAGCAGCTCCAGAAGGTCCAGCAGGGCCAGATTCTCCCTGGAGGAGGAAAGAAGCGCACACAGACACATGAGAGAGGGAGAGAGAGAGGGAGTGGGAGAGAGAGGGAGAGACAGAAGGAGAGAGGGAGAGGGAAAGAAGGAAAGAGAGAAGGAGAGGAAAAGATAAGGGAAATGAAATTGAGAAGGCCGAGGGGGGATAGTGAAGATGAAAGGGAGCAGTGAGAGTGATAAGGACGGATAAGAACTGTCAGGTTAACCCCGCAGGCTTAGAGAAATAACATTCAAAAAGAATCCCATGTGTAAACTGAGCCTGACTTTCCACCCCCCCCATCCCCACAACTCCCCTTCAGACGTAAACACTCACCTTCTCGCCATTAGGGCCGCCTGGACCAGGAGGACCAATGGGGCCGGTCAAACCCTGTGGAAGAGAGAAGGGCAAAAGCAGTCCAGTTAAACGCTGAACAAATGGACACCGGGATTGTTAACAGTCGCTGAACACAAATCTTCAGATCTGATACACAAAACGGCCACAGGTAAGAGTACACACACACACACACACACACACACACACTGCTTGGCACAGTTAGTCCTTTACAGGGACAAGTATGTGGGATGCTGCTGGAATAATGAAAACACACTCAGTGTTGCAAGTGGGCACACATTTGGTTCTGCACAGCCTATCTTGGCATAATACTGCTGAATTGAGAGTGTGTGGGCTGATTAGCATTGCCAGTGGGAACATAGTGCGTGCGTATGAGAGAGAGAGAGTGTGTGTGTGTGTTTGTAAGTGTTTGTGTGCGCATGAGTGTGTTTGTATGTATGTGTGTGTGTATGTGTATGTGTGTGTGTGTGTGTGTGTGTGTGTGTGTGTGTGTGTGTGTGTGTGTGTGTGTGTGTGTGAGTGTGTGTATGTGTGTGTGCATGCAAACATGTTTGTGTGCTGTGTGTGTATTTGTTTGCATGTGTGTGTGCATGTGTGTGTGTAGGAGAATGTCACACTGATGGTAATGAGCACATCCGTCATGACGGTGAGGTAGGGGAGACACTCACTCTTGCACCATCTTTGCCAGGAGCACCCTCAGGTCCTTTCTCGCCATTGTCACCCTGTGGGAGAGCAGCGAAGACAGGTGTTAGCACATGCGCTAGTACTTCCTCCTCTGTAGCCAGCCTGCACATATCAGCACATGCGCTAGCACTTCCTCCTCTGTAGCCAGCCTGCACATAATGACCATGTTCATGCGAGACCACCCCTACAGCTCCATATGCTGCCTATGGATCAGGTGTCCGGCTGCTTAAAAGAGCATTTTAACGTCTTTCTCAAAGAATAAAGAAGGGTCAGGCATTAGTGTCAGAAAGTTATAGTAATCAGCAAGCTATGTTATGTTTTCTTTTCCTTCTTTGGAAAGCCTGAAATATAGGCCATCTACCTTTCTGGCATCAATACTACTTCAGTACTCTTTGTCCTGGTTCTTGTTGAGGCTGATATTCTTAGTTTCAATGCATTTCAGAAGCTTGGCCAGAGTCTTGGATTGGAACTTACTCTGTCTCCCTTGGGTCCAGAGATGCCACCGGGGCCTCTCTCTCCGGGCATTCCCTGCAGACCAGGGGGTCCCTGGGCACCGGGAGCACCGCCTGGTCCAGTGGCACCCTGGGAAAAATAGCACACACACACACACACACACGATGAACCATCACTTAAAGGTTGAGGATAAGAGCTCTAAACTGTAAGATGTGAAAGCCTAATTGGTGTCTGTGTAAAGGAGGCATCACTGGGTTGTGCGCTTCTATGTTGGGGTATGTGGATGGTGATGTGAAGGTCATTGATGGTGATGTGAAGATCACACTTAAATTACATTCACAGTACATTTATTCATTTAGCTGATGATTTTTCTCACCAGAAGGTCAATTCTAGATGTGACAAGACAAGCATCAGTAAAACGGCCATGTGGAATAGACTTGGTATGCTGACTTCCAGAGTCCAGACTTTCATTTCAATAAGACATTCATCTTCATGTTTAGCCTCTATAAGTTACAGGCATTGTCTATCCTCTAGACTTGGTCATTCTAGAGACCATATCCTGTGTTGGTCATTCTAGAGAGGACCATATTCTGTGTTGGTCATTCTAGAGAGGACCATATCCTACACTTTCTGACCTGACAAGGATCCAGCATTCTACATGTGTTCTATACTGTATGTGCATGTGTGTGTCTGTCTCCTGTAAAGGGCATGCACGTGTTTTGTATGTGCATGTGTGTGTCTGTCTCCTGTAAAGGGCATGCGTGTGTTTTGTATGTGCATGTGTGTGTCTGTCTCCTGTAAAGGGCATGCGTGTGTTTTGTATGTGCATGTGTGTGTCTGTCTCTTGTAAAGGGCATGCACTTGTTTTGTATGTGCATGTGTGTGTCTGTCTCCTGTAAAGGGCGCTTCTAGACACGTTACCTTGGGTCCGTCAGTTCCTGGAGTTCCGGGGAGACCGCGGGGTCCCTGCAGACCCTGAGGCCCAGCGCTGCCTCTCTCTCCTGGGAATCCACGCTCTCCCTGTGGGGGTAAGAGCACCAGCCACGAGTTACAACATGAATGGGAAATGGACGAGAGCCACTAAAAGATGAATGGGGGAGAAGACTCCGGTCAGGGGAGAGGAAACTCACTCTGGGCCCGGTAGCACCACCAGGACCAGCCTCTCCAGGAACACCCTGCAGAGAGAGAGAAAGAGAGAGAGAGAGGAGAGAAAAAAGAGAGCTGTTTCAACTTGGCTCAGGGCTGGAGCTCACTCCATCTGTATGCATTTCAGATCAGACTCTCCAAGGTTATACCAACGCTGGTTGTGCTCTGAATGAGGTATCACACTGCACATGTGGGTGAAGGTGTATTTTATGGATGAAGAGATAAGCCAGCTTCTACACTGTTGTATAGCCAGGAGCCTTAAAGACACCAGTATAGCTATTGTAGATTTGTAGATAAATAAAATGACTTATTTGTTTCTGAAAAGAACTGAGTAGGTACAACAATCAGTGATCAATTCAGTACTCTACGACTATGGACCTGATATGGTAGATATAGGGTCAATGCATTGTGCTCCATGGAGTAGGACGTGTTGTAAATGATAAATAGTCTTTTCAGGCATCACAGTGAAGAGGTCGCGATTAGAAAGGAACACTTACAGCATCACCAGGCTTGCCACCCTCACCAGGGGGGCCGGGGGGTCCAGGCAGGCCCTGACAAAGAGAAATGATGAACCATAAATACCCAGCTAGCCAGCTAGCATCGCCTTTGCATACAAATCAGGCTCATGCATTCAAACATGAGGCTGTGGGGTGAGATGAGGCCTTGAAGTGCACTTACCTGGAAACCGGAGGGTCCAGGCTGTCCCTGCTCTCCTCTCTCTCCAGCGGGTCCCTGTGACGGGGAGAAAACACGATCTTGAGTTTGGTTGGGTTAAAAATAAAAAAAAGACAACACACACCTTCCACAATAACATGCTCTCCCCTGAGGGACCTGAGGAGTGATGACACTTCAATCAGGCAGCAGAGGTGGGGAAACAAAAGGCTGTGATTGTGGTTAACCACGCAGCCGGGAATGAGCAATCACAGCGGGGCCGGCGCTTACAGTTGCACGCGCCGCCATAATTAAATGTCAAACAAAACAATGCGGCGGTCGGTGGCGGGAGGCTAAATGGAAAATAACGGCTCTTGTGTCGAAGTGGTCGAAAAAAAGAGCCTCGTCTAAAGTGAGTTGACTTCAATCCAATCACATCTGCTTGGCAACTGGATAGAGTTTGTATGGCTCTGTTTGAGGGCTCTGAGACAGAGAGAGCTGGATGCAGGAGGGTAGGCACGCTATCAGCATCCTCCAGACGGGACAGCGGGCAGATGGAGGATGACAACAATAAAACAGGGGGAACTCGACAGACTTAGAACCCAGAGAGGACACTTACAGCAGGGCCGGGGGGTCCAGCAGCACCTGTCTCACCATCTTTACCAGGAAGACCCTACAGATAACCAGAGAGAGAGGAGAGAGAGAGGAGAGAGAGAGAGAGAGAGGGAGGGAGAGAGAGGGAGAGAAAGAATGAGACACAGATGAGTGACTAGTAGTTTATCATCATGAAAAGAAAGATAGAAGCTAAAGTTCTATTTTTTGCACATCAACTGAATATTTAATTACAATATGAATATTTTACAAGTACAATATACTGCATGGGTGGTTTCTTGGAACAGGAACTAGTTAAGGATATCAGGGAGTGTAGTAGAGAACTACTGTTTTTTTTTTCTCCAGTGGGGTTAAGACTAGGAGATTCTAAGAATATCTATGAAAGATTCCTGATTCATCTACTCTGGCATAGGTACAGTAAGTGCTTTTGTAGAGCAGGAGTAAAGTATGTGAATGGCAATGAACATTGCAGCCTACTGGGCTTCACAGAATAACTAAACACAAAGATGAGAACACTGAAACCTTAAACAATGGAGAAACATCACACATGGGAAAGGAACTAACTAAAATAATCTGTAGACTAGGTTGCAATATCAACACCAGTGTAAGTAAAATTGCTGTTGATGATGCCACATACAACATATTGGATGACATTTAAAACGTACAGGGTATATGCAAGGCTATATCTCAACTGAGTTTTTGCTCAGATTTCTGTACAGAGAAGCTTGTTAGGGATGACTGTGCATGTCAATCAATTTGCTCTTGAGAAGAAGAATTAAATAACACAACCACAGCAACTTGGCTGCTGTGAAGGCGGGGTTATGTGGCTAAAGGTGTGGAAAAATGAGCACAGCTGTTCTTTGGGGAAAACATGTCATGAAGTCTGATTGGCTAACTGTCTCTCACTGACACACATGAGGTCAAGATGAGCTACTGTAAGCATTCACAATGTGCAACCAGCTGATCCGACCTCAAAGAATTTAGATGAACACTTTAGACTGACTGCTCCAAGAACAACTGGATTTGAGGGAAAAGTCCACAGAGCACAGTGAAAGCAATAACCAGGAGTGGCCAGGCCAGTACAGAGCTGACCATACACCTGTGAAGATCGAAAATAAGATACAATACTAAAGTGCAATAGAAGCAGTCTATGAATATTCATTCAGCTGAATGTGTCACAGATTCTGACTAATTGATATGGTGTTCACGGTTCATGCCGTCTGGTGGTAAAAACAACCTGTCCCGTATCAGTGGCAATATAATTATGGTTCCAAAATGTTCTCAGGTCCTGAAATGATTCCAAATCTCCATAGAAAACATCTAATACTCCTGGCATCCTAATTTGTGGTGAGATATTATAGCGAGGCACCTACGTGGAGGGATGTATGACTGAACAAAATGAAAGACTCACTCTCAGACCAGGAGCGCCACCGGATCCTTTCTCTCCAGCCTTTCCACCCTCTCCCTGTACAGAGACAACATAAGTGAGGCTTATACATAAACACACACGCGTACACTCACACAAACACACACACACCACACACACACACACACACATACGCAACTATGCAAACAAGAAAATAGCAAACAAACACTAAGAGAGACAAACAAATAAAAAGCAAACAGCAGACACTGACACAACACACATAAACACACACACACACACACACATACACACACACACACACACACACACACACACACACACACACACACACACACACAAACACACACACACACACAAACAGACAAACAAACACACAACACACACACACACACCACAGACAAACAAACATAACCAATCTGCTCCACTAGACAGGCCAACAGACAGACAGACAGACAGACAGACAGACGTGACATGACATGTAGTGACCGCTGCTTACAGTGGCTCCCTTGGGGCCGGGGAATCCCATCACACCAGGCTGACCACGCGCCCCCTGAGGGCCAGGGGGTCCAGGCCGACCGTCCTCACCAGCAGCACCCTGAAGACACAGAGACAGACAGGCAAAGTGAGGAGTGTGTGTGTGTATGTATGTGTGTGTGTGTGTGTGTGTGTGTGTGTGTGTGTGTGTGTGTGTGTGGGGTGTGGGCTGGGGGGGGGGGGGGTCACAAAATGTCTGGCTTTGGTACAGGATGCTGCTAACAAGAGCCTATTAGTCTGTAGACAGAGGGAACATCAAATATATATCATCATCCCCTAGACTGACTGAGTTGTTTGTGAGTACATCCACTTTGTCACTTTGAAATAGTCTAACAATAAAACATTGACGTAAAACAGACAGTTCATAGCATTCTACTTTTATGTAAAATATCGTTCAGACATTGCTATAGAGCACAATGACACAAGTCTTATTGGGAGCATGTAGTGAATAATCTCAGCCTCTCCACTGTAAGATGCAGCAGTGCCATTGTCCCCAGCTCAACAACCTCTTAGTCATCCTATGAAGAGGCGCAAACATCCTCGTACTTACAGCAGGGCCAACTTTTCCCTGAGGACCGGCATCGCCAGGGCGACCAGTGAGACCCTACAGGGAGGAAAGAGAGAGCTTCATTACACCCTGAACATAAACGGCAATCTCCTCAAGCCAACTCATGTCAGACCGTGGGTTACTCCAAATAGCTGTGCAGCAGTGAAATGCTAAATGATGATGATAACACACAGCAACACAGTGTAGCCTGGTCAAACACACTTTTATGGTTACGGTTATAGACGCTTTTATTCAAGCGGCTCACATTATAATAACAATAAACAATAGCAATTAACAATACATTAAAATGGTAAGGACATCAATAACAGTAAAACAACCAATTAAAAAATATGAAATAGCCTAATAATAGTGGCACAAGCCCACCACTGCTAATAGATAAGTAAATTGTGTCTGTGCACGGGGGTGAATACTTACTCTGGCTCCAGGAAGGCCAGGCTCTCCAGGGCGACCAGGGTCACCACCAGCACCCTTAGGTCCAGACACTCCAGCAGGTCCTCTCTCACCAGGGGCACCCTGGGACATGATGGGGGGGGTTAGTCAGTTACTATATCCATTAGTCATGGTAGCTGCATTATTGGATTGTAATTCTAAATGACAGGTCACCTGGATAGGACAAGTCCTGCTGATAAATGGTTATTAGACCCAATTCTTCCCCATAAAAGACCAAAAGGTAATGGAGAAAATGAAGGGTTGTGTGGGCGCTCATATTTTCCCCCCTGAAGTTCAACTGATTAATATCGTATATCTTCTTAAAAAATCTTAATGTCCAACTAAGAATGAATTAAATGACTGGTAGAAATTGAGCAGGACAGATGGGGGAAGTCTAAATTCTGCCATAATCATTATTCTATTAGAATGACTACTATGGAGTCATTTGTAATTCAAAGACTTGGCCATCATCGGTTCAACTGGGTTATCACACTGCCATCTGGTGTCAGTTTAGTGTCATTGCAAGAGGCAGTTGGGTCCATCGTTTTGTATTCACAACAAATAAGGAAGCCCATCAAAGTCGGCATGGTCTCTCTGAAATATCTTTGTTCAAATCACCCTGACCAGCAAAAAAGTAAGAATGGGAGTGTTTTGAATAATAAACAAATCTACTTTGAGCTGGCAAATAGGACATTTTGGTGTGCTATCTGGAAATAGATTGGAACAGATCAGCGATTTAGAAAGTCATTTGCCAAAGAGTCAGCAATTAATCACCAGAAAATATGCCTTTCCCCCTGACTGCATTCAAATGAAAACTCTTTCAAACACAAACAGCTACTTTGTGCTTCAGGACACCACGGTAAGTAGGAATAAATGTGAAATTAGCTATGCACAAGTATCTCAGACGACTTTGTATTACTCAGCGGATCTCCTGAATGCTGATTGCATGTGGCCATGTAGTCTGTCTGGTGGCTCATGCCCACAACCAGATATCTGCTTCCTGCTTTACGCCAGGCATGCTGTCACTGCAGTTTGCCCCTAGTCACTGTAATGAGTTCCCATGGGAACATATACTGCATGCTGTCATGGAGATTGTTACCTTGGGACCAGCCAGACCATCCTGACCAGGGAAACCACGGTTACCGGGAGCACCCTAAAAAAACAACACAGAGACAATGATCAGACAAGTTCGAAACATTTTCAGGTACACTACTTCTGCTTGAGTCAGGAACCAAGTTTCTTGTGTGTGCAGCTAACTCACTTGGCCAAATAAAACTAATTCTGATTCTGTAATTCTAATTCTGATGATTATTACAAAGTAACAATGCTTTTAGCTGAGTTAGGTTTTTGCTTTTATAAAAACTGTTAACTGTGAATACAAGTTGTATACAAGTACAACTGTGAACAAGTCAGCATAATGTTAACATGCTTACTGCGTAATAGACAAAGTAGGTGTGATGTATCCATGCAGACGAGCACTTTAAAGGATAATAATCTAGTGGAACTCACTCTCTCTCCGGGAGGTCCGAGGGGTCCGGCAGCGCCAGGCTCTCCGCGGGGACCTCTCTTGCCTTCCTCTCCAGCAGGGCCAAGGGGACCTTGGGGCCCAGCACGACCCTAGGGATGGGGGGAGAGGGGGACATTAGAGACACTTATTGTGATTGTTGTGTTCATTACAAAATACTCTGCTTTTCAGGTGAGTTCAACTAGGCAGAGAGACTAGGCTAAGAGTCACAATCAATTAGGTCTTGGATATGGTCATGCATTTACATATGCTGAAATAGAGTTGAATTGCTACCACTACCACAAACTAAAGACATGCAAAACAAGATTCTGTTTATCTTAAATGGTACCAGATATGCAGAGGTCTGTAAATTTAATTATGTGAACTTCATTGAATCTTTATCTATATATATGGCTCTGATCTTTGTTGTACAGTGACCCCTGCTGGCTTAAGCATGACCTTCTAAATTGACTATACAAAGATGAGAAACTTGAAGATGATGAGACCTTAGTCCAAAAATCTTCAGTAACACATAGCTAAAATTATGATGAAGGATAATATCTGTCTCTGCTGAAGCATGGGCTCTGATTCAATTGATAAAGGTGCCTGTTACATCTGATATTCAACCTGATATTCAAGGAAGCATCTTTAGAATCAATAGATTGAACATGGAGAAGAGGATCTGTATCAGTATGTTGAAACTATTGAACGCTGAACTTACAAGCTCTCCTTTGGGTCCAGCTTCACCCTTGAACCCTGGGATACCGGGGTCACCCTAGGGGATGGAGCAGAAAAACAACAGTCAGTACAGGCCACCTAACTAATACTAATCAACATGATGGCTAACGGTATGAAACAGACACAGTGAAAATCCTAACAGAATTATTGCAGTCAATTTCATGACAACAACAAAATATTCCAAATACAAATGAATATTATAACATGCATTAAGTCTGCGTTCCTACAAGTCACAGTTACTCTCTTGACTGTAATTGCTTGTGCTAAGCTATCAAAATGTTATACAACACTTATGGGAATATTAAATGCTAACATGCTAATGTGCTAACTGCATAAACAAACATGTGCATTCCTAAGGCATTTCCAATGGCACAGAAAACAACATTGAGCTAATGGTAACTTGGCGACAAACCAAGTTGACATTTTGTAGAGCATTAAACTAAAGTCCGATTTATTTTCATATCAAAGTATCTGCGTTGGTATTGAACGTTTCAACTGGAAACCTTCTAGGAACAGATTTTAAGGGTCAATTTGAGGTGTGTTGCTGATACTGTGTGCCGACTTACAGACATGCCCTTTGGTCCAAGAGGTCCAGTGGCTCCCTGGGGTCCAGGAGGTCCACGGGGTCCGGGGAAGCCAGGGGCACCAGCAATACCAGGAGCGCCCTATAGAGGGAGGCAGAGAGGGACACAGGGTCAGTCACCTTCCCACTGTCACAGCACAGGTGATGCAGTCCTTTAGGGAACTGAAGAATCTCAGAACCTGAAGTCTGAGTCTATCAGGTCACAACCATCAGGACTACAGTTTGTAATGACTGACAGGACAGTGCTGAAACTGGGGTCTTGTTCTTGAACAACGATTGTAGGGCGCTACGCTCTAAGATCCTTGTTCTTGATAGACCACAGTGTTCTGAATGTAAGGTATTGGTATGGGACATACTTCTAAGCATAAATGGAATGTTGATGATTCAGAAAAGTGTATGGTGATGAGTAGCCAACATTGAGTATATTTTAACATATGCTTCAATTAACTGATTCAAACTGATTAATTAAGTACTTTTCAAACCTATGTGGTGTAAATCAAGTTAGACAAAACTGGAGAAGACCTAGAATGTGGAATGGATGTCATGGAAATGAAGTTTTAACTAATAGGCTTTACTTACAGCAGATCCTTTAGCTCCAGGGATGCCGTCAGTACCAGGGTTGCCCTATAGATTTGAGAGACAAGATACAGATCAACTTCAATTGAAATCCTACTCAATCCTACACTCTATTTTACAATATAAGTGAATTTACATTGAACTTTGTCTGATCTAAATTCATCTTCACGTAGCCAATGGAGGTGGCCCAGTGGACTACTGTAAGGTCAGCGGACTCACACATATCACATGTAGCATAAGCACTAAATCTAAAGCGGGAGTCTGCAGGACAGGGCTCTGTGGTGTGCAGAGGTACTCACGCCAGCTCCAGAGGGGCCAGGAGATCCAGGGGTTCCAGACTCTCCACGGGGACCCTGGGCTCCCTCAGGTCCACGAGCGCCAGTGGGCCCAGCCTCACCCTGCAGGACACATGGGGGGACAGTGAGACAACGTGAGAATGAGAAATAAAAGGAGTGAGGGAGAAAGAGAGAGAGAAAGAGACAGAGAGAGAGAGAGAGAGATTTAAGGTGAGGAACAAAAATTGGTTGTGGGAACAAAAGAAAATGTAGCTGAGGGACGCAAGCCAAGGACCTCTGCCTTACTGACTGACTGACTGGACAAGAGCTACAACCTGAGCTACAACCTGATCACTTGAAGACTCCCAAACATCTGCATTGGAATATAGATGAGGAGAAAGAGCCCAACTGCTCAGAGTTGAATCTTCAGTTTGCACAGCTGAATGAGGAGCCAGATATGGTTGAAGAGGTAGCCATGTTGCTCTGCAGCTGCAGAGGCGCCACCCTTCATCAGCCCATCAATAACCAAACATCATTTCAGTCCCTTTGGGCAAGAAGGCCTGCTGCTGCAAGCAAATTACCAGCAAGCTGATATTGATTGAGAGAAAGAGAGCCTTCAGTATTTAAAGGCTGCTCTTAATGCTGGTGGTTTAAGATCTAATTTTAGATGTCCTCAGACTGGGCCTAAAATGGGTCTTTCAGCGTTAAATGCCGTCCAATTATCCGCAGCTAAAGGTTATCACTGGTTGACCTTGGCTACAATAGCTGAGGCCTGGACACAGCAGGATGTCGGCCATGAGTCGATAGGCACTATTCATGGAGATTGGGAATACAAAATGCCTCTGAAAATGGAAAGCTGCCTGAATAAAGTTTTAGAAAAGCAGGAAAATGCTTGTAGTCATGTAAGTCATGTAACTGAGACGGAAAAGCTCTCCTTTATATTGACCACATGAGTGTGGTGAAGACTTGAAATCAAATACACTTCAGCACTGAATAAAATCACTACCAGAGGACTCATTTGAAACAAACTATTTACAAGAGATTGGCATGCTCTCAAAAAACAAACAAACAAAAAAAAAACCAGAAAACAGTGTCGAGTGACAAAATTATGCGCGCTGGTCATAAAAACGTTTTATTGCAGTTTATCTCAAAGTACCATAACCAGAGCCAAATACTAAATACGTTCCAGGCGCTTACACCCGCGAGGGGCATGAGGCCAGCACACACTCTGAGTCACTCAAGTAAACACTGGCTCCTCCCTCAGCAGTTCTCAGCCAAGGCAAGCTCTAAGCGCGCGGTGAGGTCATCGCCATCAAAAGAGGTATGAATGAAATTCCGTTCTGTCAGTGTCTGTGCCTGATATGCTTTTTAGTGTGTGGTTTACAACATAGTGGGGTGATGACATGTATGCATTTCAATCATTGCATGGGCACTACAAAAAGGATTTACAATGTCATGTGTACTGTACTATAAACATCTACATAATGTGTCCACCAGGGGGAGCTCAGTGCTTCTGGCAATGGCCATGGAATGCATACTTCAAATTACAGACCGTCCTCTTTGTTGAGGCAAAGGCTTCTTGAAACTCTGCAGAATTTGTTTTCATACCAACTATGCTAAAAAAGCACCTATTATAAACACATATGATACATGTATGTGCACTGTCTCTATGGACAAAGTTTAAATGCTTTCATCAACTTGTCAACTAAATCTGAACAGGAATGTGGACACAGTCCCCACCTTATCAAAGAGGCCTCTGGACATACAGTAGGTGTGAGAGGTTGTTATGACAACATAATAATGGAGTGGGTAAAAAGATGAAGACAAATGTTAGAGAAAAAAGGAGACATGTGTGTGTCTGTGTGTGTTGTGTTTGTGCATTGATGTAAGTGTGCATGTGAATGAGTGTTTAGATGTGTGTGTGTGTGTGTGTATTCCAGAGAGGGGGCATGAGTGTCAAATGTAGCGTTTAGCAGACCCTATGATCCACTTTCTCAGGTGTTTATGGCCTAGTTGAAGTACACATCATTTCACACACAGTTATCTCTGCCTCCCTTACAGGCCACGCCCTCTCCCTCCACAGCAGCACAGCAGCACAGATGACTTTTCCAGACGCAGCCATGAACGTGTCACCACGTATGCACACATGTGCACAGAGCCAACACACACACACACACACACACACACACACACACACACACACACACACACACACACACACACACACACACACACACACACAAACAAATCTAGAGACTAACATGCTGACAGAAAACTGTATAAAACACATTCACACATTTACTATACACACTATACATGCACATTCTGTATTCAGAACACACACAAGCATGCACATGAGCTCTAGCACACACACACACACAGACACAAACAAACACACACACACACACACACACACACACACACAGACACAAACAAACACACACACACACACACACACACACACACACACACACACACACACACACACACACACAGGAAGACTAAGTAGCCGACAGAGAAATTCATAAAACACATGACACATTTAATACAAATGGCCAAAATATCTTGTACACACACACACACACACACACACACACACACACACACACACACACACACACACACACACACACACACACACACACACACACACACACATACAAGACCACCAGAAGAAGAAAGGGAGGAAACTGAAACCACTGCAGCTTTGGAGCTTTCATGTAGCCATTAGTGTGCGGTAGACTGTAAGTGGGTGGTAGTGCTCAGCTTGTGTCGGCCGCACTTTAATTCCTAAATGATCTGCCCTTCTCTCAGAGCAACCACCAGCACCGGACGCCTCCAGGCTCTGGGCTTCCACTGCCCATGAACCATTCAGACAGGATAAATCACTCCCAAACACACTCACTTGCACGCTCAGGAGACGAAAGCAGGAGAGAGAGAGGTGTGTGTGGGGGGGCAGAGTGAGAGGGGGAGAGGATAATAGAGAGAGAGAGAGAGAATGATGAGAGAAAGGATAATAGAGGGAGAGAGACAGAGACAGAGAGAAAGAGAGAGAGGGAGAAAGACAAGAGAGACAGAGGGAGAGGAGAATAGAGAAAGATAGGAGAGAGAGAGAGAGAGAGAGAGAGAGAGAGAGAGAGAGAGAGAGAGAGAGAGAGAGAGAAGAATAAAGCAGGAAAGGAAAAGTAAAGAGATCCTCCCCTCCTAATTTTCCACACAGATGGCAGCTGGTAGCAACTCTCTGAGCTTTCCTCTCCAATTTCACTCACTCTCTTTCTTTCATCCAGTCTTTTCTCTCACTCACTTTCTTTCCTCCACAATCTTTTCTCTCCGAAAAATTCCAAGGATTTGGGTCATCCGCCATTTTAAGTGCTCTGTGCCACCTTCTTAGCATAGAAATGCTATGTCAGCATTTTTGAAGATAAACACAAACAAACCCAGTACCATTCTCCCTGACTCCACCTTGATAATCAACACAGCCATGGCAGCTGGCTCTCTCACTAATACACACTCAGGACGTTGAATCAGGAAAGTGGACAGGGTCAAAGATAGAGACAGAGCGGGAAAAATAAAAAATGAAAATCAAGAAAGGACAGATAGAAAGCAGGACATACCTTAGAACCAGGGGAACCGGGGAAGCCAGGGGCTCCAGACGGACCAACAGGGCCCTGCACAGAGATGAGGGGGAGGGACAGAGACATCAGTTAACCAGCCTCATTCACTATCTACCTAGATAAGAGATCAGTTAACCAGCCTCATTCACTATCTACCTAGATAAGAGATCAGTTGACCAGCCTCATTCACCATCTACCTAGATAAGAGATCAGTTGACCAGCCTCATTCACCATCTACCTAGATAAGA
Organism: Alosa alosa; assembly: GCF_017589495.1. NCBI lineage: Eukaryota > Metazoa > Chordata > Actinopteri > Clupeiformes > Clupeidae > Alosa > Alosa alosa. The sequence continues at coordinate 5,451,090 of NC_063198.1, forward strand.
GATCAGTTAACCAGCCTCATTCACTATCTACCTACAGTAGATAAGAGATCAGTTAACCAGCCTCATTCACTATCTATCTAGATAAGAGATCAGTTAACCAGCCTCATTCACTATCTACCTAGATAAGAGATCAGTTGACCAGCCTCATTCACTATCTACCTAGATAAGAGATCAGTTGACCAGCCTCATTCACTATCTACCTAGGTAAGAGAACAGTTAGGTAAAACTCTCAAAATCCTCATGAAATAATGTTCAATAAAACAAATCTGTTGCTACTTACAGGAGGACCAGCAGGGCCGGGCAAACCGTCATTTCCGCGAGCGCCCTGTTGGGGAAAAACAAAGCATGGACGGTCAGCCAACCACCCAAACAGCCTCAAATACAATCAGTTCTAAGGTACCCCGCTCACACATCTATTTGAAATGGTCAACATTAACAAGCATGTAATAACTTTTACAGTTGTTCCTGATTGCTGACACTACTATCAGTTCCATATAGCTCTGTCTCAGTTCTAAAAATATGTGCACTTTTCTCTATATAATTGTATTATAATTGTATTATAATTGTAAATGCTGTTCACTCATTTTTCAATGTGTAAACTCTATGCTCTAGCTTAGTCTAGTAATAATAAGTTACATTTACATACAGCCTTTCACAAAGCCGAGGTCGCTTTCCAAAAAAAGGTGATGTGACTGTTGTTAAGAAACTGTGTGTGCTTTGAAAAAAAAAATGTGTGTTTTGAGAAAATGTAACTTTGTCTAAAAAATGTGTCTAGGCATTAGCAATTATGAAAACACACTACTAATGACAACTACGACACACTATGATACAAAAATGAAAACAGACTAATGACAACTACGACACACTATGATACAAAAATGAGCCAGCTCTGGTTGGAGGGGAATGAGCAGTCCAACAGATGCTGTGATCAGTTGGGGTCAGTTTTTAAAGTGGTTACATAACCTCACTCATGGCCAGGAAAGCAACATCGGCCAAGAGAGAGAGATCATGCAGGTCAGCAGCTGAATGAGTGTGTGTGTGTGTGTGTGTGTGTGTGTGTGTGTGAATAAGTGTGTGTGTGTGTGTGTGTGTGTGTGTGTGTGTGTGTGTGTGTGTGTGTGTGTGTGTGTGTGTGTGTGTTTGAATAAGGGAAGGAGGAAGTGATGGAGGGAGAATGTGAGGGTGATAGAGTGAGGTTGTGAGTGTATGTGTGTGTGAGAGAGAGAGAGAGAGAGAGAGAGAGAGAGAGTGAGTAAATGGATGCTCCTGGGGTGATTGCGGAGCCAGAGGAGTGGTACTTACAGCATTGCCAGAGGGTCCGGGGCGGCCTCTCTCACCGGGAAGACCACGAGGACCCTGGAGGAACAGGAGGAGAGAGGAAGAGGAAGAGAGGGAGAGGAAGATGCAGAGGAAGAGGAGAAGAGGGTTAGGGATGCTGATAGCCGGATAGCCTTACACTGTCTACCTGTCTACACAAAGAATCATGTGAAACATGTCATTTATCAGCAGTGAAGAATTCATGTTCAATTAATACATTTTCTATGTCTTTTATTTTTCTAGGTTTAGCCTTTGCATGATTTATCTGTATTGGGAATTCTGAAGATGACTGAAAAGATAAGAACTCATAGATTTGACCTGAGTCTGTACCACATAGTGGTGAGGGTTCAGTTTATTGAGGTTTTCATGATGGTCAGTGGCGTTCCTGTATGTGTGTTTGTGTTTCCTGCTGGCCCTGAGGCTAGTGTTGAGTAGCGCGGGGTTTGGAGTGTTCGGTGATGGGGGTTTGGTCACTCACCATGGGTCCAGGGGCGCCATTCTCACCGGGAGCACCAGACTCTCCCTATCAGAAGAGGAAAGAGGCATGTAAGACATCATATGTGAGAAACATCGTATGTGAGCAATGAGCAATGAGCTAAAACATTTTGTGCTACAGAGTCTGGCGACCAAAGAGGTCTGACAGGAAGAGACAGTAACAAGTAGTGTCTGTGCCACATTATCAGAGGGAGATAACAACAGCAGTCCTCTATGAGAGTAGACCAGGTAGAAGATCTACTTAAAGACCAGGAAAGTGTGTGTATCTGTGTGTGTGTGTATGTAAGTGTGTGTGTGTGTGGGGGGGTCATACCTTGGATCCAGCGGCTCCAGTTTCTCCCTTAGTACCATCAAGACCTGGGTAACCCTGGAGATAGTAAACACAACACCTCTGGTAAATATCTACTCAAATTTATTTGTCATGCATGAATATGTGTATATAAGCCAAATATGTCAACAAAATTTAGGCTAAGTAATAATTCTATAAAAATCAAAGCAAAGCAAAAAAGAAACCCAAACAAATAAATAGCTTTATGTGTCCACTTACTCTGTGTCCTTTGATTCCAGGCAATCCAGGAGTTCCTGGGAATCCACGAGCTCCCTGAAATGGAGAGGCAGAGGAACAGAGAGAACATGAGCGAGATACAAAACAGCAATGACATCAGTAGGATTGAGTCCTTCAGAATATGCACTGACTAAGCAATAACAGAAGCACTGTTTGTCCAGAGGTTGTCCAGATAATGATTATCCGAACTCTGGACTCAAATCTAAATTCGAGTTAGATTAGAGGGTGTCTGTACCAAATCATGTGTCAACACTGGATCTTACCTGAGGGCCAGTAGGTCCACGCTCACCAGATTTACCAGGTTTACCAGCCTCACCCTATCAGAGGATAAAAAGAGAGAAAAATAAACATTCTAAAATGTTCAAATATAAAATATGATGAAGTGAACTGAAGTAGTTTGTCTGAAGTATTTGTCTAAATAATTCTATGTGAATCTCCATTTCTAATAATGTATGAATCATCATCCATCTGTCTCAAGTTTAAATCGGTAGAATAAAGCAGCACGGGTCCATAGCACCCCCTAGTGGGCATAAATGCTAGCAACTGCAGATGCACGTCTCTGCCATCTGGTGGCCAGACACTTCAACTACAGTTCTGAGAAAATTCCCTGGTAGTAACTAAATAACATTTCTAGGGTGAAGAGCAGCAATGCATTGTCACAACAAGAGTCACAATGATCCCACTCACTATGATTTTTATCAGATATTGAACTGCCAATAATAACGCCAATCAAACAGCAACCTCAGAGATGCCCCTGCATGAGTAAGCCATCATTAGTGGTCATATGCTCAGTGCCCTCATGATGATGGACACAAGGCATGGTGGATTCCAGAGACAATAAGGGGGGGGGGGGATCTTTATGAGGGTAGTCCCAGGCCTCTGATGAGGACTACAGCAGGGGAAGATGACTGTGGCTGGGGTAATGTGGGGTTATTCATAGCATCGTGAGCAAGTATGAATGGCTCTTGGACAAGAAATAAAGAGGATTCCAATAATGCACTAACCAGTCTTGACCGCTAGGCTGACCATTATGTGAAATGTCGACTAGTAATTACTACTTTGGTAGACAGGAAGCGTTTGGCTTGTGCTGCTGTGCTGCTTTAAGTGTTTTTATACACAACCAAAAGGCAAAACAGAGTTTATCTGTGAATACTGTTTTAGGATTTTTTTTTTTTAAGCAAAGGTGGTGGCAGCAGTTAATGTCCATCAATTGATTACTGATTGATTATTGATTATAAATGCACACACACTTAGCCTGTGATACTCAACACATTCCCACAGCAGGTGAGTGGGGCATTCTAAGGACACACACACATGCTTTGGAACCACTTCTGTGATTTGAACCAAAACAGACAGCCATAAAGCACCACACACTATGGCATCTGAGATCTTTGTAGTTACAGAATCAAGGCACTTAAACACACTTGACCAGACTATCAGGAGATGTTTCTCAGGGTCATTTTCTCTGCACGGGGCGTTTTTTTCTACAGGGAGGACCTGTGCTGTGCTACTTACATCATCTCCGGGTTTGCCAGAGGGTCCAGGTGGACCACGGGGTCCCATCGGGCCCTGCAGAGAGAGAGAGAGAGGGAGAGAGAGAGAGAGAGACAGACATAGAGGGAGGCGAGAAGGAGTGAAAAGAGTGAGAGGGGGAGAGAGAGAGAGAGAGAGAAAGAGAGAGACAGACATAGAGGGTGGGGAGAAGGAGAGAAAAGAGAGAGAGGGGGAGAGAGAGGGGGTAGAGATATAGAGAGAGAGGGGGAAAGAAAAGCAGAGGCGGTGAGTTCAGATGCTGCCTTCCATGCCAGGAGAGGACAGTGTTGTGGAGGGGGGGCTACAGGCACAGCCTGTTCTCTTTACGAGCCCCTCAGGGCATCTCACTTTTACACACGGCGAGGAGACGGCGCGGAGCCAAGGCCACGGCCTCTTATGGAGGGTTTCACACATACATACTCTTCCTCTGCTTGCAACAAAAACACTCACAGAAACGACTATTCTATAAGTTACTAATATACTATAGATAAAGACAGTATAATATTTGATTAAGGAATGACATTTCTAAATCAGTTATCAAGTCAATAGATCAGTTATCAAGTCTGCTCACTCCTGTCTAGTGGCTGGTATCCCTACATTAATATTAGTCTTACACAGAAAACAACCCAACTGATGCAATACAACAAATCCAGCTCATTAGGTGGAAGAATCCAAAATCACTGTGATCTGCTGGTAGATTAAGCTTTTCGGGAAGAAAAAAGCCTTTCATATCCTGAAAAAGTGCTGCCCAGCTGTTTCCTGGCTGCCTCTGTGCACAGCTTGTTTATTTGGGGCAGAGGAGAGGGGAGAGGAGAGGGGAGAGGAGAGGGGAGGGAGGGGAGGAGAAGGGGAATCGGCAGGGAAGAGTGGAGGTGGAGAGAGAGAGAGTGTGTGTGTGTGTGTGTGTATGGGGGGGTGTTAGTTGTGTGGTGAGAGAGGACTAGAGCGCTGACAGTGTGGCAGGTTTGATGCTAATTGCAGGTAATGAGGTATCAAACGAGGATTTGGAGGCACTGAGGTAACCTGGGGTTACCCGCTGGGCGCTCGGGGCCACCTAATCCATCCCCTGGCGTCAGCCTGCCAGTCGCGCCTCCACAGGAGAAGATTAGCACACTGGTGGGGTCTACAAAGGGCCTGTGGCACAGGGGCGGGATCAGGGTGTTGGTGTTGGGGTGGGGTGGGAGCAGGGTGTTGGTGATGGGGTGGGGTGGGGTGGGGGGGGGTGGGGTTTGGGTGGCAAGGTAGAGGAAACTGTGGGATACTTACAGATGAACCGGGCTCTCCAGCCTCTCCAGGGTTGCCTTGGAAACCTTGTGGCCCCTGAGAACAGAGAGAGAGAGAGAGAGAGAGCAGAGAGAGAGAGAGGGAGGGGTGTGTGAATTAGCAGGCAGGTGTCTAGAGAGAGGACAGGTCTGACAATAACACATGGGGGTCATGCCCTAGCTGCTATGACCGAGTGCTGCGGTCAGGTCAGCCCAATGGTGCCTGTCAGGATGTATGAGGATCGGGACTGACCATGAGGGGCACACAAATACATATTTCTCTCCTACCGTGACACACCTTGACACAATAATACAAATCGACAAACTGTTTTGTCTATGTACAGAGTGCAGTAAAGTTTCTGTGATATTCAAGGGATTTTTGAATTCCGTGTGCTAAAAAAAATAACCTTTGAGAGATGCATAGTGTCTGCTGATGTGTGATGATTAAATTTGTTGCACCGTTCAGTGTCATAACTAGAAGGTGATCACTGGCTCCTACATCCTGCCCTCTTTGGCTCCACGGTCATGTTCAGACACGCAATTTGGCAATACCTGCTACTTAGAGACAGCCCCGAGAGCTTACAGAGATGAGTGCTCTGTGTGTGTGTGTGTGTGTGTGTGTGTGTGTGTGTGTGTGTGTGTGTGTGTGTGTGTGTGTGTGTGTGTGTGTGTGTGTGTGTGTGTGTGTGTGTGTTTGAGCCCTATGAAAGGTAAATTGTCAGGTGTTGCATGTCTGCAGTGGGGGGAAAAAGCCCTGTAGCCAGCAGCTGGAAGATAAAAGTATTCGGTGGCCCTTCTACCTCCGGAAATCAGCCCCAATATAAGGAGACATAAAGCTCTGCATGCATGTGCATGTGTGTGTGTCTGTGTGTGTGTGGGTGTGTTCTTGTCTAAACAATGCTCTTTTTGTTGCTTACGCATACATCTTTATCCAAGGGGAACAAATATATGGCTTTTGGCTGTCAACAGAGACTAGAGACTAGAGACTGTTCATCACACTTTGATGAACAACTATTCTTTAATGTAGACTCAACGCACAAACGACTGTGTATTCCTCTGTGATTTGCATGGAAAGTAACACAAGAAGGTTTATTTTTCCAGTTCTTTTTACGCTTTTATGGCCATACTTACAGGAGATCCACTGGGTCCGGGTGGTCCTCTGGGTCCCATTGGGCCCTGAGAAAAAGAGAAAGATAAAAGTTGAGAAATCTGACAGTGATGCATGTACTGTACCAAACTGCAAAACCGCAGACTGTTGACTTCACCTGCATAGCGCAGTGCAGTCTTTGCAAATGCTTCCAGCTCTCTGGCTGTTTAGTGACTATTTCTTCATGTCCAAAAGGAGGAGAGGAGGAGGGAGAGGGGGGAGCTGAGAGAGGAGGAGAGAGAAGGAGAGGAGAGAGCTGAAAGGAGGGGTGAGGGGAGGTGAGGAGGGGGAAGAGAGAGCTGAGGAGAGAGAAGGAGAGGAGAGGAGAGAAGAGGGGGAGAGGAGAGGAGAGGAGAGAGAATGAGAGGAGAGGAGAGGAGAGAGAAGGAGAGGAGAGGTATGTGAGCTCTCTCCCTGCTCACTCTCTCTCTCCAGCGAGTGGGCTGCCCAACGCTGCCCTGCGGCGGCTGCAACCAGCAGCCTGCCCGTCAGTCAGAGTCAGAAATCGTTAGGAATTCCACAGCAGCACTCAGGCACTCACTCCAGCTAGCTTTTTCACTAATACACACACACACACACACACACACACACACACACACACACACACACACACACACACAGACTTTGGCTGCTTGCCATTCTTTCTCTCTCTCTCTCTCTCTCTCTCTTTCTCTTTCACTTAACCTCATGGTCTCCTTTTCCTCTTTACCTCACCCTTTGTATCTCTTCATCTCTCTCTCTCTCTCTCTCTCTCTCTCTGTCTTTCCCCCCATCCTTTTCTCCTTCTCTGGGATAGAGGTCAATTTCCTGGGCCGTGGAGATTGAAGTGGAGGAAGCGTGACCCTTCTGTGACTCCAGCCCCTTCATAAGTGCGCACCCTGCGACGCGTCAGGTCAACGAGATGCCACGGACCATCGTCAAAACAGACATTTACTGGAGTTCTTGAGGGAGCAGCAGCGCACCATGGGAACTCACTCCGCCAGTGTCCACTCAGTCCACCTAAGCGGAATACACGGCCTGCTGTAGTGCACGCTGTCTGCAATGAGTGTTCTGTGGCAGCCTTCGTTTAATCACCTCCAAGCATGAGTCTTTGACAGGGATAACATGACAGTGTAATCCAGTGAAGGTAATCCTTTGTCTGGCTCCGTGTATCTCATCACTCAGCCAAGGGATATCTCCATCTCATCACTCAGCCAAGGGATATCTCGCATTCAGGAGAGGCGATGGGGCAGATTTCACTACGCCCACACCACCTCAAAAAAAAAAAAAAATCATTAAGTTGCCCTTGGCTCGCTCAACTGAGACCAAGCCAAGAAAAAAGAAAATGAAGAAAAAGATTAAGGGGGAAAAAAATTGCATTCATTCATCCAGCAGTTTCCCCTGGAGGTAAAAACAGTCCTTCTCTTGCCCTGGAATCTTTTAGGACTTCCCACTTGTTGGTTGCTGGAGGGTGGGGTGTAGGCGGCTCTCAATATGGCGGTGGAGTCTGTGTCAATATTTCTCTCGTCTCGCTGCGTACACTGAGGCTCCTTCAGAACATCATACTCGCCGCTCTGTGCATTGCCGGCGGGATTTCCACGGCAAAAATTCCATGGCATGGCGTTCCAAAGTAAACGTCAGGATGGGGGTGGAGACCATGGCATGGCGTTCCAGGGGGAAGTCAGGATGGGGGGTTAGAGAGGGTGGCATGGCGACCCATGGCATGGCCAGGATGGGGGGGGGCATGGGTGGCATGGGACCATGGAAGTCAGGATCAGGGGGGGGAGAGGGTGGTTGGGGTTGGTGGTGGTAATGAAAGTCAGCTTTTTATGCCAGCATTAGGCTGGCCTCTCAATAGGTCTCTGTGTGCACCAGTTGTGTGTGTGTGGGGGGGGGGGGGGGGGGGTGGTGTGATGGCTCTAGTGGTTTTTGGGGGAGGGCGGTAGTGCTTAGGATACTGTGGGCATAGGGCCTGATGATGGGGATATATACCTGGGCTCCAGGAACCTGGGCTTGTGTGAAAGGACACATTATGAGGGAGACGTGAGGGGGGGCATATCACTACTGCTGCTGTAGTTTCATTTATTTATTTCGTCCACATGGCCGGTCCGTCTGTGGAAAGGCTAAATGGGTGGTTCCTTGGCATGGGAATGAAATCAGGGAGGCATCTCTCCGGGTCTCGACACCGCAGCCTCCAGAGAAAAAAAGAAATCACATGGAACCACACGGCTCCTCTGCAATAGGCCTGGATCTTTCCCCGTCTCAAAACGCACTTAATAGAGTTGAGGCTGTGGTGAAAAGAACTAAAATAACCTCCTATGCTCACATTACTCTTGAGTGAGGCGGCATGGTATGCCAGCTCGAGGGCAGTTTAAGACCCTGATGAAAGCTGACACCATTCATCAGTTCATTTCGCCACACTGTCCATGGCATAAGTATGAATTGTGTGACACGTGATAATGTTAATCTCATCCAGACACTAGGGGGTGCTAGATTTCCTAGGCGGATTATTTATACTTTTTAATGGGAAAAAGAAAGGAAGAAGGAAGCTTCTTCCTGTATGAAAACTGTATGACCCCTTCCATCGTTTTGATACAAACTTGTCATCTTCCTTTCTCCTGCATCATGAATTGATGATGAAGCAGGTCTTTTTTCTTACCATTGGTCCTTGCATCACTCCCATCTGGGCACCACCAGACTTCTCATCAAAACCACCAGCCATCTGAGCAGCAAAGTTCTGCAAAAAAGGAACAACATTATGATTAGCTTTCCTTCAAAGAGCCGTTAGCATACCTGCCAGCTACTGCTCCCTCCAGTGGACAAAGGCACTCCATACTGTGGCGGTCTGGTATGATAGATTAAATGCAAATCAAGCACTGTGCGGTCCTTACTTCAACAGGTAAATGTCAAAAGATGTATTTTTATTGTCAACTTTCTCATAATTAACATTCTGTCTGTCAGCAAAGCCTTATAAGATCAGATTGCACTCTTCTGGCTAAAAATACTACTTTCGAGCTGAGTTTGTGAGCTCAGGGATCACGGGAAGAGTTTTCATTTTCCTGCTCAACAAAGGATCCTCTTGTGTTTCCACGAGCCCCCTCCCCAGTGCCCCGTCTATCTTTCTCCCCCCTGCCGTTCCAAGCGCTCTACTCTTTTCTCTGTTCTCATCAGGACAAAATACCACCAACTGTAACCCCAATCACTCCAGTCCTACTCTCCCCTCATCTTTCCACCTCAGTTCAACAAACACAACCCTTGCAAATGGCTCTTTCACAGTGGCTTGATCTCTTACGCTAGTTTTACCAGAAGGAGTCTGACTTTTGTAAGATCTCCACAAAGTGCTAATGTACTGGGCTTTTGGTACTTGTTTGGACCTGAAGAGCAAAGGGATTGGCATCCCCCACTTAGAGGACCCAAGGAAGCATGCAGGAATTTCTCTCTCTTTTTTTCTCCTTAGCGGATTTCTGGGTACTTACTCCGCCAAGTCCAGGGGGTCCATTTGGTCCTGGGGGTCCAGGGGGTCCGGGGTTGCCAGGAATGCCAGGTTCGCCATCTCTGCCACGGGGGCCAGGAGATCCCTGAAACACAGAAGGGGGGGAGAAGATGAAACAAAGGGAAGGAATGAATATCAGTGGCAGCAGCAGCACAAGAGCTAGGAAATCATTTCTGCTTGCAGCTGAGCACATTTCAGTTTGACTGAAGACATCCTCATAATTGGCATAATTTTAAAAGTTCTGTTCAAAAGGTGTGCTAAAAAGGTGTGCTAAGATCCAATACCTTTCTGGGTACTCCTTAAAGTCAATGTACTAACTGACAATAAAATATATGAATCTAAACAAAAATGTCCTTAAATTGTAGGGTGATTAACAACATATTTTAAAAATTACTTCTTGAGTGGTTTGTTCTTTTCAAATTTCTAAACTTGCTAATTCCTCTGCTGGTGAAATTATAAAACTAGGTACTGAAAATTGGAACAGAAAAAAACAACACAAAATAAAAAGAGAGTATTATTGCTAATATTCTAATCATTATTATAGTGTGGGATGTCAAAATGTTGCAAATGAAGGAAAAAAGGTAAAATATCACATTGACATCTAAACAGAATCCTTTACTCTATACTCTTTGGCCATCGGGACATCTTGGGTATGATGCAACAGATTTGTACACCTGGATCTGAGGATTGTCTGCCATTCCTCTCTCTGCTCTGCTTTTTTAAATCAGCTCTGTCAGTTTGGACGTGAACTATCAGGGACGGCCATTTGCAGTTCTCTCCAGAGATGTTTGATTGGGTTCAAGTCAAAGCTCTGCCTCTAGGCTACAAATATTCAAAGCAACTCTTTCATTGTCTTTGCTCTGAGCTTACGGTCACTCTTCTGTAATATTAGAAGGCAAACCTTCAACCCAACTGAGGTCCTGCGTACTCTGGACCAGGTTTTCCTACAGGATATCTCTGTACTTAGCTCTGTTCAGCTTTAATAGTCTCCCACAATCTGGAAGTCTTTTAGGTGTTTTGTTTGTAAACTCCAAGTGGCTTTCCTCTGTTGAGATGTATCTGCCCGTGGAGTGGAGTGAAGTGGCTCAGCCAGATTTGCAATCAGGTTCTTGGTCTCATCTCTTACCAAGACCCTTTTCTTGGATTGCTCAGTTTGGCTGGACAATCAGCTCACATTCAGCTCTAGGAAGTGTCTTAGTTGTTCCAAACTTCTTCCATTTAAAGTTTGTGAAGGTTACTGTGCTGCTGGGAGCCTTTAAAGCAGTGGAGGTTTTTATAACCTTCCCCCGATCTGTGCCTCAACACAATCTCTCAGCTCTGCAGGCCATTCCTTTGACCTAGTACTTTTTGCTATGAAAAGCATTCTCAACCTTGAGACCTTATATAGACAGGTTTGTGCCTTCCATGTCTAGTGAATTGGATTTACCACAGGTCTCAAACATCTCACAAATGTCAACTGAAAAAGGTAGCACCTGAGCTTAATGTCAAGTATCAGCATGCCAAAGCCTCTGAATACTTACAGTATGCCAGTGTGATATTTCCTTTTTTTCAGAAAAGTCTAAAATCTAATTTTTGCTCTGTCACTATGTGGTATTGAGTATAGATTGACAAGAAATCAAAAAATTAAATGCATTTTGCATTAGGCCACAACATAACAAAATATGAATAAAGTGAAGGCGTCTAAATACTTACAAACAGCCACATGCTTCATGCATTAATGTATACATGTATTCATGAAACACACACTTTCATGTATTTTCATGCATTTGTGATCTGATAGCTTCTGGAGGCCTGTTTATAAACAATATCAAGTAGCTTTCTCATCAAATCCGTAGACTATGTTGGCACTCTGCAGTACTACACATCGCCAAGGGAGACAAAGATTCCAGAATTCCCCTAAAGCATTTAACACAGCATGTAATTCCTTACAGGGTGAAAAAGCATGACATTTATGATGACTAGGCTGATCAAATATTTATTTGTTGTTCACACTTTACAAATGCTACTGTAGAAGACCCTGTCAACTTTCTCAACAACTCCCTCCACAAAGAAAACCTCAAGATGATTACAATTAAAGAACACTATCAATAAACCAATATCTACTGGCAAGAAAGTGTCGTGTCGCTTTCCATTTTTTATTTTTTTTGTCTTCTTAACTGTGGCCTCCTTCGTTTCATCAGGAGTGTAGACATTATGCAACATTTCAGCCAACAGCCATTTTGACATGCATTCAAATGCTATAAAATGAACACAGTGATCAAAGCATCCTAGTGCAGCTACACTGATTTCACACACTGATTGAATGTGGTCTTCATTGGCAGCCAAAAGACTTTGTGTGTGTGTGTGTGTGTGTGAGCCTGTGTGTGAGTGTGTGGGTGTGTGCGTATGTGTGCGTTATTGCCGCTCACACATCTGCTGCACAAACCTGTGCTTATGGCAGACCACACAGCCTAATGGAAACAGCACGTGGGGAGAACACTCTTTCCCCAAACCCCTCCCTCTCCCTACACACACACACACACACACACACACACACACACAAAGAGTGAGAATCCCTTGAAGCCACGTAGAGCAGCCTGACTGGGTGGACACAGAGCCCAACGCAGTGGCACTCTGTCCCAGCCAGACAGAGACAGAGAGAGCATAGGTGTTACATGGGGAAACTAAACTAATCAAAACATTTCAGACAGCGCTCACCTTCTCTCCCTTCTCCCCCCTGTCTCCGCGCGGGCCCTGCTCTCCTGAGGGTCCCTGTGAAGTGAGACAGAGGCTGCTTAGCACGCACACCAAACCACACAGGTCATTTCAAAACAAACTTGGCATTTCGGAGTCAAATAAATTCTCCAGAGGCTTCCAGAATTAGAAATAAATGTCTTCAACCTACCATGGGTCCTGCAGGTCCTCTTGGTCCTACCACCTGAAAGCAGAGAGAAGAAGAAGAAGAAGAAGAAGAAGAAGAAGAAGAAGAAGAAGAAGAAAAGACTTTATTATTCAACTTAAATGTCAGGGTTGAGGTTTTTTCAGTGGTGTCAACACAGCTGATGACCTAAGCATCAATCTTCACAATCTTCAATCATTCTGCCCTGTGCTCTTAGATGTTCATTTAATAACTTCCGAGGTTAATTGCTGTGTTGACGAACACCCAGCCATAAACAATGCAGTGCTATTTACTGGGTGAGCAAATGATTGCTATCCACTAAGGGATCTAAACTCTTTCCATGTGCTTGGCAGAACAGCACAGTCAGGCCAGTTCTTCTTTCTTTCTTTTTTTCTTTCTTTCTTGCTTTCTTTTTCTCTCACTTTAATTCTATCTCTCTTTTATTCAGTCTCTCTCTCTCTATTTTACCTCTCTGTCTCTAACTCTCTCTTTTACATCTCTCTCTCTCTCTTTCATTTATTCAGTCTCTTTCTCTCTGTCTCTCTCTCTCACTTTAACTCAATCACTCTCTCTTTCTCTCTCTATTTTACTCAGTCCCTCTCTGTATCTCATTCTCTCTTACAGTCTCTCTCTTTAACTCAAATCTCTCTCTCTCTCTTTAACTCAGTCTCTCTCTCTCTCACTCAATCTCTCTCTCTCTCTTTAACTCAGTCTCTCTCTCTCTCTCTCACTCAATCTCTCTCTCTCTCTTCTACTCAGTCTCTCTCTGTCTCTCTGGTGCTGAGAGTGTGGGCTTTGTTTGGCTTGGCCAGCCGCCTGCCCTGTGTGGCCTACCCAGCCTAATGGAGCAGCTAAGGCTCTGCTGCTCTCAATTCCCATCTAATCACATAAGGACACACACACACACACACACACACACACACACACACACACACACACACACACACACACACACACACCCGACACACAATCACTCTGTCACACTCACAGAAACACTTGTCCAGACACACATGGGCACACACACACACACACACACCAAATTGCAACACTGCATTACATAAAATCTGCTACCATAAGCACAAAAGAATAGCTGAGTCATTTATCCAGATATCCCCTAATAGATCTGATCTAATCACCACGGACCCATTAAAGCAGCAGAGCGATTTCTGGGTTAGATTATGTGAACTTACATCTGTGATATCTCCGGGTTCACCTTTCTGTCCCTGTTGAGAAATATGGAGATGCATTAGCAACTCAAGCAAAGCCACCACATGTACAAATTACAAGCCTACTTACTGCTCCATTTTTAAGAATTATAGTTTTAAGATGACACAAACTACAAAGAGATCATCCATATATAATGATAACAATAACACAATAAAACAGATTAATCAAACTATATGGCTGCAGTAAATCCATAGCACATGTAGTCTAATGTCAGTAGACTGTCAGTTTGTCCTTTAATTATGTCAGCTCTATACTGCCAGCCATTCCAAACTATCACTTAGCGTAATCCATGAAAATAAGATACTGGCTCATTTATTTGTGTTACTAGGCCAAGCTGACATCTAATTCTATCTTGGAGCACAATAACATCCACAAAAAGGTGTCCTCTTTCTCAGTGATGCTCACCTTTGCACCTGGTACACCTGTTATGTCCGGCAGGGTCATCAAGAAGAGGAAGAAGAACAAAACATGTATTAGTACAGTGCACAATTAGATGGAAGCATCAACATCACCGTCTCAACACCTTGTCTAAGACTGACAGTGGCCTAACTCAGAAGCCTCTCTCTGAGGCCTATAGACACTGGAGGGACAATGCAAAAGAACGCGGCCTGCAACTATGAGGAACCCGTCACCGATAGCCCATTGAACCTGAAAGTGTTTGAGCACCATCTCCGTGGGAAACAGCAGAAAGTCAAAGGCAAAAGCAAAGCAGAAGTAAAAAGTGGCTGCTATTCAATTTAATTTTAAGGGGTCAGTTGATCTGTATGTATAGGGTCATGAGTTACAAATCATGTATATGGCTTGTGTATAAAGATGGCATGTATATGTATCCTGTTAGCAAGATCAACATATGATAACATGACATAAGCATACATTTTATAGATGAAAAGCAATATTAAAACACAGTTTTATAGCTATGGATAATATTAAAGTATTTAGTTGCCTGACTTGTATTTAATGAAATTAAATATGAACTCTGAACTCTAATGAAATTAAATATGAACTCTGAAATATGCTGAGTTGTGGGCAAAGCAAATTCACCTGAAACTCAATTATAAGAAATATGAACAGCATAAAGCAGTTATAAAAGCAGTCATACAGAATTTGCACTTCTACTTTCAAAAATGCTGCTTTGACGGGGTGACAGTGGCCTGTTACCAGGAATGTAAAAATCTCACCAAACTACGAAATTAACAAATTTCAAGGCCTCCTTATGATTTGTAATTTTTCACGGCCATTCCATCTAAATTTTCTAGTACAAAAAGATATGCCTATGAGTAGATCAAAATGGGAGAGGTCATCAAAAATTTGTCAAATTATCACACAAATACTTCTCCCCTTTGAGTCCTGCTGCCTTTTTAAGGGGTGTAGGGCTGGGCTCCTACTGCTGCTGAAATGCACACAGTGTCTGGTAAAGTAAGGTATTTCCATAATGATTCCCACATGTGTTCCTGATACTGGGAATAGAATAATATCCAAACAAGATGGGGCCCAAGGTGGACCAGCCTTGGAAAAATCATGTCAAAGCAGCATTTCTGCGAACCTCGTAAGCATGAAGTGCCATTCTTTGCATTTTCTCTTTAAGATTGCCAATCATCTGTTCTTTTTTAGAGTGAGGAACAAAAAAAACAAAACAACCTCCAATTTCAAAGGTGACACAAAGAAGTGTACATCCATTAACCATTGCAAGGTTGTTTTAACATTTTTTTTCACCCATACTCCCCAAGAAGGAACAAGATGAATTTATTCAGGTAGGTAATTTATTTATGTGTTAATGAAATAAATAAATTACGACCACTGGGGGGAGCGGGCTGCTCGGGGCAGATGGGGCAACACTCTCCGAATGGGATCTCGGCATTGGGGCAGTCTTTGGGCTCCTCGCAGATAATGTCGTCGCACAGGACTGTCCCCGTGTCGCATACGCAGATGCGGCAAGGCTCCGGCTTCCACACGTCCTTGTCGTTATAGCGACTGCCGTCCTGAAGGCAGCTGCCAGGGTCTTCCTCTGTGTGTGTGTGCGTGCGTGGGTGTACATGTCACATTAGGACACAGAGGGTTCAGGACAAGGGATGTATGTGTGTGGGGGGAGAGACACAATGTACAACAGTCATTCACTGCACATATAGATTCAATCATTGTATTCTATGCATAGTAAATATGTATAGATGCAATGATCACAAATCATTGATATCATGACTCAAAATGTAACCTTATCAAATGTACTTGAATGTAAATTTGAAATATTGTTGTAATTAATGGTCCAAAAAGAACAACCAAAATAGTACTGTTGATACAGAACTTGAACTGAACTGGTAACCTGTGTTGTTCTTAACGTTATGTTGAAATCTGAATATTTGAAACTAAGTCTCCAAAACTCAAATATGGTTTAAACTATGAAGAAAACAAGGATCTTGATTATAATATGCCCTTTCTTCTCTCACTGAAGTATGGCAGAGGAATGATAATTGCTAAATTGCAGGCCAGCTTGTTCCTGTCCCTGCAATTTGAACCTTCCACCACATGGTGGCAGCACCACAACAGTTCAGACAACTCCTGCTGCAAAGTGAATACCAGAATGACAATACTGTATCCACTTCTATGTCTCCTTACTACCAGGCTTGCTCAGGAAGTCCTCTTGTACCTATTGTCGTCATCATGTCTGAAGCACTTAGCTACATGAGCTGAACCCATTGTACAATGAATGTGCAAAGCATTACATTCCCTTGGATGAGTGTGCACCTGGTTGCACCACCAAAAGGTAAGCAAGTTCAGAGTGACCTCGGTGGCTGTCAGGCATTTTAATGTGAATGAACTCCAAGCCAACTAAAGAATAGAATACCCAACATCGGAGGGCAATGGAATTATGGTATATACCTATAAGTGTCCCTTCTTAAAGCTCTGAGCACATGAGGCCTACCAAATAATTGACACCTCTATGGTCTACGGGGAAACAGCAAACATTCTATTTTTTAATGTGTACAAGAGCACATTAAGATACTGAAAAACACAGGCGGCTTAAAGGGCATCTGACAGAACTTATGTTCTGTCTATTTATGCCGCTAGTTGACTTTAAGGGGACCTCAATCCGTCCTGAATGAGTAGGGGCTGGGGGGTGCTGATTTTCATGAAAGCCCACATCCTCTGTGTGGCACCCTCACCTGCCACATGGAAACATTCCGGCCTTTGGCTGCAGGAGTTCCAGAAGCACGAGAGGTGGCGTGAGCCACGGGGCATTGAGGAGAGGAGGGGAGCATCAACAGAGTACGTACAGTAGTTTTGTTTACCTTAGAGGCCGGCCCAGGTCCAGGTAACCTAACGGACCCCCGTGGCCATGAATGGGGCCTTTCTTAAAAAGGGACAGAGCGGGCAATTCACGAGCGCTCACCTGATCCAAACAGGAGTACTTTTAACTCTCATCTGGAACTCATAGCCTACGTCCGACGGTATTCCAAACATGCACTAGAATGGAGAATGGACGGCCTTCATCAACATGCCTCCAAGGGCCTATATACTCAACATTAGTCTCATAGACTAAATTATAATGTCAAGCCTAAAATAATGGTTTGATTATCTTGCCTATGACTTTGGCTTTGAAATTAGACAGTTCACAGGTATAGCTGACTGTATTCTATCCTTGCCTGCTTAGTAATTATTCTCTGCATGCTCTCTCTTAGTTCACTGGCATACTTTTTATTCAGAGCGCAGGGAAATGGAGGAAAGCTCCAAATTGAACACAGGTGTTGGAGTGCTCTGCTTGAAGAGAGGCTTCTCCAAGATCCCTGTCCTGCTGGACGACAGCAGTCAAGCTATAGAAGATATTTTTCTGTGCCAGGGGAAAAGAGGGGTTCACATGGCACGTTTGACCACTTCCACCCCCTCCGAGACGTCAAGCTGCCCTTTGAGCCTGCTACGCTGGGGTCACAAGGAGAGTTGGTGCCCTCCTGCCTCTTTGGGGCTTCTTAGCACGTCCCTGAAATATTTTCCCCAGTAGCTCTCAGGAAAAGGCAACGTGCCTTCCGTCCAGGGGCCTCTGTGCTGCGAGAGAGAGAGGGTAACCTGAGCCTGCAATTGCGCGTCTCTCTTTATTTTCTCTCTCAAAAAGTCTGCAAATTTTTCACTCTATGTTGAGAAAACCACCACCCAAACCCTTTCTCTGTGCGCTTAATTTGGAGCCTAGCTGCGTCTCAACCCTTATGTAAAAAAGAATGTGCCTTAGCTGAATCAGAATAATACCCCCTCCCCTTCTGTTTTCATAATACTTTTTCCAGTAGTCTCCAAGCCAGATAATCTTTTCTCTCTCTTTGCCTTGACTGTCACAGCCTGTGAGTGATCTAGAAAACAGATGGAAACACTAAAATCATATGGAACGCTCAGTCCAGCCAAATACACCTTTGTCTATTCCCTTCTCCCTATACCACTGATCACGAATCAATAAACTTAATCGATTAATTAACCAATAAAAAATGCAATAACACATTGCTATTAATTAACATGCTCTCATGTACAATAAACGGGCTTCATCAGGATCCAGACTGGGTTAAAAAGCATATGTGCGTTTTTCAGGGTTATTCCTTTGCCTGTGCATCTTAGTTATAATAGTCCACCTTTGCGCTTTAGCAAGCCTGGATTCGCCCCGATGCCCTCTGACAGCTGTGGAATGTGAACTCTTTTCACAGAAGGCCCTAGAGCCTGACCAACCCTTGCTTTAAAAGTCTACTTTTACCAAATCTATCTGACTTTCAAAGAAAACTAAAAAAGGAGTGAGCGAGTCTCTTTTGGAATTTCTCCGACGCGCCCGCAGGTGTCCTGCGCAACTTTGGTATTGGCGGCTGGAGAGACAGTTAAATCCAAGATTGCATGGTCTTTCACGACCTCAACTATTTCAGCTCACACTTCACACTTGCCTCTACATTTCAGTGGGCATTTGGAAAACAAAACGGCATCTCTTTTGTGCACAAAAAAAGTTATTACCTGATCGCTAAACACTATCACCATCTATGTGATTTCGGTAGGCATTCAAAAGCTATCAAATGACATAACAGTAAAACGTATGTGAAATACTTCACTGTAACACAAACCGTTTAATACCGAAATAATCAAGACAGAATCCTGAAATCTACTCCGCGAGTCTTAGCAACAAGCCAATCAGATCGATCCTTGCTGTCTCAGAATAGTTCCAAAAAGCAATAGCCTAAAGAAATTAATTTTGAACTGAAAAAGAATAGCTCAAATAATGAAGCTACATGTCAGCACAAGGAATAAAATGTCAAATCAGGTAGTCAGGGCTCTTCACAGATAATTACTACTAGGAAATAATTGGCCATAATAAACTGAGAGATAGAAAAAACACTCTCACATCTCAATGTATCATATGTCAGAACACCTTAGAAAGAATTGAACACTTCGAGTTTGAGAAATCTCCACAAGGACCTGTCTCTGCGTTGACTTTTTCCCCATTGAGAAATGTTTAACCCAATTGAAACCTGTGAGAAAAGTTAGGTTGGAACTTACGGTCATCCTCCTCCTGACATCTGACAACGGCTAATAGCGCGACTTGTGTTGCTACAAGTAGCAATAAAGTCCTGGAATCCATAAAGCTGAACATGTCTAAATATTAGACATGCAGGGCTTTTGGGGGAGAAAAAAGACGGGCGAAGGGAGCAGACGCGGCTCGCTGTTTTAGTGTGTGTGTTCCCAGTGACTGAAACGAACCATACAGTCAACCTTCCAGAAACGACGGGGAATCCAACGCCGGGCCCCTGCAGAAACTCCGTACCGACCGCTTCAGGCCAGGTACTGCAGTTTTATGTCTCCACTGCTTTCAATGGAACTTCGTATATTCCCAAATATCAGTCCGGCCCCTGCCCCCTGTCAAGCTGAAATCCGAATCCTGCTTCCCTCCCATTCTGTCTTAGAAGTCCCACTCTCCCGAAACCCCTCCTTCTACGCGCTACTGAAAAGGGGTATCCAAAAAGTTTCACTTTTTTCCTTTTCACGAACGCATTCAACCCTCCCCCTCTCACGACCGCTTGTGCGCCCGCTAAGCATAGGCCTACCGGTGTTTTTGCGACCATAACATTGCCGCATTAAATCACTTTTTATCGTCACTGTCTTACACATGCCAGATTGACGCTTGTGATGTCTTTATTTGCCATTGTGGCATGCCGGTCATTTTTACCTTGGATACGCACTGTATCATTGTAAATTACCCACGGGTGCCTTGCACGTAGTTCAGTGACAAACAGGGTTATGTGCAGTAAGTTGGGAGTTGGAAAACTGCAGTTAGCAGCTACCTGTTAATGCAGAATGCTTGAGAGTCATTTTGTGTGAATGGGTTCCCATGGTATCCGTTTTGGATAGGGTATGATTGATAGATTTTAAGGCAGGTACATGTAGAAAAGTTGATAAGAATAATTTTAAACTTTAGAAACAAATTAACTGTTATTCTCTTTTGCTATGTAACTACAAGTGTTGGTTTGAGAGCAAATAGGCATTGGGATTGGGTATTTACTCACTTTAGTGTGGACAATACATAACTGATCACATGTAAGACCATTTGCTAAACCTGGATGTTGACATAATGTAGGCCTATGTGTTATACCTTTTATCTCTAATTTAAGGCCATGTCCGACATTATTATCCAATAATATAATTATTTCCATAATCACATTAGTTTAATTTGACAAATGGTGTACAAGTAGACATTGATTTGCCATTACTTAATCAATAATTTCAGTTTCAGGATTGTCAATATTCAAGATGAATATTTTCTGTTTTTAAATTCCACTTCCACAACTAAACCCTTCCTGACATGACATGATGGGCTCCTGAAGTTTTCTGATTGGCTGATCATATGAGGAAAATATGGGAGGGCCATGCACACAGGGTGGAGCCAGGTAGCCTCACCTGGTTTGCCAGTAAGGCTGTCATTCTTTTGGAAGAGATAAGCTGACCAAGAGTGCCTCTATAAAACCTGGATTGTGGTGGGGTTAGGTCGGAATGGGAATGTGACGTTGTGGAAGTGGGAACTCTAGAATCTATAGAGGGTTTTGAGCAGCCCTCAATCAAATTCACATAACCAATGGACTATTGTGAATGAAGACACTGATGAAAATCGGCATCACTGTTTGATGGAGTAAAGACACATTGCCACCATTTGGATGCTATATCTCACCTGTTCCACTACGGGATAACTACTGGGATGCCATTGCCAAGAAACATCCTCATCAGATTTTTGATCAGTTGAAATGGCTGTTAGTGACAGAGATGCTTGGATGTCCTGTTTTAAAGCCTCAACCCTTAAACCCTGTTTTAAAGCCCTAGTTTTATCTCAATAGACTGGGTTGTACAACACCATCACCCAGCTCATTAGGTTAAATTAAAGTTATAATTTTTTGACTTTTCCACAAAAAAACAAAACAAGAATTCTTATGAAATTTAGGGACCACTCCAAACAATTCTCTGTATCAAACAACGGTGCTGAGCAGCTCAGATAAATGTTCCTCTAAAGCTCTCTCTCACACACCTGGGGGAAAAAGTCAACCTGTTCCTTTCCAGATGGAGGCTGCAAGCCTAGAACTGATGTCATATGTTTCCCGATGCACCTCAGGATTTTGCGCAAGTGCTTCCAACATCTCATCTCAGGAACACCAGGTTTCTATCTGCTGGACCTGCAGCAGTCCCAGCTACAGTCAAACATTCTCCCGCCCGGGCTGCGTCTCTGGAAGGGGGCTGGGCGAGAGGTGTGCTGCTGGGATTTCAGTTGATAGCGAAATCTTCATCCAAATTTGATTTATTTTTTTGGCTGCACCACAGTGTCGTCATCACACATCAAAATATGTGGATGGAGGATGGTCAGATGGCTTGCATGACATGATATAGTGACCCGGAAGTTGGCCGAGGGCACACCGTGTGTTCGTCTTGTTTTGCTTGATGGGTCAAAAATTCCTGCTGACATTCCTCAAGTTAATACGAACAGTTTTCTCTCCTATGAAGAAAAAAGAAAACACCTCTGGCAATTCCCCACCCCCTGTTCTCCCTCTCCCTCTTCTTTGGCTGTGTGATCGACTAGGCTTAGGCCCCACCCAGTCCGCACTCATCTGTTTTAGTCAGAATTATGGAAAGGCCTGTGCAGGCAGCAAGGAAGTCCGCAAGCAACAGTGCACCTAATGGGGAAGACACCATCGAGATGAATGCCAGTGTCACTGTCAAACACACACTAATATTGTTTTGTGAACAATTGTTTTTTATTTTGAAATAACAAAGAAGAAATCAAGTAGAGGTCAAAAGATAAACACACACTAATATTAATGAAATAGGCGAGATGAACCTCATTTGCATTATGGAAAGCGGAATATTTCTCTGATGTCTGATATCCTGAAATCTGATATTTAGCCATCACTTCATTTTGGCTACATATAAACCATCATATAATAATGATGGATTATTGATTAATCATAAACACATATGAGTGAATAAGCAGAGAACAAGTCATTAATCTGGTGAACACTAATGTTCTTTGTGTCATTGTATAGCTTCCGATTGGGTGCTTTACTGTCCTGGGGTGGGGTGAGGTGACACACACACACACACACACACACACACACACACAGCCTGACCTGTGGCTGTTATCCCAGAGCTCTGGTGGGCTGCCCTGTGTGTGAGAGGCCGTGGGGTCAGTCACTCTTCACCCCGAGCTCTGAGTGATTAGCTCAGCAGAGGTAATTGAAAAGAAACATTTCACAGAAGAAGTTGTCTTTTACAGAAGTCCTTCAGGTCATAAAAGGACTCAAAGTCAAATCTATGCCAAAGGTTCAACATGGTAAATTATACAGTAGGTCCAACTACAGTACTCTCTTTCTCTTCACTCTGTTTTAAATCTCATAGATGGTGAAACAACTGTGAATGCTTGTCTTCCAAGTTGTTCGTAGAAATTGTTATAAATTGTTTATGCATTTCACTCTGTAATTTAGTTGTCTCTCTGGAGTGTACAGTAAGGAAAGAAACATATTTAGCAGTTTACAGGGGAAAAAAAAAACACATATGGTAACATGCAATAAAACAATCAAACAAAAACAAAACAATCCCATAGTGGCTGAGTTGACAGAACAAAAAAGTATTTATCTTTTGCCTGCATGGTCATCTTATGAGAAGGGAATAACCAACCAGAGAAAGAAACAATTTACTGCTCTGCTGTAGGTACAAGACTCCACAACCAGCGCATGTTAGACACGAGGCCTCCTCCACATAATAACATATCTTCACAGACCAGACCGGCCTCTTGGATGGAGAAAGCTCCTTGGCGCGGCTCTGGGGAGGAATCGTCCTAAATGGTCTCTGACGCAGCAGACAATTGCCCCCTTCCCTCCCTCCGTGACCACACCTCTCCCTCTCCCAACTGGGCACAAGCACGCCGCTGCGCGTAATCACCCGCGCCGGCCTCTGGAAATAGAAAATACAGCCCATAGTTAACTGAGCGAGGCTAATTCTGCAGGGCCGTGGTCACTGTGGTAACCCCCCCCCCTGTGTGTCAGATGCGGCTCCAGCTCTATTCTACTGCCCCCACCTCCTCACCTACCTCCAGCATAAATCATTTGCCCCAATTGCCCCTCTGTGTACAGACTGACACACACTCGGATATGGGGACTCTCTCACTTTACACAGTGTTCTCTAAATATAGACACAGAGGAGTTCTCCCGTACGGTGCATTCTCCTCATGAGGCTCCTCACCCCCTTGACATCTGAACTCCGGCCTTTCACCTAACCCCACACGTATACACGCTTTATTGGCAACAGAAACAGCTGTTGCCTCTTGTTTAGCTGTGTAAAGGCATATCTTTGGTGGCTCCTCTGTACAGGCATACCCAACTTGCATTACATTCAATGATTGGAGTCGAAAACTTCTGTGATTCAGGAGATACACAGTCTGAATGGAATTCAGCAGAGTAGTGCTTTGAAATGGATGGAGACTAAAGCTATGTAAATTGAGGCTGCTTGCCCTTTGAACAAGTTTGGAATGTTTTTGCGCTCGTGTTTTTAAGTGTCTGAAGCAGTCAAATGCACAGCTATCTTTAGCAAAGTGCAACAACATAGGATCAAGTCTTTCTTTTGTGACATTGAGGCTTATTATTAAAAAGTCTCTAGCCCAGGGTCCAGAAATACAAACCTTCAATTTGCAGTCACTCTGGTCCTGGACATCTTTGAATCTAGAGGCTTGTCATTTAGCTTTGGGGCTGCTGTGCTATCCAATTTCAAACCTTTTCCCAAAACTAACTAACTGAACTCTGGTGAGACGTAAAAAAGCAATGCGCGCCGGTGAGTATGCACATTTGTGTCTGTGTTGGCGTGTGTTAAAGAGAGAGAACGGGTGAGAGTGAGAGAGGAAGAGAGAGGAAGTGGGAGATGGTCGGCTGGACAGACAGACAGACAGACAGACAGACAGACAGACAGTGTCCATGTTTGTGTATGCACTGTTTGACTGTGCGCGGGGATCACATCCCTTTGAAGAATCCTCTTTGAAGCCCACTTTCTTGGGACTGACACCCTTCTGAGACCCGCGGAGACTCCAGCGTGTTCGTTCATATTTCCCATCCTCCCTACTCCCCCCTTTCACATCAATGAAACGCAGAGATAATGTGTAAATATCTGCAGGGCCCACCGCAGAGCGCTGGACAATCCTCCCTTTGTGCGGCGGCCGCGCGTGAGACCGGGCTGCGCGGTAGGACATGAGGGGCTTAGCTTCCTCTCGCCGGATCTTGCCGAGCGCGCTCCGAATCGAGCAGACCAGACAGCCCCGCCCCTCTCCAGTAGGGCCGCAGGTGAAAGGTGACCGAGGCCCTGCTGGTACGGAACATCAAGCAAAGCCAAACAGACTCTTGGGGAAAGTGAGAAATGAGTGCCGTGCGAGTACACGCCACCTCGTGACAACTTTGTCGGTCTTACTGAATGCAGGGGCTGGCTTCAGTGCTACTGTGCGAATGGCTAGATTTAAGATTGAAATTTAATGTCAAATTGTTGAACGATACAGATATTTTCCACTAACTATTGGAGATTCTTTTGGAGGAAGGAGCCATATTGGACAGGACAACGCTCTCTGTAGAGGTGGAACACTAAAAGCACAAAATGCCTTCCAAGCGCAGCTTAGTGGAAAAGCTATGGATCAAGAGATGTGGGGGCACAGAGTTAAAATTTGCATCTGTCTGGAAAGGCAATCACAGGGTGGGTGGAACGTTTACGTATGAGACCGAGGGACTCGAAGAAAAGTGTGGGAGAGTATGGGAGCGAGGAGAGGGGTGGGGTGAGGGGGGGCTGTCACAATGGTGGGAAAAAGCATGCAGTGAGACATATATGAGATGTGTGTGTTTGTGTGACTGCTTGTGAGACAAAAAAGTCTAACGGCAGTCTAAGAGAGAAGTAATAGAAATCTGCAGCATAGATGTATAGAACATTTAGAAATGAAAAGAACTGAGCAATAGAACTAGGAGAAAATGGAGAAATGGAAGGAGAGGTGCAGGACCATAGAGGAGGAGGTTGTGGTGAGTGCAGAGACGTAGGGAACGGGGAAAGGCAGAGAAGGGGTGTGTGTGTGTGTGTGTGTGTGTGTGTGTGTGTGTGTGTGTGTGTGTGTGTGTGTGTGTGTGGAAAGTGAAGGTAAGTAGGTGGGTGGGTGGATCACAGGAGTGAGGAATGCACAGGAGAGAGGGGTGGGAGGGAGGGAACAAATGATGACAGAGGGAGAGAGAAAGAGAGTGTGTGAGAGGGAGAGAGAGAGAAAGAGAGTGTGTGAGAGGGAGAGAGAGAGAAAGAGAGAAAGAGAGACAGAGGAGGGGGTTAAGACCCCTTGACTTCAGCCATCTGACACTGCCACTGAAATGAGGACAGGCATGACATCAGCTGCTGGCCTGATGCTGTGGCTTGAGGGATCAGTACGTCCCTGAGTCCCTCGTCCTCTGGTCAGAATGCCTTTGGTCCCTCTCTGCTCCTTGTGTGCCAGGCCATGGCAGACAGTTGGGCTGTGCCGGACAATCCCAAAGGCATTAACCCAGAGTCATTAACCCACATATACAATTCACACGTCTACTCTAATCATCCAAGGGGCTTTATGGACTGCAAACGGACTAGCGGAATTGACTTCTGTCTGACAAAAGCACACAAAGAGTCTTAGAGAACAGTGAAAGATCAGGAATAGACACGCAAGTTCTAGAAGTATCGGTCAGAGAACCAAGTGCAAAGTAGTTTGTCCTCTTTACAATATTGAAATAATTAAATTATCTATAAGTACACTTGATGCAGTAATGTATAGGTAATACACCTGACATACAAAAGCATCCACTATTATGTCTGCCAGTGTAGTAATCAGATTTACAGATAAAAGCATTGGGTCATGATCCATCAACACAGTTGTCAACCTCAGCAGCTCGGTGCTTCTTTCTCTCTCAAGCTGTGAGCACATCAGTCAACAACACCATTGTATCATATTTGCCCAGGTCAATAGACGTCTCTCAGGGAGACTCGGCTGTTTGAATGGCGGACAGTTCACACACAACTGTCGGATGGTCTTAAAAAAGCAGGCTTGAAGGAGTTATGCATGCAATGCATGGGAATCTCAGAAAGTGCTACATGCTGAGTTGGATAATTCACCTTTTGAAAATCGAGTACTGCTCAAACATACCCAAACAAAATAGACTAAAAGCGGAGACATCTTCAACTGCACTTGATCCTTTTACTTTGCATATTTCCTAAAAGTGAGAGCTCAGAGAGTAACCAGTGATGTTTTGGCAGCATTCTTATTAAAAATAGGTGAGATTTGAAATAAGAATCTGTGAGCTACGATGATCATGACGCAACAATCCTGAAAATATACCAAGAGAAGAGGGAGAGTGAAAGGAGAAAGAGCTATTTTCTAGCAGCATTTTTTTTGGCCATGGAAATATTTGAGAGTGAAGGGGGTGGGGGACTAGCAGAGCAGTCAAAATCTCTGGCAGGGTAGGGTTTCAACAGTCCAGCCACATGTTATTGTTACTCTTCCAGACACATCAGTGTGGCCTGTGAGAGTGGTAGGGAGAGAGAGAGAGAATGAGAGAGAGAGGGAAGGAAGGAGAGAGATAAAGAGTGAGAGATTGGAAGAGAAAAGAGGACAGAGGACTAGGGAAGCGATGGTGGATGGAAATGTTGTCTGTGCTAAAGTTGAAATAAATACCATACTATGAGAAAACCCAAGCGGGACGTCCATCAAAAGATTCTGGAAGCCATGCATTAATGCCATTCAGGAACCCAGTTGCCTAAACTACTGTATTAGAAATAATTGAAAATTCACCCAAGCTCAGAATAGAGTACAAAAAATAGCTGAACATTTGACATGAGCACAATTCAATTATATTGTCAGAATAAAGTAAATCTTTGTCTTTGTCACCAGACAAAACAAAACAGATTTGCGTGTTTACACATTGCATAAACAACATCATCAGTAACGCATAATAGTCATTTTCCTGACTCAATTTCATAATCGGTATTATTTGGCAAGCTATTACAATTTCTGAGACAGGTCCAAGCAGCAAAGACACAGAAAGGAAGCAAAGCAGAAAAAAATAACATGAAAATGAAACGAGACACCTGAAGCACTGACAAAGAAAAATCAGCCTCATTTTGATCCTCTCTCCTCTCTCAGACTGATCACATTCCTTATTGTTTTTTTTATTTTTTTTAGTTTTTTTTCGGCTGTGTGTTCAGTAGGTGTCTGCTAAGCCCATCAGCCCCGACTCCTCTGAAACTCTGCCTTGCTGAGGAGGCTGGAGACAGGCGCTCTTTACAGGAATGAATGTCTGGTTTCCCGGTAGCTGTTTGGGACATCAATACCCCGACATCCAGCCATCTTGAACCAGGTTTTTCACCAGCAAGCAAGTGAGCTTTCTTCTTGCTGTACATTGATCACCCACACGCCTGTTTCAGTGGCTTCTTTGAAGGCCAGTCCTGCTGCTGAGATCCAGGCTATGAACATGAGCGGTGTCAGGCCACTAGGTTAGAAAAAACGCGCCCGGCTTAAAGTAACCATGAAGCAACAGGCAGCCATCTTGCTCCAGCACCTGCACACCACATCTGCTCGCTACGGCCTTTTAACCTTTGCACTAGCATCATTCAGCAGGGCTGGCACTCCTCAGAGAGGCAAAGAGAGCGGACTGCATCCACACACACCAGCTCTGTTCTCGACGGAAAAATCGACGTGGACAAGAAGGTGGGGTAGTAAATGAAGAGCCGTCATCTTGGCTCCTGTCTCTTTAAGTCCTTGGCGTAAAATGAATTTTGTAAAATGAAGTTCTGTCCTGTTAATTACAAGTGAAATGTTCATCATCCACTCCCCTTTAGTCCACTGTTCACCAAATCCTTTTCGCCAAGGATTTTAAATGGCACATTATTCAGCCATCACACATTTCAGGGTCTTCACTTGATATTTGTTAAGATATTTAACACATGTACTGTATGAACTGGAGAACCAATTCTCTATGAAAATATCACTTCCTGCCAACATCAGCAGTCACATCTTTCCATCCTTCCATCCCCCATGTGGATATGTTCAATGATACATGCTAGGGCTGCAAGATTTGGGGAAAATATCTAATTGCGATTTTTCTGACAGAGATTGCAATTGCGAATGTCAATTAATTGATTCAGTTCAATATTTCAAATATCTCTTTAATGTGTGCCACCCCTGATTGGTGAGCATGCCCAGTGCATAAGAAGCACAGCACCCCCTGTCGACTGTGAAGCTCACCAATCAGAATCTCTGTGCCCCTCACGCAGTACCGACAAACCCACCAACCAGAAGTGACATAGGCAAGGAGGATGAAATGAATATAAAAGTCAGAAATGTGACAAAATTAACTGTGCGCGATCATTCAAAGCTTTTGCATAATCAGCGAAATCAGCGAGCGCCTGCATCATCAAACCGCTCAAGTGTTTCATGAAGTGAATACTGCTCCTCTCCTCGGTCCGAGCGCTCCAACGGCTGGTGAAAGGAGACAGATGTTGACTCCACGGAATCCTCATATTCTTTTCAGGCCTCCAACCTGGCAACCAGCCTTCTCCACTGACCTCTGCTGTGGTCCTCTCTCAGAGTCTTCCACACAATAGCACTGACAGCAGAATAGAGTTTTAATCAAGAACAGCAGGATTGGGAGAGGGGGTTACAGACTCAAGCATACAACATGTTCAACAAACAATTGGACTTTTGTTGTGTATTACACTCAGCTGGTACTAATTGGCTTGGTTTGATATACTGTGACACTCTTGGAATAGTATGGTTCCAGTGTCATTTTTGGGAAAAAGAATTATGATTTATGTGTATGAGTCTTGGATGTGGTTGGATAGAGCTAGCATTAGTATGAAAATGAATCTACTCAGATTAGCTTTGAATAGCTCAGTGGATTTATAAGCATTCTCGTTTCCACAGGGTAATGATGAGAGCTGTTTCCTTTGAAGCCGAAGTACCTGTTATAGGTGAAAACTTGACTTTCTCAGCGATAGTTGAGCACAATTTATATACTTCTCAATACAGCAACCCTACACAGAAAGAAACATTTCTTTCTGCTTTTAGAGTGCTATGTCTCTCTCTCTCTCTCTCTCTCCCCTTTCTCACAGTAGGTATGGACTTAATTAGCTTCTCAACCAGCGCACTGGCCCAGTGGCCTACTGGCTCAATGAATGGGTCTCTTTCTTTGGGGTTCCGAGCCGTGCACCTCTGGAATGAGATTAGATGAGGTATCAGTGACATCTCTCCCCATGACAGCTCCATTTTCACAGCAGTCAGGCATTCCTCACTTTTCAGCAAAAGCATAACCCCCCCCCCCCCCCATTATGCCACTGATAATAAACCCATTCATATACAGTATATGGCTGATTTTATGATTATCATGACATTGTACTTGTATGCCAGTCATGTATTTGTTTATGAAATATGCTCTCCATGAAGAATGAAAGATTAAGGCTTAAGATCTATTGGCCTCTGAGAATATAATAACAGCTCACATACTGGTACTCCATATAACTACTGTGATGCTATCCCACAACTGAGGAGCAGAGATTACAGACCTGTAGTGACTGTGCAAATTCAAGGTGTGTGTTCCTCTTGTGTGTGTGTGTGTGTGTGTGTGTGTGTATGTACATGTGTGTACACATGAGTGCTAGAGCTGAGGTTGTAACAGCAGGTGTGGGGGCACAGCACTGCTTCACTCTCTTGCCATTCCTGTCCCCAGGAACCCCCAGGAGCAACAGCTGTGTCTGCAGACTGAGCGCTCAGTGAGGATGTGTGTGTCTATATGAGTGTGTCTACTGTATGTGTGTGTGTCTATATGAGTGTGTCTACTGTATATGTGTGTGTCTATATGAGTGTGTCTACTGTATATGTGTGTGTCTATATGAGTGTCTATATGAGTGTGTTTACTGTATATGTGTGTGTCTACAGTATATGAGTGCGTCTACTGTATATGTGTGTGTCTATACGAGTGTGTCTACTGTATATGTGTGTGTCTATATGAGTGTGTCTACTGTATATGTGTGTGTCTATATGAGTGTCTATATGAGTGTGTTTACTGTATATGTGTGTGTCTATATGAGTGTGTCTACTGTATATGTGTGTGTCTATACGAGTGTGTCTACTGTATATGTGTGTGTCTATATGAGTGTGTCTACTGTATATGTGTGTGTCTATATGAGTGTGTCTACTGTATATGTGTGTGTCTATATGAGTATCTATATGAGTGTGTCTACTGTATATGTGTGTGTCTATATGAGTATCTATATGAGTGTGTCTACTGTATATGTGTGTGTCTATATGAGTGTGTCTACTGTATGTGTGTGTGTCTATATGAGTGTGTCTACTGTATATGTGTGTGTCTATATGAGTGTGTCTACTGTATATGTGTGTGTCTATATGAGTGTCTATATGAGTGTGTCTACTGTATATGTGTGTGTCTATATGAGTGTGTCTACTGTATATGTGTGTGTCTATATGAGTGTGTCTACTGTATATGTGTGTGTCTATATGAGTGTCTATATGAGTGTGTCTACTGTATATGTGTGTGTCTATACGAGTGTGTCTACTGTATATGTGTGTGTCTATATGAGTGTGTCTACTGTATGTGTGTGTCTATATGAGTGTGTCTACTGTATATGTGTGTGTCTATATGAGTATCTATATGAGTGTGTCTACTGTATATGTGTGTGTCTATATGAGTGTGTCTACTGTATGTGTGTGTGTCTATATGAGTGTGTCTACTGTATATGTGTGTGTCTATATGAGTGTGTCTACTGTATATGTGTGTGTCTATATGAGTGTGTCTACTGTATATGTGTGTGTCTATATGAGTGTGTTCACTGTATATGTGTGTGTCTATATGAGTGTGTCTACTGTATATGTGTGTGTCTATATGAGTGTCTATATGAGTGTGTCTACTGTATATGTGTGTGTCTATATGAGTGTGTCTACTGTATATGTGTATGTCTATGAGTGTGTCTACTGTATATGTGTGTGTCTATATGAGTGTCTATATGAGTGTGTTTACTGTATATGTGTGTGTCTATATGAGTGTGTCTACTGTATATGTGTGTGTCTATACGAGTGTGTCTACTGTATATGTGTGTGTCTATCTGAGTGTGTCTACTGTATATGTGTGTGTCTATATGAGTGTCTATATGAGTGTGTCTACTGTATATGTGTGTGTCTACTGTATATGTGTGTGTCTATATGGGTGTGTCTACTGTATATGTGTGTGTCTATATGAGTGTGTCTACTGTATATGTGTGTGTCTATATGAGTATCTATATGAGTGTGTCTACTGTATATGTGTGTGTCTATATGAGTGTGTCTACAGTATATGTGTGTGTCTATATGAGTATCTATATGAGTGTGTCTACTGTATATGTGTGTGTCTATATGAGTATCTATATGAGTGTGTCTACTGTATGTGTGTGTGTCTACAGTATATGAGTGTGTCTACTGTATATGTGTGTGTGTCTATATGAGTGTGCTCCCTACATCTGACTCCATGGGATGTTCTGGGTGTGATAGAATATGATGATAAAGTATGTAACATCAGGTTATTAGTAACAGCATTCCAAAAGGCAAACATCCCTCTCTCTCTCTCTCTCTCTCTCTCTCTCTCTCTCTCTCTCTCTCACACACACACACACACATACACACAAATAAGATTTCAGCCAGACAAAATTACTTTTCTAGGTAAAAAATAAAACCAATGAGGCTGGATATAATTTTGGATGCATGTGGCCGTGTTCTGTTTGGCAGGGCTGTGAGGACAGGTCTGGGCTTCCTACTGGAGGACGATCAGCAACAGGCCAGCAGAGCCTTCAGCAGCAGCACCACCGAGACAAGAGGCAGTACAGAGCCAAACGCCAACTAAACTTGGGAAAAAATACAAAATAAATGACATGGAAAATAAAACTGTGACTCGTGGAGATTAAATATATCCGAATAGCTACTTAATCAAAGTGACCCTGGTGAAATGACTGATAATGATGCAAAGATACAAAATAGGTGTCTGTATACCCAAACTGTCTTCACAATTGAATTAACATTTAGTAGTTTTCAAGTCGTTCGACACGTTAGACATGTTTGGATACTGTACATGAAGGATAATTCTCCCCGTGAAGGGGGGCACAATGCCAGAGTCACATTTGATTTTAATTACAAGGCTCAAGTCTATCTTTTAACTAGTAACAAGTCAAAACTTCAGAGTCAACTTAAGAGTCAGGAAGTTTACAACCAGTAGATTAAATATATCCCTGCAAAAACCCTTCTGCTTCTCAGAAAAAAAGCACTAGACATTCATTTAGCAATACATAGTGTTTAAACACTCCGAGAGTATCAAAATGTGTACTGTATGCAGTGCAGCTGTACATCTGACTGGCATGCAGTCTTGGCACCCACACCAGGCTTTGAGTAAATGGCACACTAGAAGCAGCCAAGCGACGCAGATGACAGACGTTTGAACGAAAACCTGCCATTAGCATTGGAGAGGCCTCTGGCTTTCCTTGAAGTTTCCTGTTTTGGGCGTTCCTTTTTTATCCAGCGGCTGCTATTTGACAATCAACAAAATGAGATGCTGGAAGGTCTTTGGTTTCAACCTCTCTGTCCAATTATCCCTTAAGTACGGTGAGGACTCATAGTCCCATGTTTGGAACAAAAGGAAGGGTGTTTTAATGCCACCGAGACAACCTAAGATGTAAACACAGGAAATGAAGTTTTATTTGGGCCTTAATAAAAATACATTTGCAATATTTGATTATTTCGACTCTCCAAACTCAACTGTAGAAATGAATAGAGCACATGATAGTTTCATAACTAAATGGGGTCATGTGGGTCTAAAAGCCTTACTGCACAAACCGAGGCAGCTGAAGAGGTGGGATTTTAGTCAGATCATTTTGACGCCAAATAACACAATGGAAGAAAGGCATGGAGACATTCTATTTCATGGAAGGGGTTGACAAATGACTCCATGTGAAATATCAAGGAATGACTGGACATTTTAAATAGAAAGACATTTTCCTTTATATTTTTACCACATTGTAAATTAGAACCTACCTAAGTATGGATAGATTGAATATAGTTATGGTTATTATACCACCTCTAATTGTAATGCATTTCAGCCACAACTCGCCAAAAGACTAAAAAATCTATTTGCTTCATTTTAACCACAAATGTACATAAAACGGCAAGTTTCCTCTGCGTCTTTGTCCCAAGTCCCTGAACACAATGCTGTTGCGTAATCAGTGGCACACTACAAATGCTTCCTTGGTGGAATGTTCCACTTGTAAGATCTCTCTCTCTCTTTCCCTGCCATTCTCAGCCAGATCCATGAATCACAACCGTAACACACATATCCACCCGTCCTCTGATCCTCGCGAACACAAGTTGTTGTGGAAAAAGAGAGGAATAGATAGAGAAAGCAGGGAACGGCTTCCTGGCTTTGAACTTACCAACTTACATTACTCTTATTGACTGACATAACTCACCTTACTCTTATTGACTGACATAACTTACCTTACTCTTATTGACTGTGCAGTTGTGAGTACAAAGAAATATTCACACTTAAAGGGAAGAACAGACTATTTTGGAAAAACAATAAACACACACAGGGGATATGGGGTATGTGTGTGTGTGTGTGTGTGTGTGATCAGGGGCTCTGAGATTTTGATTTGAGGCTATTCAAAACAGACTGGACTTATTAGAGCTGAGAGAAGAGAAGAAGGGAGAAGAAGGGAACCTTGTGCTTAATGAGAAACAGAGAGCGCCAAGCCAAGCCGCTTCCTGCGTACAGTATCACTGAAAGGCATCACTGTGCTGCACAAAGTGCTCAAGGGGGCCTGTGTGTGCACGATGGGAGACTCAACCACAGACAAACACACACACACACACACACACACACACACACACACACACACACACACACACAGGCACACACACAGGCACACACACACACACACACACAAACAAACACACACACACACACACACACACACACACACACACACACACACACACACACACGCACACTCACCCATAAGCTCACACTCACCCATGGCCACACATGTTAACACTCCTGGCCACAAATACTACAGTGAACG
Organism: Alosa alosa; assembly: GCF_017589495.1. Taxonomy (NCBI): domain Eukaryota; kingdom Metazoa; phylum Chordata; class Actinopteri; order Clupeiformes; family Clupeidae; genus Alosa; species Alosa alosa. The sequence goes on from NC_063198.1 coordinate 5,485,620, forward strand.
GAAATCAAGCTGCCTCACAGAAACCCAGAGACATACACTCACACATCCAGGACACATGATATTGATCTCATAATGGCACATTAGGCACATTGATGGCACAGTACTCAACTTCACCCATCTGGAAGTATTCTCTACAAATTGGAATGGAATAGTTGACAGTCAACAAATTCAAATTCATCACACCTTCAGACCCATATCTTCATACCAAGGCTTTTATCATAATATACTTTGAGGGGGACATGTATAATATGCAAAAATGTGCTTAAAATATTTGTATATTTAGACATAAGATAGAATGGTACACGAAAATGAAAAAAACTGTATTATTAGACATTATTGTGTTCATGAATTTGTACATCTAATAGAATGGCAGAAGCCGATTTCACCCAACATGCACATTTGATTCCATCCCAACGTCTACAGCCTTGCTTTATACCACAATACAGGGGGAAATGGCACATAGGAGACAGACACTCAGACACAGTGAGGTGCAGGGCTGAAAGTTAATTTAACAACAAGCTCAACTCAACTGACACTAGAAGTCCAGGTGACTGCAAGCTCAAGTTGTATTTGAGTTTCAGGCCAGTTGGCATTTACTGTTTCCTGTCCTTTGCAATTAAATTCAACAGGTCATTAAACCAACCCATAAACCTTTATGCGGATGATCTCCTCATGTTTGGTCTCTCATACTGAATTAAAGTCAAATGCTACTTAGCAAATGCCACTTAGCTATAGGGCTGGGCGATATGGACCAAAACTGATATCCCGATATTTTGGGGCTGATTGGCGATATACGATATCGATACGATATTGATATTTCAAACAGAAAGAGCGAAGTGCGTCATATATTCACTCAACACAACTTATGACAACACAGCCAGTTTTAATTATATTAATTTCAGACTGTTCTAACAGAGCTGTGCAAGAAAGTGTAAACAATAACATAGGCCTACAATAGGCATAGGCTACAGTTGGCTAATACCAAAAGTTGACCCTGACTGACAACGCAGGCCTACATTGTACTGCACAATGCAATAGGCTATTTTGGGCACAACAATATTGAAAAAACCTGCAGTTTTGTCACACAATGCAGTTTTTTTTACCTGTAAGGGTTTGATAGGGCCTAGATGACAAGCAAATGTAGACTATGATGGCCTAGACATGTTGCTATCAACAACAAAAAATAGTTTTAAACAATTAGTCTACTTAAACAACGTAACTGAGTCACTCATCAAGAGTGTGATAGACGCTACCGTCGTTTTGTATGCGTTCATTTTGCATGTTCGGTTCAGTAAGAAAAATCCCTATGCACGATTGAATGGGGTTTCAGGAATCATAAAAAATGATGCCCTAACTGCTCTTAATAAAATCGTTTAGGTTGTCTCCCCTGTTATGTCGCTAAACGCAAGCATTCCCCAGTGTATTTAAATTAGCTAGGCTATGTACCAAAAATGACATTTTACCGTGAGTCGAAGAGCTGTAGCTGCTAAACAGTGTTGTAACTTAAATCTGTGTGTACAAAACCGCTTGGAGCTCCAGTGGAATTTTGATTTCACAACGAGAATTCTCGGTCTAGCCGTTGATGTGCCGACGGCATAGGCATCAGCACCAACCTCTGATCAAGGTAAACAAAATCAGTGTCCGTCATGTTTGAAAGTTTGTAGTGCTGCGAGGGAGAACGTGCACACGCAAGGGGCGCAGTTGAGCAGAGCTGCGGCTATCTGAATGGTCTGAACACAGAAGAGCAAGTGGCTTTGATAAAATGGCCCATTATTTGACATAATACCGGTATTACGATATTGTCTCAACTACATATCGTTTTCAAAAATATATCGGTCGTAGTCGTAATACCGATATATCGCCCAGCCCTACTTAGCTATTGACTCAACATAAAAAATAAATGCTTGCTCTTGATTCAGAAAGTCCAAATAGTCACACAGGGTTGTCACACAGTAAGAGCAAGTCTTGCTATTGACTGGTGGTTGTTCAACCCCCATAACTTTTGGCCGTTTTAAACACACTCTAGCCGTGACAACCCTGAACAATGACTAGGAGAATCTCACAGCTCTGCTCACTGTGCTTATTTGTTCGAGTGGCTGTAAATTTTTCTGCCCCGAAGTCCCTTCCCAGAGTAAAGCCCCCGTGAAGTCCTTCTCCACGGACACACTGACCATCCACCTCCAGCTGAATCAATAGAGGGTCGCCCTGTCACAATGCTTTAGGCCCCACCCCTTTTCCTTCACGCCGGAGGAGATCTCCCAGAAGCCCACATTCCTCACGCGTCTATATGGGACCCGACTCTCTGTTCCTCTTTGTTGTCCAGTGCTTGGGTGACCTGAACCTGAGGCCAGGCGTGTCTTGTAAGGCATTCCTCCTCCTCCTCCTGCTTGATGTGCACATTGTTGACTAGCGATGGTCTCTAAGGCTACTGGGTTAGGCAAAGGAGCCATGATTCTACTCAACCTTCAGGTCACCACTCTACCTCTTAATCATTCTCAAATAAACAGTCTCTCTCTCTCTTTCTCTCTCTCTCTCACAAACACAGAAATGTGATATAAGAAATGACACCACAGTGAAAGCCTAATAATGATAAACATTCCGAGCTTTTCCCCTTTTTAGGAAAGTACTCTATATACAACTGCACTGCACACGCAACATACTGCCCCAAATCCCTTGGGTAACACATGTGTGTGTGTCAGTGTGTGGGCTCATCCTACAGTGGACTAGTATTAGACCATTCCCTCACAGGATCCCATCAATTACTTCATGGGGTTTTCCATTTCGAAAGGTCACTTACAATCTAAATGCGCTTTGTGATTAGTTAAGGAATAATAAAGCCACTCTTCTTCACACATGTAGAGACATATCCAGAGCCAAGTGGAAAATGTCCATAAAGTGTCCACAGGAAAGTGGGTGGATGACAAATTTGTAACCAAAACAGAAAAAGTGCAATCAAATCAAAATAGGGCACGACGATCAAAAGGATTCTCTCGCCTCTCTGTACAGATTTACACTAATTTACAAGACAAAAGAGTGACCCTGGACCCACAGGACAAAGCCGCTGGTCCCTTCACCAACTTAGACACAGGTGATTTACTCACAATAGTGCCTGTGATCCTTCTGCCACATTTCCCCGTGAGAGGCCTTTGTGTGAACCCTGAGGTTTTTGCAAGGTGCTGTGAGAATGTCTGCGATGAGGTGTCTCAGCCGAGCGGCACCAGCACATTCACGTCTGGGCATCCGGTTGCCCGGCGTAACCCCGAGGAGTGTTTCCAAAGGTCACTGTCTGGACCGGCACAATCTGAACCTCCCACCGGCTCTACCCGTCAGAACTCTGGTAGCGTCCAGTAAACTCTGATGACTCAGCACAACGGTCCATCTGTGTGATCACAAATGCACTCATGCACTGCACATAAGCTAGCACAGAAAATGTAGATGCCATAAAATACTGAATTTTCATTTACAACATTTACCATTATGCTCAAGTTAACTATACAACTTACAAGTTATACAAATATACAACTATACAAGTTAACTATAAACATGGCAGGATTTTGAGGGATTACAAATCAACTGAACTTTTAAATAAACCTATCTGAAGAGCTCCGCTACCATTGAGGACAGGGTGCAGGTGGGAATGTATGCTGGTATGCAATGGCCAGGAAACACATGAAACTGTTTTCATATCCATACTTGCACATCTTACCTCCAGAGGCAGAGGAAGATTCAGCTAGCCTGGAAAAATCCAAACTCATTCACAAAGTGAATAGAGACTGGTGACTCTCGATTGGGAAACGCAACACTTGCATCGCAACGGGCACTAACTTCAAAATCATTGGTCCAGTCTTACCAATCACATTGATCAGAGACTCCTAACGTTACTTCCTACTTCGCCTAAACTTTACAAACTGACAATAAACAGCATCAACAGTCAGAAAACAATGTATGTGGGTCTATCTTTGCTGTAAATACATTTCTGCATTTTTCCAACTGCATTTTGATGTTTGCAGGTGTTGCTGCTTTTGTTTTTGGTTTTGGTTTTGGTTTTGTCTTCCCCTGTCTTCGCTGATTGGCCTGACATATTTTTCTTGTCTGAGGGAAACGGTTATGAACTATGGTGTTCCAGACTAGATCTTCCTAAAAGAAGATCTAGGTGGGCAGGGCCAGGCTAAGATTCAGCCACAAAATAGGTGAATTCCTGGACATGGTTTCTCTTAAAATCGGTTCCAGATGTGAATCACTCGAATCACAGCCACTGACCCACGTACAGCAGGTCATCTGAGGCTAATGACTGACATGTCGGAGGTTGTCTGGGAACTGCTGCACTAATTAATTACACGGCAAATCTGTTAAACACATATCAGCTTAACACCGCCTCCATTTGGGAGACACTTAATTCTCAGAAATGCCAAACAGCTGAGCATCAAACATGGATGATTTACGCATGTAAAATTAGCTGATGTTAACTTTGCCTACATTAAAAAATAATCTATCTTCAAATGCTGTTTAGGGTTAAGTGAGTGAGATGCTGTTGCAACAAATAAAAGGGATGCGGATAGGCTCAGCCAATAAAATGACACGCTGCAGGCCAGACCCCGTGGCTACATTATGAATTCATGAGTTCCATGGGAATACAGAGATACAATTGATAACAATAATGTACAAAATGCTGAAGCACAACCCTGAAGTATGCTTTATAGCACATGCATTCTGACAGAGCAATGGGAAAGATCACTGCTGAGTTACAGACAGCCTGAATCCCATATAATCCAAAGCCTGCTATAGTTCAGTGATGAACACTTGTGCCCCAACATAAACAACCCTCTGCCATCTCTAGCTCCCGCAGGCTTTAGAAGGCAGAGGGAAGAAAACAGAGGATGATGAATGAGGAAGAGCCAGAGAGAAAGAGTTTAAATGCAGCCTGACCACCAAGGGGGTAGAGAGGGCACCAAAGCAGAACAACCATGGCCCTGCACACCTACAAACACTTTTCAGGAAACCCCAACAGGTCAGGATTTAGAGGGTTACACATCTGCCTCGTCACTAGCCCCTAGTAGCCCTCCCTCACTTGCCATGGAAAAACACAGACAGTGAATGGGCAGCCATGGGGATGGGGAAATGATTTGTCATCTACAGGTACATTTCTTAGGCACTACGTCTGAAATGACTGATGACTGCTTGGCCTTACGACGCGTGTTAACATATTTATACATATTACACTTATGATAATCTTTTGATAACTTTAGTAGAACCAGTAGGTCCTTCTATCTTCTACTACCTGTTATTGCAATACATTTTCAATATCGAAAAGTTAATGTATGGCAAATCGTTTGTCAGCATGGCATACACACATCTGATCCATTGTCTTTATTTAGAAAGGTCATTTAGTCCAGCTATAACTCTCTGTAAGTAAACCCTTGTAGTTTTAGTGGAGCATTCTGAGGGTCACTCTGGCAACATTCTTCTTTATTAGTCAGTGTCCATAGTAACAGCAGTTCCACACTGGAGATGTTTCACTAAAAACAATGGGATGCTGTGACAATGCCCCGCCACTGAACTCTCTGTGCATACACCTACGCAAACACAACAGCAATGACGCATCTGCAATTTAATCACAGATTTCCTTTAGTAGGGTTTCGTGCTTTCAGGAGTCATTAAAATGTTAGGTTTAGGTTTACGGTTGAGTTACATTTCTATTATGTTACAATAGTCTACCTAGTCATATGTAGAGTAGCATTATATTAATATAGAAATACACACACACACGCCACACAAACACACAGGATATTCAGAGAAAATTACTTCATTAAAATGTTCAAGCATGTAATGGAGGCAAACAAATCAGAGTGGGTCAGTGGATAACCTTTGTCTGGGAAAATAGCCCATGCCCCCATGGTCCCATCTCGTGAGGAGATCCGCCATGTGCTCCTGTTAAGTCCCCCGACTCTCAGTCTAAGCCCCTCTGGAATGTCAAAGAACGCACACACACACACACACACACACACACACACACACTTCTGGATATGTTTGTGTGTGTATGAGGAGGTGTGTTTATACTTCTGTCTATGCCTGTGTGAGATCTTGGGAAAGAAGGAGCGAAAAAGTATATGTTCAAGTACAATGTGTGTGTGTGTGTGTATGCATGTGCATGTGAGTGTGTACTGCTGCCACTGTATGCAACAACGATTTGGAACTGGGATCAGTACTCCCTCCCAACAGGGCTCAGCACTCCGCTGAGCAGCACTGCTCCCCATCCAGAGTGTCAGTGAGCTGGGAGGACCTCCGCTAGGGGCCCCTGGCAGTGTCAGTGAGCTGGGAGGACCTACGCTAGGGGCCCCTGGCAGTGTCAGTGAGCTGGGAGGACCTACGCTAGGGGCCCCTGGCAGAGTGAAGCGGGCCAGAGTCAAAATGTGCAGCGGGGAAAGAGGAGGATCTCGCAATACAGTGTGAAAACTGGACCCTAAAAATACCCAAGGCTCCCCCTGCCCGCAATGCTGGCACCTCTGGGGTAGTGGAATGCAGGGAAGCAGTTAGCAGAGATGTTCGTGTTGATCATACAGCATGTTTGGAATCCCCTCGCCCCAAACCAGCTCCTGTGAAGTAAAGAAGAAAAGAAAAAAGGGCCAGGTTAAGCGTGCATGGGCTCAGGAAGTCCAGTCCTTATTACTGTGAGTTTGACTAGCTGTGGAGGAACAAAAGGGTAAAGGAGAATTAAACCAATATCCCAAATCCAGAGCTTCCCTGCAGGGGAGGATGGGCTCAAAGTTCAGTGCTTTAGAGGAAATGAGAGCTGCCAGTTACAGCAAAGTGGAGCTCAGCGCCTGTTTGGCTGGATGAGCCACGTTTGCATGTGAAGCGTTTTAAAAAGCCCACTTGGGCGTCCAAAGGTGAAGGAGGGGCGTAATGATGTGAACCGTTTTGGAGTTAAAACATTCACCCACCCTCCTTAGATACTTGAATATTATTCATTTGTTTACTTAAAAATAAATGAAGAATCATGACAAAGTGTTCTCCAGGGCATGTGTACAGTAGTCTTTGAAAGCTGTTATTGAACCGTACCTAATGTTACAAGTTTACCTGTGTGTATTGTCCGCATCTTCCCAGCACACACATTCTAGCAATCATCATACATGGTGCAACTCATCTTACCGCCACTAAAACATGCAAACACACACACACACACACACACACACACACACACACACACACACACACACACACACACACACACACACACACACACGACCAATGTGTTATTTCTGTGTTGCTGTCTGAGGAGGCCCTCAGTGGAGGTGAGTGAAGGGGAAGTCAGTGCTCACCACATCACCTGAGGTATTTCATCTGGCCCCTAATTACCCCCGTTGCCCACCCCCTGCCGCCCTCAACCCCCCCACACCTCCCTTGGCTGCACCCGTCCACAGGCGCATCAATACTCCCATTCTCACGCCAACCAGTTGGCTACGTCCAGAGATCTCAGAGAGAGAGAGACAGAGAGAGAGACAGAGAGAGAGAGAGAGAGAGAGAGAGAGAGAGAGAGAGAGAGAGAGAGAGAAAGCTGAACCTGAGGAGGCCTGCTGATGGTGGTCAAAAACATGCAGAGGAGGAAGGAGCAAGAATGTTGGGGAGGGGTGGGGGCAGTCTAGGGTGGGAGGAGGTGGTAGTGGTGGTGTGTGGGGAGTGTTGAGGAGGTAATCCCACCCCACCCTCCCTGTGCCAAACCCCCACCACCACCACCACCACCACCTTGCTTCCCCTCCCTGCATGTGAAGGTGATGGTGATGTAGGGGCAGGGCAGGGTGAGGGCGAGCGTTGCGCTGCGCTCTGCTCTGAATGTGTGTTTTCTATCCTGCTCGTACAATGGCCCTCTGTGCACGGGCCCCTGGAATGCTGCAAGATGGCAGGGAGGGCAGAGGCAATGGATGAGAGAGAGAGAGAGAGAGAGAGAGAGAGAGAGAGAGAGAATGAGGGAATGAGGGAGGTGTAGAGGGAAGGGTAGAATGAGGGTGAGAGGGAGGGAGGGAGGGAGGGGTGGCCAGGTTTAAGAGGACTGAAGGAGTGGGCCCTTGCGGTCGAGGCTACCTTCAGGAGCGTGGAGGCTCCACTGGTCTAGAGGGTGGCTGGGTCCTGGCAGTGGCGGGGCTGGGCTGAGAGACGCTATGCTGGGGGTTAGCGGTGGGATCACACGGGCATATGGAACGCAACGCACACACACACACACACACACACACACACAAATAGACCTGTAGGTGAGGGGTTGAGTAATTACCCCTTTAGTGTGACTAGAAGGTAAACAAGAGACCTTTATATGTTACATTGAGCATCAAGAGATAGCACCTAACTGAGTTAAAGCAACACCAAAGAGTTTTTTGTACCTTAAAATAATGTTTCCAAAATCGTTTCAGTGGTTCATCACTTGTTACAGGGTGAACGGCACTTCTGCATTCGTTTTGCGGCCCTCTATCTGCCATAACCGCACTATGTAAGTTTGCCAGATCGGGTAGCGGATCTGTAGTTCGATGGAATGAGACATAAGAAACTACAAATTTGACTTCCATCTGATGTCGCAATACATCGTACTTTCATAAATCGTGCAACATATTTTACCTTGTCTGTGGACATCGTTATTTGCAAAGCCGGTGCTGGATAAACAAATTGCGTGCGTGCGACAGAGGGAAAGTTCTTTGGTGTTGCTTTAAGGCATGTAAAAGTGATTCATTGGGACTAAAAGACAAATGGTTACACCATTTATTTTATTCTCATGGTCAGCATTAAATGATTGCTATTGTACATGACAGGAAATTGTTATGTTATAGGCATACATGTCCACAAAACAACACAACATTACACAACCCTAGGCATCTCAGAGAATCCAAATTATATTATGACCACTTATGACTTCAATAAAATACGCACATAAAGGTGTGTTGTTGAAAAACATGATTACCCAAGAATCACCTAAAAGAAAAACCATATACAGTATATATTTCAAGTGAAGAGGTTGCCATTATTACTTGCATTCAATATTAATAATTATCCAGATCATTTGATGGCTGTCTCTATCTTAACTTTACAGAAGGAATTTATCATAATACGTTTACAGTTAACCTCCTGTAACAGTAATAGTAATATGCCACTGGATAACCAGATGTAAATATGTGCCCTACATAACATCCAAGCAGTCACAAAAGAGGGATCATATATCACAGATGTTATGCATTAGTGGTCACTGATAATGGGACTAGGAATGCTCTAATTATGCTTGTTATGAACGACCTAGTTATGACAGATTACAGAAGCATGAGATGTTATGAATCCCTTTTTTTGGATACACACACACATACAAACTTCTTTGAATATGAACTCACGTAAGGCACTCTAAGAGCCCTGTGGCTCTGTCTATGTGTGAGTTCCGCTGAAAGCTGTGGCCCATGCTCTGATGACAGATGACGTCCGCCCCCCCGTTTGCATGGTGTGTTAATGAGGGTCAGATCAGCAGCGGTGGTGTGTGCTCACTCGTGTGTGCCTGCTCCAGAGGTTTACAGCGGGGGCTAAATTTATGGAGCCACTGACAGCTAACAGCGATTGAGATCTCCCACTCCCACAGCACACACCATGCATGTGTGTGTGTGTGTGTGTGTGTGTGTGTGTGTGTGTGGGTGTGTGTGTGTGTGTGTGTGTGTGTGTGTGTGTGTGTGTGTGTGTGTGTGGGTGTGTGTGTGTGTGTGTGTGTGTGTGTGTGTGTGTGTGTGTGTGTGTGTGTGTGTGTGTGTGTGTGTGTGTGTGTGTGTGTGTGTGTGTGTGTGTGTGTGTGTGTGTGTGTGTGTGCGTGTTGTTTGTGTGCCTTTGGACAGCATAGCAGGCGCAGCAAGAGTTAGCGTGGATCACAGAGAATGGACCGGGGTGGACAGTGTGAGGACCGTGAAGACAACACCGGACTGTGAAGCTGCCAAGTTCCCCGATCAAAATGGAGAATTGTTCCGGAGGTGGTGAAAATCTTCAGAGGACAAGGGGGATTCACAGTCTGCTTGCTAAGTAATCACCAATACTCACAGGTCTTTAAATATGTGTGAAGCACTTTGAATGGCTGCAGTATTTGAATGGTCCTATACACATACATTTGCCAGTTGCTATTCACTAAGTTAATGTTGATGATAAAATGTAAACAAAATATGAAACTTACTGGTGCACAGTCAGTCAGCGCACATACAAAAATGATCACAGTAATTCACATTCACTATACATGGGTTCATACTTACGTCACTAAACAGTACAATTCTACTCTCTACAGTCTCTGTAGCATTAAATCTCCTCCCTGTTACTTCCTGTTCACCAACACCCACTCACAAGCAATGTCCATACCTACTGTAGGACCCTTACCGACAGCCCTCTAAATCCAAAGAAGAATGGCAGGGGCCAGTCTGGCAGGACTGAAGCCCAGAACTGCACACAGGGGCACACAAAGCAGGTCAGTGGGCCAACCAGAGAGAAAGAGAACGAGACTGAAATAGATAGAGATAGAGAGAGAGAGAGAGAGAGAGAGAGAGAGAGAGAGAGAGAGAGAGAGAGAGAGAGAGAGAGAAAGAAAGCAGAACAGACGAAGTGTGAGATCAGATGAAACAAGAGGACACTGTTTTTAGATATCTTTGATTATATTGGGAAAACCTATCACAAATCACTTTGCCATTAGAAACTGGATTAATAAAACGGAATTATAAAAAGTCTGTCCATTGCATTTATTTTTTGCCTGAGAGGCACTGACGCCAATAGTAAACACCACGTGTTTTTGGCAAGTTTGTGGTGAGTTGTGTGTGTGTGTGTCTGTCCTCACCAAGGGGTGAGTGTGCATTACTGGTAGAAGTGTTCTTGGCAATTCATTGGAACGCCCCCTTGTGGAAGGAATGTGCCACTTTCTTCACCCATGCAAAGTCAGGAGAAGGAAAAAAAATATCCCCCTCACTGGAGGGGAGACCTAAATCTGGTTAGGGTGATTACAGTGCACAATTAAACAAAATCAAAAGGGCTTTAGTCCTTTCAGCCCAACATTACTGGCCTTGTGAGAGTTGCTTTGCTGGTATTAGCATTGTCTTAGCTGTTATTGTATTCACCTACCACCCATGTGAGGGGAAACTAATGTGAGGTTCTCTCAGCTCAAAGAAAAAAACTTAGCTAAAAGGGCACATTAATTCACATTCAAAAAGGAACAGTAATTTTAGAAACATTTTAGCCTAATTTGGAAGAACTATTAACAAAGGGTCAAATAGCTGATGCTTGGCTCAGCGCTTTAGATCAGAGATAGTGGCTTAGCAACCATTTCCTAGAAGGCTAGAACTGATTCTATTGGTAGAACCCACCTATCAGTAGCACAGGAGCTGTGTTCAAGCATATTCTGTAGTGTACTCCTGCATAATGTCACCTACGCCATCGATCACATAAGGACTAACAAACTATGTGTGTCTCTCCGAAGGTTCCACTGAGCCCTGCCGAATGCCGTGCGTCTCCTCCAAGGGGAGCTGGTGGAGGTATTTCAGGAGGAGAGCTGGCCCCCGTGCCTCATGCCTCTGACTGGGGAGGCTTTCAGGGAGGATACAGCAGGACGTTGATCACCAAATGGCCCGCGGCCAACACCGAACATTAGAGCTGTGTTCTGAGACTACAAAGTCTAACCTGCTGGGTCATTGGGGCAGTGCCCTGCTTATACAAGTCAGTGAACGCTATAGCAGAAATAAATGCTGCAATAAGTGTGTAGGATTACGGGATTCACTAGCATTCAGGGTTCCCATTTTAAGTCAAATATAAACAAATATAAAAAATTCCATGACTTTTCCCTGACAAAAAAAACTGAAATTCCATGACCTACTATATAATAAATGGTACAATATCGACCAAAGATTTCAGACCAGCCACAGAGCCTTCAAGAATCTTTTACTTATTTAGAGTGGAAGATGAATAGATGGGTATTGAATGAACAAAGTTGGGCTAACCACAACTACTCAAACAAGCAGTAAAGCTAATAACCAGATATACACCAATTCTGTGTGGAAATATATCTGTATAATTGTATTTTGGCAAGTACATTTTAAACTGCTACAACAGTTCAAAGTACAAAATCCCTGATATTCCATGACTATGCCCCAAGAATGATCAAATTCCTTGACTTTCCATGTCTGGAATAGACTTTCAAAAATTCCATGATATTCCAGAAATTCCATGACCTGTGGGAACCCTGAGCATTTGATGGGGTGAAAAGAAGTTTAATGCACGGCAAGTCAATGAGTGCTTGCACAAATAAGTGTATAGCACTCACTAGTATTTTAGTGAGGATGAAAATTTAATAGAAAAAGAAACAGTGAAACTGTTTTTAAAACTGTAGGAATGCCACTTAAGGAAGGAAGTGAAACTAAGACTTAAATATAACTCAGAGCATGTGTATGACACAGCATTATTTCACTTTGCTCTGTGTCCTCTAAGAGGTAGCAATGCCTGTGTAATGGATAGCAAAAAAGGCAATAAAATGGCAGTACAATTCTTGATTTCCTATAAACCAACATCAAAGGAAAAGTTGCCAGATTGCTAATCATCGTCCTCCTCATCCTGTCCGCCCTGTCTGTCTGATGTCAGATCTGTGAGGGTGGCCCAGTTCTTCTGGCTCTGTGCTGTCGGTGTGATAGATTGCCTTGAGAGTAAACCCGGGCCTTTCTCACTACTGCATGTAATCTCACAGGCAGACCATAGACAGTCACAGGAAATGTAGCACCACCACCACCAACACCCTCCCCCTCCCAACAGCAGCACATCCAGGCTAACTGCCTGGTCTTATTCACACTGACTTTAATATACAATACTCAATAAACAAATTGGGGAATTTTATTATCATATCACATTTTGTAATGCAGTATTGAGAAAATATTTACTTCTAAGTCAATGCGCCAGTCAAAGCACAGTTTGAAAGTAATACAGGAGGATTTCAAATGATTTGAAAAGTCAAGTGAATGCTACATGTAGATGAGGACAAACTGCACACCGCCATAGCCCTGGGTGAATTGTTGAAGTTTGGCTGAGAAGCACTTATTCCCAAAAATACATTTCCAAGCAGTTTGACAGAATATTCCACTGGCACGTCTGTCTCTCAGTGCTCAGTGCTGTCTCTCAGTCTTAAGAGAGACGAGCTCTCCATTCAGCTCCATGAGGGTGATGTACTGGAGCAGGCTGGCAGGGCCCTGGTAGAGACCTGACGCTTGCTCTGGCTTCTGCGTGGGATGAGCTTTTTCCTGACCCACATGCAGTGTTTGCTCCCCTAACAGTTGAGTCCGGTACAGCAAATGTTTGTCCAGCGTTCCGGGCCCAGCCACAGAAATGCCCCCTTATTTGCTGGTGGTGTAGCTCACCTGTGCCCCTACCTACAAGCCCAGACACTAACAAACACATGAGTCAGTGCATTATGAAGCAAGTAGGCTTTCATTAGCAACTGCACTCATATCTTCAGCTGCTTTGAGTGAAGATTTTATCTCACCTGGAGGTTGCCAATGTTTAAAACTACAGCGATTACAGTAACACCAAAAAGCTTTGTATGTATACAGACACAGCCAGCCATTTAACTGCACACACAATCAAGATCAAGTCTGTGTCTATTTTTCTTGTCCTCCTGCCTCTTGTCCTATCATGATGCAAACACAGCTATCTCGATTAGGCCCAAGTGTGCTGTTGCCACCGTGTGCAGACGACCACCGCCGCCTTCACACAGATGTGCCACTGTGGCAGAGGAGCCATTACACACAGGAAGTCAATTCAGTCGGCTCTGCTCAGAACTCCACAAGGAATGCCACCCAAATGATGCATAATTGCAGGAGGCGTGGACCATGGCAGGAATGGCATTTTATACAGATTACAGATATGAGTCTGAGTACTGTGCCATTAACCACTGTGCGCACAAACCTTTCACAACATAACAGCCTTCTTTACATCTCTCCCTCTCTTTCTGTAGTACTTTCTTTCTCTCTCTCTCTCTCTCTCTCTCTCTCTCTCTTCCTCTCTCACTTTGTCTCATGAAAAGCCAGCCAGACTGACAAACAAATGAACAGGTAAATGAGTTCCTCAGCTTGTTCCTAATTTGGCAGAAGAGAAAGCATACCATTGACTCCCAGTCTGACAGGCTGTTGTTAAAGCCAATTACCTCTTGGTTTGGAGAATTTTCTCAACCTTTCTGTCTGGACTTTTACTGCCAGCCAGTGCCCAGACTCAAGCTTTGGCGTGTGGGACTATTACAGCATACAAACGTGCACAGAGTTCCTCCTCTTATATCATTCAATTGACCAAGAAGGAGGCAGAGAAGTTCCTGTGATACACTACTGGTCCACTATATCCAGAGGAATAGACTAGATAACACTATATGTATAGTTCTACATTATAATTTGCACACTATATGTACAGTCCTACACTATTTGTCTTACACTATATGTGCAGTCTTATGCTATAAGTGCACTCGTTAGGTGACGATCAGAGAAGTAAGCAAGTGACAACCAGAAGAAGTAATCAAGAGATATGTGTTGTTATGTGATATCATTTAGTATGTGCTTATGAGGGGACTGGTTTCAGTGCTGTGAACTGTGACAGAGCATAAGGAATAAAGAGTCAAGGAGCTGGCAGACAAGGACTTGCCTGTTAAAAGCAGGGAGCTTTACCAGTGAGCAGGATCAACCCACACCGACTGAAAATATGATCAAGGAAAGCATTTAAGCAGGCTCACCAACACTCAGAAAATATTTTCTGAGTAAATATGCACATATTTTCGGAAAAGCTGGCACAAGTTTTCCCTCTAGAAGTAAATGTGAATAATTTTCTGTAGTGTCAGCCTTCTTAAGTTCCATAGACTACCGGTATTCATTTTTCAGTCATACTTCATTCATTCTTGACTGACTAGGGGCAGGAGGCATATTTAGTCTGTCATATTTAGTCAGTAATATTGTTTATACAAATATCTGTTCCACGGACTGACAAAACACAATGCAAATTCACATGCAGAGATTCTCTCATATAATTTGTGGTTTTAAGTTTCCATTTCTGCAACAGGTTGTCCTTTCACACAATGCAATGGGAGTTGCTGATTCACTCCAGGATCTCAGTCACAGTATATTTGCCATCAACTGAATTAGCAGTGTCTCTGCTAAGGCCTGGTCTCAATTGTATGTTGAATAAGTGATTAAGCAGTGAGCTTGTGGTTCCTTTAGAAAAAAGGAAACTTTATTTTAGGAACTCATGAAAATCAAAAGGAGGCAGACCAGGCACACAACCAAAGGCTTAAGTAAACAAGACTGTAAATTCACATTTGCAGTAGAAGAAGTGCAGAAAATGCAAACTAGCAAATCAGAGAAACTGCATTTTTTATGGAGCCAACTTTTATAAATCTAGGATAATCTAATCTCCATTTATTATTTTTCACTATGTTTACAAACTTCATGAAAAGCAGAATAACAAGTTACTATTGAGCAGACTAAAAAGGTTATTCAGGCAAAAACTGCATACGTAATAGTGGTATAAAATGCCTTCACTGGCAGGCCACATGAAAAGATAACAGAGGTAAAAGCCAAGCAGTGGTCAATGGAGAATGGGCTTTTTGTGCTCATATTTTGCCCCCATCAGGAAGTGAGTGAGCCTCCCACTGGAGACCAGAAGACAGGTCCTCCAAAATGCTCCTGAGGAGAACAGAACCTCAGTACAGTAGAGGGCCTGTCTATGCTAAAGTATGCTAACCAACACAAGGCCACTTTTTGTGCAACATTTGATAGATGTGTGTGAAGTGAAGAGGACTTTTCTTCTCCTTTCCTTTTCTTTTTCCCACTAGGGTTTACTGGAATCGATGCATCTTCTTTTTTTTCAAAAGTATCATATTTTCCCATAGAGAATAGGTTCTAAAAAAAAGGAGGGAAAGGTTCATGGACACTGCTGTGAACCTCAAACATGTCTAGATGATCACCCTGAATCATATCAAATAGTAATCAAAACACAATCTATTCACAACTAGAGGGTAACGTCCACTGAGTGATGTCAGTATTAAGCCACATACTCCGCCCGCCAAAAAAAGAAGAAAAAAAAGGTAAGTCTTTCTCCAACTGCATGGACCTCTGATTCATTCCGTGGGAACGGCTGGTGGACTGTGAGCTCTGGCCTTTTCTTAGCAGCAGGCTGCACAGCGCTAGCTGTGTTTTGTGGGCAACCTGGGGATTCTCTTCTGGGCCCCGTCCTACAGGCACAGTTAGTCAGCGCCTCTTGGCAGAGTTTAGGGGGAGAAATGGGCCCCCTCCTTCCAGCACAGTAGCCTGCCTGGGTCCAGCACACACGTGCTGCAGTAAATACACCAAGAGTAGAGAGAGAGAGAGAGAGAGAGAGAAAAAGAGAAAAAAAGAGGGAGGAAAGGAGGGAGAAAGAGAGAAAGGGAGAGAAAGAGAATGAGAGGGAGAAAGAGAGAGAGAAAGCAAGGGAGAGAGAGTAAGGGAAAGAAAGAGAATGAGAAGAGAGAGAGACTCTATCCTGCTGCCAAGTGCTGGGCCCTGGCTCTGGCTCATCCTCCACAGCTGCAGGGCCTAATGGCTTCCAACTGCAGGAGAGCTCCTCAGGTCCACTCCATAACAGACCTACCCCTCATCCATGCATCTTCATTGGTCTGTCCATGTACATAACTCAGGCTACGCGAGTACGCGTGTTACCTCAACAGCCAAGTGTTTCTACCCATCCTCGCAATATGTCCTCTCCCAAATCTGGATGAGTCCCAAACAGTCCACAATATTACACACGATACAAAAAAACAAATGTCACACCTCTGCAGAATCAAAGCTGTTGGCTAATTATGGTCTCATCTTACTAATGCTTCAAGAAGAGCCCTGTATGTATTAAAATAATAATACAAATCCATCCTTACAGTCTCATTTAACAACAAAAATTACATCACTTCAGCTCTTCTGAAGCTCTACATTCCAAACCTTCAGTTTAAAGAAATGGACTGCAATGCCTCGGGGTTAAATATAATCAAATTAACTTCAATACTCTGATTAGTTATCAGAGTATTACCAAATTCAGTTGAATTAAATGTACTTTATTACTCTGGTTGGTTAAAATAAGTTTGCTTCGGGCGTCTACTGTGCAAAAACGTGGACCTGATAGGTAGAATCAGTCTGGCAGATCAGTCATACCATGCTGCTAACACATGCTTAAAATTCCACAGACTCCCTTCCTCCTCTTACCCATTTTAACTGCAGGGGTTGAAAAGCAGCACAGTGCCTAAGAATGTTTTTCAGTCTTTTAAAAGTTATGGTTGGTGTCCATTAGCAAACTGGTTGTACTTCATGTGATTCAGATATAAGGAGTTATGTGTGCTGCTGCCAAATATATTACTATCTAGTATATATACAGTAGCTTGCAAATATACATAGGAAATAAGCAGTATTATGGTTGCTTATGTTACTGTGTGTTATTTGAATGTAGACCAAACTAAAACCGTTGAATGTCTAAACAGGAGGATAAGACGAGTCAAACATGCACGTATATTTATGCAAACTGTGCAGGAATATCAATCCCAATCAAAGCCAGTGAGGGCAAATGTTTTGATTTCCTCGCAGTCAGACAGCATAAATCTTTTTATTAAATGTCAGTGGCGCTTGCCATGAGTCGCGTGACTGGCTACTTTCACGCCACCTCCTTGCACAGTTTCCGTCCCCATCAACACAAAGCTGGCCTAATCAGCCTTTAATCACTTTAATAACTGAGTTGGGGCATAATCAGCTAAAGGAAACCTACAGTTCGAAAACAAATAGACACAGTTTGGGGGGAAGGAAATGAGTATTATTCTTCTACTCACGTGAATATGTTTGTGATGGCACTCTGACATTTACTTTTAACACAGTCAATGTTAGTGAGGCTGCAACTGTTAGCATGGTTGGAATTCACGCTATCATGAGAGAGAGATAACATTTGCATCTAGAGTACCATTTAGCTTCACTTCAGATCTTTTGCATGTTACTGAAGTGAATGGAGAAGGATGTGGTAAATGCCAGATAGAACTACAGTATGTGGGCCAGGATCAGGAAATTGAACATAATGACAGTAAGACACATAGTGACTACATACCCACTGCTCGTATTTATAGTATCTTGCTGAAATGTTACCATTTAGTTTAACCATGAATCATATGTCAAATGTGGTCAGATAATTATGCTATTTTACACATATAAAAATAATCCTCAGGGTTTCCAAAACCTTCTCTGCTTGCATAATATATCTTGAAGCAGTTAGCTTAGCATCACACATCTGAGAGGGATGTGTGATGCTAGAGAGTACAGGGAAAACAACCAACACACTTTAGTGCCAGTACTGCACAGACCTGTAGACTGTGCCCATGGAGGCCCATTACCCAGAGGGATTGTCAACCTGGCTCATTCAGACATGCTGATTTCATTTTATTAAAGTCAAGGGAATGTTGCCTTCAGGTCAATGAGTTTTCAGCTGACTGAAGAAATGCCAGTTACATTTCCACTCTGGGCTAAATGTTGTATACAAACCATCTGACAATATTATGTCAAGATTACAGCGCTCTTGTCAAGGTTGATTTCATGGTAACTTCTGAGCTGTCTCAATATCATACTATATAGTATAGGCGTGCTCAATTATGGCAAAACATTTTACATTATTATATTGAATTTTAACAGAAAAACATACAGGCAAAAAAAATGCACACAACAACTGAAGACAAAAGGAGAGTATTGTTATGAAACTGAATGTAGCAGAATAATCATTATATTTCGATTATGTTGTTTCCATAATAGTTGGAAGTCATTATCATGATTAATCGATTCATTCGATTAATTGCACAGCTCTACTATAGTACACTGAACAAACTTTGATTGGCAACATTATGAGACATTTATTGAACAGGGAGATTGCTAGGGGTGTCATATAAGAATTACATGATGTACATGGGTGAACATGGGTGATTCAGAGGGTACACATGCTAACCAAGCTACACTACCTAGTTGGCATTACGCAAACCTTACAGATTTGTAATCATTATTAAAAGATGCACAATAACAATATAATTGGGGCAGCATGAATAGACCTAAACCGGAACTTTACACGGATGTGCATTCTCACTCTCTCACAGGACATTCAACCAGAGCATCGCAGGCCTTTCTGACACAACAGTACATAATGGAGTCTTGTGCAAATACAGTATGTCTATACATTTAAGCCCACAGTAGAAAGGTTCTTAAGTAATTTCCCCAGCAGGTATTGATACGTGGAAAAGTCTCAGGCATTTGTGAATGCCAAGGTAAACTGGGACCTACTCCTCTGTGACAGAGCCACTTCCTGTCTTTCCCCTCTCACACGGCAGTGCTTGTTGACCTTTGACCTCGGCATTCGGGAGTCAAATGGTCAACGGTATGGAAGGTGATGACGTAACAGTGCTATGACCCAAAGACAAAATGCCATTGACTGGTACTGAGAGCCCTGATTTGTAAAAGTGACTAATTTCTAACTTCTTCTAAACTATGATTCTTGTTGATGTAACATTTTGCTTTGTCCTTTAAGTTTAAACAATGTCTTTGCTTGTGGCAAAACACTGAGGTACTTTTTGGATGTGTCGCTCATTTGAAATGACTCCTTGGGCTGACCAAGATGGTCTATTGTTTCCTCAAATAACGAGCCCAGCTGGCCCTTGCTCTACCACACACAGCAAGAAAACAAACTCATGGGGTAAGTCGTACCAGATGCAAATAAACCTCCATTCAAAACCCAGCACACTGTTTAAAACATCCTTCCAGATATACTCCAGAAGAAACATGTATGGCAGGAATCTTTTCTTGCTTTTTTTTTTTAAAGTTTACATATTGTTTGTTTCATAAATCATGGGGCATGTGAACACACACAACAGCAGGACTACTTGTTATTTCAGATAATGCTCGACTGATTTATTGAAGAAACAAACAGTGTTGGGGTCCAAGATGCTGTTGGTTTTTATTAATAAATCACCCTTAAGCATTGTAAACAATCAGAAGGCGCAATTCCTCTAACCAAACTCTTTGTCTGCCAACAGGCCATCCATGCGAACGACTACATGTGTGCATGAGCTGTTCACTTTTGGGTGGCTCTTCTTACAGACTAAACAGATGGTCCTTACACATGCAGAGACATGTCTATTTAGGAACATGACTGAGACACACTGGGAAGATTAAGTAAGAAGTAGCTTCCCCTTCTTTGCATTTCATAATGCTGTGTATGTTACTACCTGGATGGGAACAGTGAGGTGTAGAACCTTTTGGGTCTGAATGCCTCCAAAGGCCTGTGGACACTGGTCACACAACTGTCCTCATTGAGATTGAACTAAAAACTGAATTCAGTGAAAATATACATTGGTAAAAGATGTTTTTTTAAGCAGTCATAGACTCTATTCATTTATAATGTTAGGTATATATGCACATCACAGAAAAAAAATATGCAGGGCATTAGGGGTGTGCATCTCTCCCTTATAAGACGATTCACTACATATCTAGATGCATAAGCTACAATACGATTCAGAAACAATACTATACAATACTCGGTGCGATTCAATATGATGTGATAGGGCCCCAAAAAGCAATAGAGTTCTTAACATTTATTTAATTTCAATATTTATTTACCATTCTATAGTATCCAATTCTACATCAATACTGTAGGTAGGCTATAAAAGACTGGGGAGTTATCTTATGGCATGAGAAAAAATACAATTGCATGTCATTGGGCCCCTACAAGGCATGTTTAACCAGTGGGGTCATCCCTACTGTATGTTCCCCAGGTCCTATGTTCCCCGGTTCCTATGTTCCCCGCTTGGGGTTAGGGTTATGGTTATGGTTAGGGTTTTAAAAAAGGGTCCTATGTTCCCCGGTCTCATACAAAGCGGGGAACATAGGACCCGGGGAACATAGGTACGCTCCCTAAATATAGCTGCAAGCAGCAATGAGGGGGCCAAGCAGTGAGATCAGCAGGCCAGATTTGCCATGTAAGTCAATGCTGTTGCATCAGACATATAGCCTTAAGCAGTCACAACAAGTTCCATGCCATACAACCCAAGATTGGCTGAGTTACAAGGTCAAGTTTCACATCAAAACATAACTGATTTTGTGGGGCTGAACCAGGGCTGAGTGTCGCCGCCCCCCCCCCAGCCAGCCCACCGCCAAGAACCGCCCTGCCCATCCCACCCCCGTCCCACCCTTGCCGCACACATTAGAATGAACTAGATGGAACTTGCTGTCATCAGTTTACATCAAAAAAAAAAAGATTGACTGAGATATGATCACACTTGCTGTGATTTAAACACAGAGGTCAAAAAATTCGTCATAGGGTGTGTTGAACTTCGGCTTGGCCCAAGGATTCCAATGATACCTCATTTTGCCATTCGAGTCAACAGGTCAAAAGTTACGATCCGTGAACACAAGTCCAACTTTTGGCCTGTTGGTGGCGCTAGAGCGCTTGAGGTGCCGCATGAAACTTGGTGAAATGAATTATTGGACTGTCCCCAATTAGTGTGCCAAATTGTATAACTTTTACCAGGCGGTTCTATGGGCTGCCATTGACTTCCATTGCAAAATAATGCGCATCAGCAACTACTGGCCAAAATGCATTTTGTCAATTACGGAGGTCAAATGTCACCAAATTTCTTGAGCGTCCTCCCGATGTGGTCTGAGGTACATGTACTAAGTTTGGTTTGATACATGAAAGCGTTGCTGAGATATGAAATCACTTCCTGTTTGGCGGCTTCGCCACAAATCTTTATTGGCTGGTACAGGCCAAAGCTTCTGTCAATTGTTCCAGAAAGCAATGCACTCATCAGGCATGGTCTGAAGATGGTCTCTGCCAATTTTGGTGAGGAACAGATGAAATTTGTGACCTGCCAAACTTTTTTTGTGTTTTTGATTTAATCCAATATGGCGGCCGAATCAATTACGATGACATCACAAGTTGGCTTGGGTCGGCCTAAGGACCTTCAACAGTAGTACCAGACACCACTAATGGGTATTAATTCTAAGCACAACTGCTGCTACAGGCCAAAAGGCATGTTTCTTAATTACAGCGCCCCTAGAGGTCAAAGGTCACCAGATTTCTTGAGCGTCCCCTGATTGGGTCCTGAGTCCATGGACTAAGTTTGGTTATGATAGATGAATGGGTTGCTGAGATATGAGCTCACTTCCTGTTTGGCAGCCGCGCAAATTTCGATTGGCTGTTACGTGAACGGTTTTAGTTCGAAGACGAAAAGGAATAACTTTTTGTGCGGCTTGGTCTGAAGAGCATGTGTGTCAAGTTTGGTGACGATCGGACAAAATTTGTGACCTGTGAAGTTTTAGTTTCACTTTCACTAAAATCAATATGGCGGAAAATCCATCATGGCGGAAAATGACGTCATAGGGTGCGTTGAACTCGGCTTGATCCAAGGATTCCAACGGTACCTCATTTTCAAAATTGGATCAACAGGTCAAAGTTACGTGCGTGAGCGTCCAACTTTGGCCTGTTGGTGCCCATAGAACCCTCGAGGAGCCGACATGAAACTTGGTGAAATTAATCATGGGACTGTCCACAATCGGTGTGCCAAATTTCACAACTTTTACCAGAGCGGTTCTATGGGCTGCCATAGACTTCCATGGCGGAAGAAGGTATAATAATAATAAGAAAAGATAGAAACACAATGGGTGCCTTCGCAGCTTCGCTGCTTGGCCCCCAACCAGTAACACTTTGCCTGGCACAACAGTACAGGCCCGCATCAATGGCAGTAGAACATTATTTATGGCGCATGAGTAATGACCAGAATCTCATTCAGAGGAATAATACACCTCAATAAATGCATTCTTGGCAGTGGAGAGGGAAGCAGGAGTTATTGAAACTTCCCCCACCCAAACATTGCCCCTGAAGCCTTTGGTCCACTGCTTGGACTCAGATTTTTGTGATCATTGAGCCTCTTTGGATCACAGACTGTCCCATTTCAGCAGAACAGCTTGAGAGATTGACCCATAGCCCGATGGGGAGCAGAAAATCCAAGTAAAATGGACAAACGTTCCGGAACTGCTTCAGCCAGACACAGAGAGAAGCTGTGGCATCAGGGGTCAATGAAGCTTGAGGATTTTCTGACGCTCTCCTGTGTGACATGTCAACAAATCTCTTTCTCTGGGAAAACCAAACTAGCCAGTCCCAAACAGCCGTGGACACCAAGTAAACAAAATATAATTTTCTCTTTTTTTCCAGTCTACAGCTTGAGGGACTAAAAGGACAATAAACAGCCCCCACCTCTCCCAAAAAAAAAAATCTCTCCACCCTGCTTCTCCCCCTTCCTCGTCCTCAGACCTCCATCCCACCCAGCCCCTCTCGCTGAAGGGTAGAAAACAAAAGCAAACACTCCTGTGCCGACCACTGGCGCATTAGCAGACAGCTGGGTCCCATTAGCAGATCTCTGTGAAGCACTATCTCATCGGGAGGAATCCCAAACAAACTGGTCCCTCTGCCTGTATGTCTGCTCCCAGTGCCAGCCACACCACCCTGCACTGGTGGCATTTGTCCATATGACACTACAGACCCTGCAAACACTGAGGGCCCATCCATAATGCCCTTCCCCTACACCTCCTTGGATTCCAGATGGATGTGAACAAGGAGGCATGATATTGTATTGATGACCTCTTCATGTTTGAAAGACATGGAATGCATCTCTGTGTATTAGAGTATTTTAAACTAAGAAGGTTGGCGATTTGCAGTGGGAGCCATTTGGAGCCTGGCGCAATAAAATAAATATATTGTGGAAAGGTGAAAAATAGCTCCCTCTCTAAATTACTCTCCCAGGAGTAGTAGGCACATAGAATAACTAAGGCTTGCTGTAGTTATTTCTGTTTAAACCTTTGTTATGATTAAACTTAATAGCCTTATGAGCAGATGCCAACAAGGGCTTCACCAAAGGAGCCATACTTTATGAAGAATTCGCTGAAGTAGAGAGACAGGAAAGGTAAAAAAAAATGGAGAAACAGAGGGAGACCTATTCCCCCCACTGCTGCATCCACCACCTCCTCCTCCTGTAAGCATTAAGATGGTCATGCCTCTCAGACTAAGCGCCCATTGTTGGAGCTGGGCTCACGGGCCTAACTCATGCGGCAACCACCCCATCTGGATCAAAGAGCCTCATCCAGCACTGCCCCAGTCTTCCTGTCTCTGAGGGGACGTTGGGGGGATAGGGAATGAGCATTCTAGAGGTGAGCTTTTAGAGGTGTGGGGGGCTTGGTGGGTGGAGGTGGAACTGGGGGTTAGGTGGTGGTGGTGGTAGTGGTGGTGTTTGGGTATGTAGGTATGGGGTAGGGTTTGAGGGGTGGCGGGTTCTCAGAAGGCCATCGACTCAATGTGAAGGCCATGGGACAAAGGTGCCATTCATGGGCTCAGACATGGAAAATGTCCTCCTCCCGAAAGCGGAGCTGAGGGGAACCTGCTAAAGCAACACAGGGGTCTGGTGTTGTGCGGTGGGGTGGCGGAGGGAGTGGGGATGAGGCCGTGGATAGGGAGCCGCTCAAATATCAGTGTGGAGTGGAGCGGAGGCTTTGGAGTGCGGGGATCCGAAATTCTCGACTAAGGAAATGAGGGTCCAAGCTCATTTCTCCAAAGATTGGAAGGAGGGGTGGGGGGCCCAGAAGTCCTGCGATGAGGGCCCTCTGAACACATGGGGCCCAAAACAATTCAAACATCAGGCTCTGACCCACATACACTCTTAGTGACTCTTTGCCTGGCTCCATTATTGACCTGTACAATCAAATGTCTTTGTTATGATAATGTCATGAGTCTCTCTCTCTCTCTCTCTCTCTCTCTCTCTCTCTAGGCCATCGGAGTTACGGAGGCCAGTGGGGAGCTCTTGTAGGGCTTCAAATAGACTGCCTTTATGTGCAACCAGTCAAGTCCATTCCCCTCCCAGTCTCTCTGATGAGAAAAAGAAGCATTTTCTAAAAATGGGGGAGGATAAAGTCAGAAAGTCAGACTAGAGGCTACAACCAAAGTCTCCTTTTACTGTTCTGTGCAGAAAACTGCTGAGTGTTGTTTTGCTTGGAGCCAGTAGCTGACTTTGAAATATGATCAATGCAAAAGCGACTAAGATGATCAAAGCACAAACAGATCTTTGGGTGGCCCTGTGCTTCCGATTGGCATATTTTATGTATTTGGAACTCAACATTTATTTTGATTAGAGAGCCCTCTGAACCCAGTCGCTCAGGATGCAACATCCTATTTCCTGTTGAGGGGCAAAAGATTTTCTGTCCTGGTGTGCTGTCTATCAGTCTGGAAATCTCAGAACTAGATCTGTTTATGCTTCTGCTATTGTGTCATGTTATAACTGGCAATGGGATGAAAGCAAAACAAAACACAAAAACCCTAATTAGGTCCTTCATTGCTAGGGAAAGCCGTGATTTGTTACCATCCCAATATTCAACATCAGTGATCAAAGGGGTCATTTAGAGAGACACATCTACAAAATTTCCAGGCATTCTCTCACACAGCAATCTGGGTCACTAAGATTGGATACAGCACTTAAAGTAGATCTACTTCCATGTAAAAGGATGACCATTGTGCTACAAATGCAATTGTTAATAGGATTACTTCACAACATTTATGATTACTCTGTGATCCGACACAAAATAATGATGGTCATACATCAAGAATGGGGTTGCTAGTAATGTGTTTTAAAAGAGCCACTGCACAAGTGTGAAACTGAAAAACAGCAACATGAAGATGTCTCAATCCAGCCACAACAGCAACATGAAGATGTCTCAATCCAGCCACAACAGCAACATGAAGATGTCTCAATCCAGCCACACTTTCACTCACCATGTGGACTGTAATAGTCACTCAACACTTAACGGCAGGAGTTAGTTAGTCATAAGCAATGACTTGGGGAGGTGTGTGTGGACCATTCTGAACTGGCATGGGCAATAACAGAGTGCGCTCTAAGTGATGTGTACAGGGGATGAGACTCTGTCAGAAGTCTGTCAGTGGGACGTAACGGATGCCTCTGTTCTTGCCCCCTCCTTTTACGCTGGGGCAAACTACTGGCCCTCAATCATCACCTTCACCACCAACCCCAAATAAGCAGCAAGGGTCATGTGCACAGATGTGACGAGGTGATGAGTTGCTCGCCAGTGATGGGGAAGAAGAAAAAAGGCCTGGGCTCCTCAATAAGACACCACAATAAGAAGTATTCATTAGGACAGGTCCACATTTGTTGCCATAATCACGCACCTGAAAACTACCTAAAGACTGCCTTCAGTGTTCTTTAACTGCACCACAGATTCGTCAATGTCAAACTCATCTGAACGCGAAAGATGTCAGTGACCAACTGACCAAGATTCACTGAATTGTGGCAGCTGTGCCAAGGTAGACAGGAGAGAGAGAGAGAGAGAGAGAGAAAGAGAGAGAGAAAGAAAGAGTGAGCAAGGGAGAGAGAAAGAGAGAGACCAGGAAAGGTGAGACTGGTGCTGGGGTTGTTGTGTTGTGACGCACCAGGCAGAGCTGAACTGGCCTGGGGATGGGCTGAGGTTGGGTGAGAGCAGAGCAGAGCAGAGTGGAGCAACTCTGCCCAGCCCAGGCTGTGGGTCTCTGGGCTTGGTGGCTGAGAACACTGGCTCTCTGTGTGTGCGGAGGTGACTACCGCTGGGAGACGCTATCTTTACCCCTTCTGGCACAATGGTTTCATACACACGGCCCCCTCAGCCCTAGGCACACAGCAAAGCTGACTCAGGAAGAGCGCGCCACCTACTGTTAAGAGGCAGTCGTAACACCTGTTCAAAAGGACTTCAGGGCATTTATTTCACCAGAGGCGTGGTTGAGGGAATGATATATAGAGTGACTTTGTTGCATACATACTTACATACACAACACAGGCACTGCACAATGATTAATGTGTTGTAAATAGTAATCACCTGAAATACCTCATGTTTACACACCGCCAATAAATCAAAAAAGCAGATACATAAAGACGCACATATGCAAACAAAGAGGCCTTGGCATTGGAAGGCACCGATAATCCTTTGCAGTCATTTTCCATCATGTGTTGTACACCCCTCAGGCGACTTTGTGGTCTGGACGCTAAGCTGCAAGCTTGATTTCCTTTGGTGTGCATTTTTGCTAGACAGCTAGGCAGAGTGGAAGTGAGGAAAAGTAGAGAGAAGAGGAACAGAGGGAAGGAGACAGAGGGACTAAACAAAACTAAAGACAGAGAAAGCGACAGACAGAATGAAAGAGAGAGACAGAGAGACCAGACTAAAAGAGCAACCGCTCAGTCAATGGTTATTGGAGGCAGGAGTTCGCCCCATCTAAACTCTGTGAGGGCCATTATTGTAACAGTTCCCATGGCAATACAATGCATTCCAAGGACAGAGCAGGTCCCATTGTGCTCTGTCAAGAAAAGAGTGTGGAAGCACAGCGTAGTGAAAGAATCTCTCTCTACCCCTCCCTCCCTGCCTCCATCTGGGGTGCTGTCTTTCTGTCTCCTGCTCCCTGTCTCTCAAGGCTTCTCTCAGGGAGCACAAAAACATCATATAGTTGTTGATCATAGACATCACTGATGTTTTCAAAGTACTGCTCTTCAAAGGCAAGTGATTGAAACAGAAACAGCCATAAACTACTGAGACAAAATGGGTATGCTGAACAGACGTGTCAGTATGTTTTTGGACTAACTAAAATAACTGCCTAAAACATGACATCCCACCCAGCAAGTGGATACATGTGGACACAAATATTTATCAAACAGTGTCTGTAGCATTATCGTGTACACATCATATAAAGGAAGATTCTAGAACTCACTGATATCCAATAAAAAACTGACAGCAGATATACTGCTGAGTCTGCTTACTCCCTGTTAGGCACTGAGCCAGGCAAGCATCTTCTGTCTTGAATGAGTTTTCATGTTGCTTAATACCCCAGATAAATCTTGCTCTTTTTATATGGTAATAAAAGCAATGATTCAACACTGCCACAAGAGCCACATAAACACACACACGTGCGCACACCCACACACACACACACAAAGTATGCCAAGTGTGGTCAGTGACGGTGGGTTATTGCAGATATATTTTTATACATATTTTTATATATATATATATATATATTTGGGCAGTCATCTAGTTGGCTCCGAGTGGGATTGACCATAAGTAAGCGTGTCACATAAAGTCAGTAATCCAGCACATGCCCACCCCCCGCACATAACACACATACCACAACACGTCAGTAGACTGGGAAACAGAGTACGGGCTGGGGGTTAGCACAGGGGAAACAGAGATCTGACTAAGGGCTTCCAGCTGCACTCTTTGCATCAGCAGCAGCAGCAGCTGACTCTAAGTGGAAGTGAAGCGACTCTGACCCAGACTCCCTACACTGGGCCCACACCACACCAGGGTGGCGGAGATGGGAGGGGGAGTTACGGGCTGATGGTAACGAAAGAGGTGGGAGGGTGGGGGGGGGGGGGGGGGGGGGGGGGGGGGGGGGGGGGGGTACCTGTAAATTGGACCACCTGTCCGCTAATCTTAACTAGCAGCTGAGAGTTTGGCATAAAACTGTGCCTGGCTGCAGACTGTCTGCTACCAATTTTCATTCCTCTGCTCCTTGGGTTTGGCTCAGGCACAGTGACCTCGTTAATAAAATCATACAAAAAACCATCAGCTTCAAAGACACTCTGGCACCGACGACGCTCCCCTCCTCTGTGAAAATTTCTGCTTGGTCACTCTTGTGATGCAGCTTGTAATTAGGGAATTTTTTAATTATGAAACTGCTCTGATCATGATCTTTCGGGGATTTGAAGGTAAGTAAACAAAAGACTGAGCCAAAACAATATGAGAGATGGAGAGATAAATGCCTGAGAAGAGCATCACCTCCATGTGTTTAGGCAAGCATGTGTAGCTGTGGGGGGGACATACTTATCTACTTAAGAGTGCTTATGAGGGACAAACAGTGCAAAGAGAGGGCCTGTGAGGACAAGTGAAACATGTTTGCAGTAGTGACACGGTCTAAACCCCATCTACTCAAAAAATACCCAAACTAATGAGAGTATGTGTGATCATTAAAATATCAAGATGAAAATGCAGTTGCATGCGGCTGATTATTAGACCGCTGTGAGGGAGACTCAGTTCTGATCAGTCATTTGAGGCGTCTAGACAATCATTTTTGGGAACGATTGCTGGGTTGAATAATTTGACTTTTTCAGCAGCACTTTTAGTATGGTTCAGTAAACAGTCTGGATATGTTCTCCAGAAGATGTATACGATATTTGATTACTACTAGCCAATGATTTTAATAGAATAGAATATCTTTATTTTCTCATTGTCACAGTGTACAACGAAATTGAAGTGCCATCCCCATGCTAAAAGCAATCACACAAAAACAAAACAGAAGAAACACAATCACACATACACATTCAGTGTTGCACAGAGCGCCAATTACAGAGATTGATACGTTTTAAGAAAGCTATAAGATGTACTGTATGTAGATGATTATGATGTAGTATAATGTTATGGAAGACGGCTTTCATCGGAAATTAGGTTGGAGCTCATCTGAATGCTCATCTGCATTTCAAGGCTTATATTTTTGCCAGTCCAGTGCCATACAGTACAATTGCCTATGTGACAATACTGTACATTTTGCGAAGATGCATTTTGGGGGATGTTAAGAGTCAGATTGAGAGAGTGAAAGTGAGAAGTGAGGAGTGAGAGTGAAACTGGGGGACACCATTTATTGATCATGCCAGCAGAGTTATATTGCCATCATCAAGTCCAGAAGCATTTTCACAAGTGGCAACTGTGCAGTCATTGTGGAGGCTTTTGCATTGGCAACTACCTTGCATTGTAAGGTTTTTGCCTTAGTACTGGCCTTGTGTCTTACATTTTTTGCATTGGTACCTACCTTGTGTCTTCAGGTTTTTGTGTTGGTAACTGCCTTGCATCTTAAGGTTTTTTCTTAGGGCCCTATTTTGATGATCAGAAACACAGCACATAGTGTATTCTTATCACGACACAAAGTTTATACCCATCTTACACTCAATTTTTTTTGCCATACACTTCTCTTTTATTAAACAATGTGCCCAGGGGTGTGACAATTAACGACCTAAGGTGTGCTCTGGTGCATTATCTAAAAATTGCTATCTTACACCATCTAAAAAGCATTACGCCACTGACCAAGAAAAACCTGGTCTATGGCGAAGCACATATGAAACACAGCTGAAGACGCACTGTCACGAGACGTAAGCAGCAACTCCTCTGCAGAATAAATTTCCTTAGGTGAGGTGTTGCTTTTTTCAGGCTATATTTTCGATCGTAACCCGTTGTTAGTCAATAGTGAAAGTAATTAACTGTGTATAACTGTTTTGTCGTTGACTATGACACCACAGTGAAGTTAGTTTTACTTTGCCTATGAGTTCAAATAATAGACGAGTGCAGATGCGTGTAGGTTATACTCTGCTAGGTTTTAGTAGCCTAAAGCATGGTTTAGTGGAATACCTGTTCCATACGGTCTTGTGTACAAGCAGATTCCTTCAAATGCGCCACTGAGTATCAAAATACCAATGCACTGTTTGAAGTTGCGCTGCTTGCTGGTAAAGGGAATGACAGATGTCATTTTCATTGGTTTAAGGGATGTTACGCCCCAAACACACTCATGACTGATGAAGAAACATAAGAACCACCTTTTTGTGCCAAGCGCCCGATGTTTGATAACAAAACCACCTCGAATGTGGACTGGACAAACCCCTAAATGTATTTAAGATATTTGCCAGTGACCATGTGTTTTAGATCACCAAAATAGGGCCCTTAAGGTTTTTGCATTGGTACCTGCCTTGCGTCTAAAGGTTTCTGCCTTGGTAACCTTTTAGGCACTTAGCTCTCCAGTTGCACAAAGCTCCTCACAGCTGATTTAAGCTAAAGCTCAGTGACTCTCCTTTCCTGTGTTGTCTGCCTCGGGGCCCTGAGTCCCAGACAGAGGGCAGTGCCCCCTGGCCCAGTGGGTAAGGATTAATGTCTCTCTGTGACTGCCCACTGCCTCTCTGATCCTCTGCCATGTGGATGGATTTATAAGTTCTGTGCCACTTCGGCTGCCCGCTGGCACAAAATGTTCTAGCACTCCAAACAAATTTACTGCTGTCAGAAACTGGTGCATTTCTGTCTCATAATTAGCACACACAGAGACAGAGAGAGAAAGAGAAAAAGAGAGACAGAGAAAGTGCAGAAGGTCTGGGTTCCTGCAGCTGACTGTGCTAAGTTATGGGGAAGTGGGGGGTGCGAGTTAATTGGCTGAGGGGGTTTTCAGGCCCTTCCTTAGCAAATGCTACAACATTCCAGTGTCAGGCCAACTCTCTTCCCCGAGGATAGACCCAGTGCCGAGTCCGACCACAGCCTACCCCCTGCCTCTGATTGTGGAGCATGACTAGCTGGGCAATACTGACAGATTCTAACCTGCTTTTGGCAATAAGTGAAATGAGCTGAAGAGAGACAGTCAGTCTCTGTGGTGCTATCAGCAGGTATAAAAAATGCTAATGGTATTTCTGAGTGAGACTGAGCTTCATGCTTAAACACTGGGGCTTTGCCATCTTCTTGTTGTTCCTGGTCGAGTCTGAACACGCAGGGGGGAATGTCTGAGCTCCCTTTCTCCTTCTCTCTCTCTCTCCATCACTTTCTCTCTCCCTCCCACGTTCTCTGTCTACTTCTCTGTACACTTAAATGAATAAAAATCCAGCTCAAATTACAAACACAACACTATGTCAATGCCTGAGGCCAAGCTTATTTCAGACTTCTGTGGAAGGTCATTTACCTTAACACACACACACTCAGTCATGTAATGTCAGTCATGTAATGACATTCACATGACAAATACTGCAAGCACAATTGCACACACACACACATGCTCCACTGTCCACATGCATACAGCCCATTGCCATGTGTAGACACGACCATTATCAGAGCTCTTAGCGCAAGCAGACCACCCTCCTTTTATCGCCTCGCTGGTTTCATCACCTCGCTCTGCTCGCAGACATCTGACTCTCACCGTTCACCCACAACACCACTCTGATAACCATCAACATCAATTAAACACTGCTGCTATACGTCTGACGAGAGCTGAACGCTACGCCGCCAGAGCTGGGGTTTCCAGAGGTGCTCCTAGCCTGTCGAGACCCTGCTGACAGACACGCCAGGCATCTCGAGGATTACAGCTTAATGGCTCATATGAAACGTCTTCATCAGAGCTGTGTGTGCTTTGATGACAGTGAGGCCAGACGACTTCCTGAAGCCTGTGGAATTTCAGTAAATACTAGCTCCGTATTGCATTTGACAGAGCTAATATTGTTAGCTGACCTCCTTGTGGCAAGTCTTTCTAATATCCTCTCACTTGGATGGATAAAGAGACCACTGATACAAGTTAGCTTGGCCCAAGCAAATTGAAGACTTATTTAGAAGAATCTGCATAAAACTATACAGGAGATTTCTTTTTCTTATCCTCATTAACTACCACACAAATACCACTGCTGCCTGCCCTGACAGGGTGATCGCAGTCCTGTGAGGATCTGTTTTAGACATCAGGCCGACTGAAGCTGACTGGCAGGACTCTGATGCATTCAGCATGGGCCTCAGAACTCACCGCTGTGAAAACAAATGGGGTTGGAGGACGATGTGGATGAGGAGGAGGAGGAGAGAGTAGTGGGCTACTGACTGTGTGCAGTGATAGGAACGCAGGAGAAAAAGAGAGCGGAGGATATTATTGCACATATGTGAACGAAGCTGAAGCCACATGTCTCTCTCTCTCTCTCTCGCTCTCTCTCCCTCTATCTTGCTCTCTCTCCATCTTCTCCACCCCTCCCTTACTCTGCCAACCCCACTGTACCCCCAAGCTCAGCTCCTCAGCTCTGCCATCTGGGCCGCAGGCAGGAGCACCAGCTCCACCCATACTACTCTACCCTCCTCTTCCCCTGGCACAGCCACACACACACACACACACACACACACACACACACACACACACACACACACACACACACACACACACACACACACACACACACACACACACACACACACACACACACAGAAATAGGTAGAGAAAGCACACACGCACACACGCACACACACACACACACACACATGCACACACACACACACACAAAAGGTGACACAAATGATAATTAGCATAAACAAACAAATGAGGGGACCTTTATTTAATTTGTCATATTTTCACATTTTCTTCTGCTTAGAACTTCCAATTTTTATGCAGCTTTTGTATAATAACTGATCATACTTATTTACATCAATATTTCTTTAGAGAGGTGCAGGCATGGAAAAGTGTTTGAGTCATCAGAAAAGTCTCAGGTCTAGATATTATATAGAGATGCAGCGAGAAGTGTTTGGGTGATCTGCACTCACGTGCCTGACTGAGAGAGTGGAACATTTCGGAGAGTGACAACACACTGGGCCTTCAGCAACTGATTCAGAGCCAGCAAGAGAGAGAGAGAGAGAGAGAGAGAGAGAGAGAGAGAGAGAGAGAGAGACAGACATGCCTTTCTCATACCCGTTCAAGTTACAGAGATTGAAGGGTGGGAAGAAAGCCCTGAAATGGAAGGGATTGAGGGCAAGGCTTTTTTCAGAAGCAATTCAGATGCAATTTTTCATTTAGAGGGTGAGGCTGCCATCTAGTGGTCTAGCTCGGCACAGACACTCTGACACTTGTGCCCTTTTCAAAAGTGTTTTCAGACTGTATTTCAGGAAATTCAAAGTCAACTATCTTCTAACTAACTAACTTCAACTATGGGGAATAACATGAAATATTTACTTATTTTATGATAATTCTGCAAGTACCATTTTTTCTTGGCAATTCAGTAGATGGCAAAAACAGACATGCTGACACTGAGTGAGTGCTGTGAAGCGAGAGTTTGTCGCTGACAGGAAGTCTTTGCAGCAGTTGCGGCCACACATGACTGACAGAGCCAGCAGGAACAGGGCTTACTAAAACACATAAAATAGAAACAAATAAAAAGTAAAGAGTTAAATCACAAGATGAAAAGTTAAAAACTTGGGGGATTTTGAATCAACTCTTGAGTTCACTAGACTAGGTCTGACCAGCATGACGACGTGATGCAATGCGACACAACACGCCACAGGGGATCACCTCTCTGACACCACCCTAAACAGAGGGTGGAGCCTGTCACAAGTCGCAACACTCTCTGACCAACGCTTCAGAGGTGATCCCGGGGGGCCTTTGCGTACCCAAACGGCATCATGGCGTACCAGCACAAGCTGGCCGAGAAGCTGACCGTCCTCAACGACCAGGGCCGAGGGGTGCTGCTGCGATTGAACCACATCAAGAAGGTGAGTGAGCGCTGGAGGTTGGGGAGATCGTCTTCCTACTTGGGGAGGAGAGCGCTACTTTCTTTTCTCTGAACACTCTGAAAATCAGGAACCTGCCAAGCCCTGTGTATGCTGGGCCCCGGTGCTGAGATTAACATTTCTGATGAGGGACCAAAATAATGGACCAATATATTCAGGACATTAAACAATTAATTAAGAAAAGGTTATTAGACATGGTTGAGAGGAGAGCTTCTAATTGACTTCATGAAACTAGAAAGTAATGGCTGCCTCCACTGACAGCAAGTGGTTTTGTACAACAGCACAGGAACCTTTCAAAAGATCTGCTTGTTGTCATATATGGCAAAGACAAAACATACATGTATCATGGATTAATTGGATCAACAAGTAATAAAGGATGTACAAGAATTGTACAAGCACTGAATGTGTGTATCTCAGTGTGAGATTCTATGTTTTCAAATGAAATGTGTCCCATGAGATATGACCCGTATTGTGGGTAGTGATGTGGAACAATGACAATTGTGTTGTATCTCATTTCTGTGTTCCCAAATGCTGTTGCGAAAAAAAATACATCATGCCAAAGTTTGTTTTAGCTGTCTGAAGCCACAGAGCAAGTGAAAGAGGAAGCACACACAGGAAGTAAGGCTGTTCCGTCAGCCTGACACATGAATAGCTTCTGATACATGGGGCGAATGTGAGAGCTGTCTGGGATTGGGTCCAGACAGTTGCTCTGTACACAGAGTATTACAATGACCTGACTGTACCTGAGTGTGTGTGTGTGTGTGTGTGTGTGTGTGTGTATGTGTGTGTGTGTGTGTGAGCAAGTACTGAAAGCTTTTGAGAGGTAGAGACTAAAAATGGAATTTGAATTTGAAATTCCACAATTACCATACTGAATACAAATGTCACAGACTGCATGCATAACATATCAAAAAATGCCAGAACCAACTGTCACCACAATATGACATGCTGTAAGTTATCGTGCACATTGGCAAGTTTGTCACTCTCACTCTGATGGTGCTTGTTCTCTCTTCTCCACAGACATGCACAGATCCTAAACTCAGGCCTTTCTTTCTGGCAGACAAGGTCATGGAGCCTGCGATAAAATACATCAACAAAAAATTCCCCAACATCGACTTCAGGGGAACCAGTGTGAGTACTGCTTGGAATGCAAGTCGTGCACTTGTACTTGTCATGCGTGTCATATAGCCCCAGTGCTGTAGGCCTGAGCTGCTCTGAAGTGTGGCTGTTTTGAAGGGTTTTGTTCCAGATGCAATGCTCGGTTCACAGGGTACTGTTTGCAAATGTCATTCAAGTTGCACACTGACACAGGTTCTTGTTGCACATTGTGTACATGTGTATGGGGTAGGGTGTGTGGTGGTGATGTGTGTACAGTGTGTGTGTGTGTGTGTGTGTGTGTGTGTGTGTGTGTGTGTGTGTGTGTGTGTGTGTGTGTGTGTGTGTGTGCGTGTGCATGCGTGTGTGTGTGTGAGTGTGTGTGAACACTGAGTTTCCTGAGTGACATGTAAAATAAGGAAATAAAAAAACAACAGTTCCAAGGGGAGCTTCGCGAGTGCACACATGCATGCTTTTGGAAAATAAATCATTCAAATACACTATAAATAACCTCATTCTAAACTGGAGAATAGTTGAAGCGTCACCACATACTGTATATTGCAGAGGCAAACACATCACCTTTCTCTTAATTTATTTATTAAAGAATTTAGCTGATGCTCTTACACAGAGTGACTTATAGAGAACTAATTACAGGGAAAGTCCAATGAGGGCGGCCCTATGTGTTGAACCCATGACTTTCTGGCATTACACTGGGAAGTCTACTGCTACTCCACTACCACAATATATTTTAATGAATATCTAAACAACTCTGTTCTAAGATCAAGTTAGGGTGTATTTTTGATATTGAGTGTAAACTTTTGGATAATATTGAGTGTAAACTTTTGTTGGGGACCAAACATCATTCATTGGAGTATTTTTGAGTAAGAGTATATAGCGATAACAAGGGGGAAAGCTCACTACGTCAAAGTAAATCGCCACTGACAAGGCTGAAAATATCATGAAACTTCTGTGATGCGGTGGAGAGGGTCCTTACAGACAAACAAAAGTAATTTTAATTTTGTACTTGTACAGAAAGGATATACAAAACAACTGTTTGTGCAGTCAGTGCATTAACTAAATTCTTCTTCTGGTTGCCACCATATAGCTAGGATAAGTTTGTACAAGTCATTTACCCAATGCAGCACAAGCTCCTGGCATTGGACACAAAAGCAGAAATGAGTTCGGAAATCGACTTCAACTGACTTTCTCTTCACAAGATGGCAGCAACCATAATAAGCCCCACTGCGCTGACTGCAGAAACAGTCCTTTTTTATACTTTCTTTACACTCACAAAAGCAAAAATACTTCAGTTTGACAGAACATTAGTGAGTTTATTCTGCTCTTGTGGGGTTCAGTACAACTATAGATATACTATTTCCACTAAAAAAATATTAACAGCCTAACCATGGGTAATAGCAAATAACAGTAATTGACAATAATTTATAAGTGCTTAACTACTGCTTAACTAATGCTCATGAAATGCTATCTAATCATGGTCTCTGCAGCAACAGCTGAGCAGCATTCAGAAGCAGAAGACGGCAGTGCTAGACGGGCTGAGCAGCTACTACGAGTCCTTCATCAACATCATGGAGTTCAGGGTGAGGCTCTTTTATCATAATCACCAGCATCCCGATCTTTTCACACGACCATTCATCAAATCCGTACTCCGGTCATCCTTGTCAATGTCTCCCGAAGATCCATTTAAGCTAAAGGGCACTGTCAGTTCCAATGAAACAAAAGAGTCGTTTCGTATCAGCGAGGGCCACTCACACGCTCCCTCTGAGTAAGATGTTATAGAGAATGGGGGAAATGAAGAATTATAAGCTGTCAAGCTGTAATGACGCTGCTAATGAGGAAGAGCAAAAGGACACAGTTGTCACTGTTGTTTGTTACTTTTTTTTTTTTTTTAAGTAGTTGCTGGTCATTTGAAAGCCTCAATATGACTCATGCTGGGAAGCAATAATTACAGTAATTGGCTTCTATTCATGCAATGACTCATAAGCACTGCTGATATCTACCATGCATGTACCATTCTTTGTGATGTTGTATTCATACCTTTCTTAACTGTTTTAGGACCATGTGTATGAATTGCTGAATACAATAGATGCATGCCAGTGCTTCTTCAATATTGTAAGTAATATTCCTAAGCAAGTAAGAGCTGTAATGTTCTGACCTGTTGATGTTAATGCCTTGTGCTTTAATGTATGGATCTAACAGTTTTAGATTTCAATACGGGTCTTTCAGGATGTTTATTTTCTTTTATTCTATCCATGGAAGACTTGGTTGTATTTTGGCCAAGGGAACTATATTCAGAGCTGAAAGTGGACTACAACTTTAACCTTTCTGGGATTTAGAAAAGAACCAGGGGTAAATATATTGGGTCTGCCAAACCCACATTCACAGCAGTCACTACGGTGGTCTGGTCTGGATCTTTTTGAACTGGATTCATACCGTGCTATGGGCATAGATGCAGACAGTGAGCATACTGTAGACTCAAACCACATTGAAGTTCATTTGATCAGGAAGTAAAGGGGTAAACGCACACCTAGGTTGCTAAGGGGATGACTGAATAAATGAAAACTCTCTCTCCCACTCTCGTACACTCAAACTATGATGCAATGATTTTATTGGACTAAAGTTTCAGTGATTTATACAACTTCCTCAGGATCAGAACAATCACATGATCATTCAACTTTAATTAATTAATTGGCCGCGTCATTGCAGAAGTGTCTCAATCTTTTACTTCCCTTACCCTGATGAAGGTGTATAAATGGACAAAACGTCGGTCCAATGAAATAATTTCATTGTAGTTTGACTGTGCATTGACACTTTCTACTCTACTTTGAAGGAAGTAGATATTGTTACCAGTGCACACACAATCTATCTGAACAGAGATTTGGCAGGCTAAATCAAAATGACCAAACCTAGTAGGCAGTACATTCATCAGTCATAACATTTTTTTCTCAGTTACTTTTTTCTGGGCATATTCGATGACCCTGGCAAAAACAGGACAAAGACAGTCTGGCTAATGTTAGTGAAATAATGTGACTGTACTATATATCTACCAACCAAATGGGAAGTTTTAAGATATTCACTTAAGGTTAAATAAACACAAACCATAACTACTTACAAAGCTAAGACATGAATGTGAGAAGGGTGAGGTACTCTGTACTTGTCTGCACCCTTACTGTACATCAACACAGCAACCACGATCTGATTTCTAGCCTCTGACTGACAGTTTTTACAATGCATTCCATTTGTGTCAGTAAACAATGTGTACATTCTTCAATTTTGTAGGACAAGTTGGTTTGTGTTTGTTTGTTTGTTTGTTTAATTTAAGGCCATTTCCGCAACTAAGGCTATTTAATGGCCAGAGCACTGTGTGTTACAGTGTGTTAAAATCTATGCTAATAAGATATTCTAAAACCTTTAAAGGTGGGACCTTACTAAAAACATCAGCTATAGAAAAGTTGGTTTGTGATATAGTACATTTGTTTTTACATGCTTCAGGCAGTCAACTTTGACTTCACAAAGAACTACATGGACCTGGTGGTGACCTACGCCTCAGTCATTCTCATGCTTTCTCGCATTGATGACAAGAAGGCCCTAGTGGGCATGTATAACTGTGCCCATGAGATGTCAAATGGAACCAGGTAATCACATGTGGCATACTGTATAATACCCTGCCTAGCCTTATCAAGTATCAGAGGGACTGAGCGGTGACACGTCCACTCAGAATAGCTTTAACCCTTTCAGGACTGGCATGACTGTCAGAAGGCCCTAGTACACAGGAAGTACAAATGCAGCGAGCAATCATATTCTTTCTTCCTTTTTCCCCCTTTCCCTATTCTCTTGCTTTCTCTCTCTCCTTCTCTCTCTCTCTCTCCTTCTCTCTCTCTCTCACACACACATATACACACACACACACACACACATGTACATTTTCCCATCCACATTTCTTTGTATGACCAAAGTACAGCAAACTCATGTCTAACAACAATTCACCTCACTAAATAATGCAACTGACACAAACTCACACACAGTCAGTCACACCTCTTACACTGCTTGAATGAATGATACAATCTGTCTGCAATCAGAGTTGGCAGTGCTAGTGATTGATCCACCATGTCAGGCCATTGATACTGATGGTGGTGGCTGCCTAGCAACTGATGTGGTGTGATAACAGCCAATCCATTCAGAGAACATGAGTCAAAATGGCAGCTGCTCTCCTTAGTCATTACCCATGATTACCCATGATTGCACATAGCACCCCCCATCACCAAAAACACCCTGCAAAACTAATTGAGGTGTAATTGGTTGGGATGTCAGCAGTTTCCAGTTAACTCCCGGGGTGTCCCTTTAGCATATTCAGCCCATTTCACTGCTGCCATAAAGTAGCAAAACATTTCTGATTTAATAATGTAAAAAACTGGCATATCAAAAACACAAGGTTAATGCCGAGCCACTTTCGCTGAGGCACTATCACTGAATAATAAAACACAAAATCCTCTGGCCCTCTATTATGACATGTGTTCTTATCATGACACTGCTAGTGTGATGCTTTGCTTGTTGCAATCATGGGATGTTTTACTTTTCTCTAAGTTGCACAATTCATGCCATTAACTGACCTGTCTTGCAGCGATCCTGCCTACCCTCGCCTTGGACAGATGCTTGTGGAGTACGATCACCCAATGAAAAAGCTCACTGAGGAGTTTGGCCCTCATACCAAGGTGAGGCAAACCAAGCACAGACCAGCAAGCCATTCTCCACAGAGTAAATAATACAACATGGCTGTAGAGTTCGGGTACCAACGGCGAACCTGAGAACGCTGTATGCGAAACGCGTTGTTCGCTCTGAATAAAATAGAGTAAAGTCTAAAATCTATTTCACAAAAACTACTTAAGAGAAGAAGAAGCTAAAAGTGCAATACTGCTTGCTCGATGGTGCAACCAATTTATTAATGCACTGATGTTTCAGTCAGGTCAGGTCACTTTTATCTAAAGCAACTTCAAACATGAGAATAACAATTAACATGCGTATGTCAATTAAACCAGAGACTTTCTAATGTGGAGACACAGCACTCAAAAAATACTCCATAGAAATGCATGGGGCTAGTTTGTCACACCAATATGGCCGTTGTCTACACATATCCCACCCCTTCCTCGGCAAAACGTCGACATGTGAATACATTGAGCCAATCATATGGTGTGTTGTGAAGACATCGTGCCAATCATGTGTTGTGATCTCGCCGCTGGAGCAAGATTGGTGTCGTGAAGCCATTAAACAATTTCGAGTTTCATTATCTTCTTCAAACTTCAGTAAGGCTTCAGCGCTTATGTAAGATGGATGGACATTTATGTAAGCTCCAAGACTAATGTCTCCCACAGAGTAATGAAATTCGCTCGCAGTCTCCTTTGCACTCTAGATGAAATGACATCACTCTAATGAGGCTCCAAGCAGAACACTGCATTTAGAAATAATATCATCTTTCATCACCTCATGTCTGACTTCAATGAGTTCAGTAGCTCTGAGTCTGTGACATTTCCCTAACAGTGGTTGACATTAAGACGGTATTACTTGTTATTCGATTTAATGAATATCATGCCCTATGTTTGGTGCTGATGTCAGTGGAGGCAGTTAGTCAGTAAACATTCACACATCCAGAACTGTGATGAGTATTAGAATTCAGTGGTGCCAACTGTTCAGGTACCAAGTGAGTGGCATACAATGGATCAGATGAGTGGCATAAAAGTATGCCAGCTAAGGACTAAGGTAAGGTAAAGAAAGTGAACGGCTTTCATCAAATGCTTTTATCCAAAGCTTCATAGACTCACAACAGCAGGTAGAGTAATCAAATCCAGGCCAACTGATTGGCGACGCTGCTACGGCACTTCTGCTACTACACCATGCCCACAAGCAAATTTCCAAGACTGTGCTTCTGTCCTAAATGTGTGTGTGTGTGTGTGTGTGTGTGTGTCTCTCTCTTTGTGTGTGTGTGTGTGTGTGTGTGTGTGTTTTCATGTGTGTGGATGACTGTGTGTGTGTGTGTGTCTCTGTGTGTGTGTGTGTGTGGGTGTGTGTGTGTGTGGGTCTGTGTGTGTGTGTGTGTGTGTGTGTGTGTGTGTTTTCATGTGTGTGCATGACTGTGTGTGTGTCTCTCTCTCTCTCTGTGTGTGTGTGTGTGTGTGTGTGTGTGTGTGTGTGTGTGTGTGTCTCTCTCTCTTTGTGTGTGTGTGTGTGTGTGTGTGTGTCTGTCTCTCTCTCTTTGTGTGTGTGTGTGTGTGTGTGTCTCTCTCTCTCTCTCTCTCTCTGTGTCTGTGTGTGTGTGTGTGTGTGTGTGTGTGTGTGTGTGTCTCTCTCTCTCTGTGTGTTGTGTGTTCACTGTGTGCTGAGTGTGTTTCACTAATTCACGGATTGGGATAAATGCAGAGACCAAATTTCCCTCACGGGATTAAAAGAGTATATATACTTACTTATACTTATAAAGGTTGTTAAAACATGTTCAACTCATTTCAATGTTATTGCTCATCTGTATGCTGGTACATGCTGCTATGAGAGGTAGATGACATCTGCACACCCTTCATGCTCATCAGCATGCTTACTATGCACTGAGAACTGTGGCTAAGCAAGCTGTCAGTCAGACGCCACACCATGACAAGTAGAGTCAGACATTTAAAGAGTGACTGACATTGACCTTTGTTTGTGATGGGATGAAGACATCTCTCCCAGAGCTCTCCCTGAAAAGATGAACACATTTTTTTGCATAAACTATTCTATTCATGCACTGCACAACTGATCTATTTTGTGCATTTACTGTCCACAGAGCTGCAGCTAAGCATACTGTGGGTTCTGGCTAAAGTCTGAGAGCTCTGAATAAAACCCTGTTTACCTTTCTCCACAGATGGCCTGTGAGTATCTGTCCTTAGAAGTGATGGAGCGCTGGATCATCTGTGAGTAAGAAGTAACAGTTCTAAGACAGGATTGACATCATGCCTACTCTGAAGTTAGCTATTAGTACCCCTTATTCAGTAGCCCGAGACAGAGGCAACTATGCACTGAATGTGTCATTTATATTAGGCTTCCTGCAAAGTAGAAACATGGTATAAAATTTTGATTAAAGAAGTGTCATTAGTCACTACTAATTTAACTACTGGTCAAAAGTTTTAGATATTTCCATTCCACTCCATTATAGACAGAATACCAGCTGATATCAGTTGCATTGTTTTTTTAATCAGGGAAGCAGTTTTCAGATTACATTATGTGCTAACATAATTGCAATGGAGTAGAATGGAAATTTCTAAGTGACCCCAAACTTTGACTGGACTGGTAGTGTAGATGAAAGTCTAACTTAC
The DNA here is from genome assembly GCF_017589495.1 of Alosa alosa. Taxonomy (NCBI): domain Eukaryota; kingdom Metazoa; phylum Chordata; class Actinopteri; order Clupeiformes; family Clupeidae; genus Alosa; species Alosa alosa. The sequence continues at coordinate 5,528,455 of NC_063198.1, forward strand.
TGTGTCATTTTGATGAAAAGTCTCATTTGCTGTGTCAATGTGATGAAACGTCGTCGTAACTTTTGTGATGTCCTCCCGTTGGCAGTGGGTTTCCTGCTGTGCCACAGCAGTCTGAACACCAACCAGGCCTCCCAGGAGCTGTGGAAGATGGGCCTCCGCAGCGGCCTGGTGCTCACCCTCGTCAGGGACGAGACCATCAACATCCACAAGTTCTCAGAGGACTTCCTAGACGGCCTGAAAGGGTAAGGCGACACGTTGGAAATGGCTACAGTGTTTGCAAAAAACAAAGTTTGTATTAGGGCTACACAATATTGGGGGAAAACTACAGGTCCCATGTTGCCATACTGCTCAGACACATGACCCACTCCTGCAGGAGAGCCTTGGTGAAGTATGAATGCAAGCAATGCCCACTAATCGATCCATTGTCTCTCTCATTAAGATACAGCAAGAGGGTGGCTGACATCAAAGAGTGCCGGGAGAACGCCATAGCCAACTGGTGAGTGCACTTTTTATCATGACTTTTGACTGATCCTTTTTATTCTATTTTACTGTATTTTATCTCATTTTACTTAATCTTATTGTTTCAGCTGCACAAGCTGCTGCTTGACTCTTCTCTATAACCTTTTTTCTAAAAACATTTTTTTTATTTTATATGCTTGACTGTTTGACTTTTTTAAATAGTATTAATTGTCTTTCATCTTTTTTACTTATTATTTGTTGCTTCTGTCTCCAATGGAGTAAAGCACATTGAATTGCTTTCGTACATGAAATGTTAATGCGCTATATAAATAAAATGGCCTTGCCTGGCCTATTGAATACACAGTAGCCGCATCACTGTCCTGAGTGGCCACTCAGGAGAGTGTTTTAGGGGGAATGTGTGATAATTAGATAGATTGCTAGCTGTGTGATCCAAAGATGTATTCATGCTGTGAAAGGTGGCTTTGCTTGACCTCTGATAACTTATCCTGGTCTGAGAGCATTGTGTGATTTGCTTGCAGTGGAGCTATACACCGAGAGAAAAGGCACTTTCTGAGGGGTGCGCTGAAGGAGCTCTGCAAAGTGCTGGAAGATGAGCCCAGACTGCTGGGACCAAAGGTAAGTACTCCTCTGGTCCTTTCTCTCCATCTGGGATTTGCCTCAAATTCCCTCCCTTCCCTACCTGTCCAAGGTGGACGCTTCTGGTGAGGAGAATTTCATAAGAGGAAGATGGAGTTCACCTCTGGTCCAGCCCCAAAGGCGATTACCACTCAGGAAGATTAACCACCATATTTAAGGAGGGCGTATTAATATCTAGTAACATTTTTCATCTTCGGATGCTGGAAAATGCTTTTTAAAGTCAAAATAAAACTGTCCATCTGCGTTAATAAGTACTTTAATGATGCCTGATTTCAAAACACTTTGTCAGTATTTATGACGATGTTCATTCATCCATCAAATGCACTCTCTCTTATCTCTCCCGCAGGCTCTGTTTGTATTCATGGCCCTGTCATTCTCCCGTGACGAAGTCCTCTGGCTGGTTAGGCACAGTGAGAACGTCCCGAAAACCAAGACCCCCGAAGACTATGTGGACTCGTGAGTTTTAAATAGATGTACCATGAACCTGAGTGCCACACTGTTTCCACATTTCCCACATTACTGACAGGCAGGAATGCAATCCATAGCCAAGCACACGCACAGGAATGAAAGAGAAAGAGACGCTGGTGTTTTCATTTTGTTGCTCTGTGGCAACAGCAAGTGCCGATTAATGATAGCATGAATGAAAAGGGGCCTAAGTTAGTTCTGTTTCAGAGCTAGTTGTTACTGATATGTTACTCACATTTCAAGTGAATTTTGCAATCGACATGCTAAGGAGCCAAAACATTCCTCCTATTTAATGGTCTGCCATATCATATGCCTGGCACTTGCATCATTTATGGTTTTATGCACTGAAAATAGAACATGAAAGAGATGTTTGTTTCATAACACCGTTATCAATCTCTGGCCATATAAATGCTAAAATATTTCTTATTTAAAATATACTCTCATTAAGTCAGGTTAACACATGAAAGAAGAAGTCATGTTTAAACTTAGCTGCAAAACTTAGTTACAAACCATGTTGACAGCAGATATGTCATTGTAAAATTGTGTTATGTTGCATAAGAGTGCCTCCTTTAGCGGATATGCCCCAGTTTGCCTTATAAAACTGGCTGCCCATTGATAAATGGTTTTGGTAGTGCATAAATTTGAGTAGAGTCGTTGCCTTTGATGCTTGAGATCACAGGCCGCCCCCTGGCAGTCACACTGATGGATCAAATGCAAAAAAATGGCTTCGTTGCTATACTTTGATATTCACATTTACTGAATGAGTAATTTACTGAACCAGGATAACGTTAGAATGTCAGTGACTTGTAAATGTATGTGTATGTGTGTGTGTTTGTGTGTGTGTGTCTGTTTATCAGGCATATGGCTGAGCTCCTGTTCCACATGGAGAGACTGCAGACTCTCCTTCAACAGCATAAGGCAATCATAGATCGTTATCATCTCCTCTACTTGTCCCAGTTTGATGCCTTGGTGATCGCTGACACCATTCAGGTAATGGAATGGGCAAAATCCTCAGCATAACCGAAATCCAACACTAGGCTATATTTAGATATTTAAATATTTAGCCAAATAAAAGAAAGCATAGGACAATTTTTTAACATTCCTTAAACAAATGTGATTATAAAGCCTGCTGACTTAATACAAACACAGCAGTTATGCAACCTTCTCAAAACATAGTGTGCAAGTGTGCTTTGCCTACATACATATTCAGACAATCCACATGTGCAGCACAGTGTGGATTTGGGACGGCGCGGCACTGGTGTAGATGTTCTTATGCAATTCAACAAATAACTCTCCAAGGATTAGAACGATGTGGGCAGCCTCGCCCTCATCTGAGTCTAACTTGTAATGAGCCGAGCCTCATCTGTTACTCTATTTCATTATTTATTTCTGGTTTTGTTTGGGCTTTTTTTTTCTCTCGCTGGATACAGCCCATTGGCTACGGACGCTTGGTTGCATGAGGTCACAGTGAGGCCACTCAGTGAGGATCTGTCCTACTGTATACACAGCAAACAAAAAAGCTTTGCTGCTAATGATGTGGACAAAACGGATATAAAAACAGAACAAATACAATCTATGCATTGAATGAAATATACCTATTTACTTATTTACTTAGTGAAATATGACTATTTGCTATTTACTTGTAAGAAATGTTATACCTATTGACTGACTAAATACTACTGCATCCCTAGAGTCTTTACGTCTGTCCAGAAGAAGAGTCTGTGCTGATGTCATCATTTGTGTCTGCTTTGTCAGGGCTCAATGTCAAGCAAGGTGAGATCTGTTGTGTTCGTACTGTATGTCACACCTGCAGCATGACTCATCTTTCCACAAAAAAAAACAAAATGCTGAGTCACAAACACTCATCCTGCCATTTTCTGTCTCAACAGTGGAAAATGGAGAGGAGTTTGATTTCAGACCTCTCAGAATGGACTGGCTGCGCTTACAGGTGTTGGACAGTTCTTCAGAAGTAGATTTGTTCAGAGACTAACAATTTATCTTAGTAAATAATCTTAATGTGCATATCTCTACAATGTAATTTGTAAGCATGAATTGCTAAAATTATTAGATAAAAAAAAAAAAAAACAGTACAAATATTACATCACATAATGATGCAGAGCATATAAGAGAAAATATTATGTTTCAGTAAAAATACTGTGTTTTCTTTCTTAATCTCGTTGCTCATGCATGCAACTCCATCTCATGCTGTGCTGATGTATGCAGGCGTACACCAGTGTGGTCAAAGCCCCTCTGTCTCTGAAAGAATCCCCGGACCTGGCCAAGATCATGAACATGACGCAGTTCCACACCAGGGTGATGGACAACATAGATGGTCTCCTGCAGGAGACGGCAGAGCTCTCCATCCTCTGGTGGGTCGCCATGGCAGCTGGAATTCTTTAGAGTGCTTTTCCCCTCTCTGGTTTGGCCAGCGTGGACAATCCACTGCCGCAAACACATGAGACCAATCAAATCCAAGCGTTGCCTTCACACAAAAAAGCTTTTGTTCATTTAGTGTTTCCACATAACACATCATTGTGATGACATTGTATGAAATTCTCACCTGAGATCAATAAAATTAGATAGCTCTTCTTTTGTTACATTTATTAGGTTGTTTATCATTTTTGCAGTCCATTTTTTTTTTAAATGTGCCTCTCATGCCTCAGCAGCAGCAGTGTAGTGTAAAGGCCTTCCACTCTGTGTTTTGTCTCTCCTGTCTGCAGCTTCTACCCGCGGGTGTATGAGAAGATGTTCTTCCAGAGCAGTGAGGATGTGACCATGCAGAGGTACCTCATGGCCTTCCCTCTACTTTGCTCTCACTTCAGCCAGACTGCTCACCCCATGTGCCCAGAGGAGGTCAGTGGAGAGCAGTGCTACTGCTGAGCATGCATACACACTTGCTTGCGCGCGCGCGCGCGCACACACACACACACACACACACACACACACACACACACACACACACACACACACACACACACACACACACACACACACACACACACACACACACACACACATCTACCTGTACACACACACACACACACACACACTTTACATGCATTGTACATGCACACACAATGCACCGGTACATAGAACCACACAGTTATCTACATTAACATACACACACACACACACATATATATATATATATATGAAGAGTTTGGTTCCACAACGCTCTATCCCCCATTTCAATGAATTTTCATAAATCATTTATATACATTTTGTTTTCCAAGTAATTTCAGTGCAACTGTAATTGGGTTATTGTTATTTGATTTATCTTTACTCAGTCATAACAGCAATACTGCAATTGTATTGATATTACCTGAAATACACAATTAAATAACATGATTTATTAATGTTTTAAAATGGAGATACACACATATACACACACACACACACTGCACGCACACACATTCACTAGCCAGCACCATCTGGCTTTAATTTAACTTTGATTTCTGTCTCAAACTGCCACAAAATGCAAAATAGTCACACAAAATGGCAGAAGCTGCGACAGCTATAACCGAGCTGCACTGTATCGAGGCAGACTCCTCGGCAAAAATGTATGGCTCCAGAGATTAAACGTGACCTGACTTTGAACCAGAGCCATAATTGGAACAATATGTCGCGCAGCACCGGTGGGGGTTAAATAAGTTTCCTCCCTTTTTTGCCCTCCTTCCTGTGTCTGGCATCTAGGAGGAGGCGATCGAGAAAAGGAGCCTAAAACTGTGCGTAACCTTCCTGGAAGAGATTGCCAAGCAGACCAGCACGGTCGTCCTGGATATCTGCGCCGAGCAGTGCAACCTCAACGACCAGGTGACTTAGTCCCCAAAGCCCCGGGGGGAGTTGGGAAACCAATTTACTACGGACTACGTCATGGAAATCCATTTCAATTCATTAAAACAAAGAGGCATTAAAATCAGGAATGAAATGGAAAATGTGAAGGGAATCGAGAGCACCTACCTAATAAGGCCATCAAGTCACAGGGGCAGTGTTTTACGCTGCGCACAGAATGTACGTCTGTACTAACAATGGGATGAATTTTTAAGGTATACAGTGTAGATATGACATGTAAATTATGCTGTATGTCGAGTTAACGTCTTTGATTTAAAAAAATAAAATAAATAATAATAATAATAATAAAAATAAAAAATAAAAAAAAAATATATATATATACCCTGAAAAGTGCCTTGACAGGAATCCTGCACATATGCAGACAACTCTCCCCTCAAACACAGCAATCAATTTTACAGTCTGTCAGTGCCAAGCCAGACTGTGACAATTATCCTCTTCTTTTATCCCCTCCACCAGCTTCTGCCAAAGCACTGTGCGGAGACTATTAGCAAGGCCCGTAATAAGAAGCTGAAGAAGCCCATGCCCAAGAAGGGCGAGGTGCCCAAAGACAAGCCTGGCACAGAGAGCCACAGGAAGGACAGGGGCATTGTGACCAAGTAAGCCACAGCAGCGGGCATATGCAAATGGATACTATCTCTCTCTCTCCTCTCTCCCTCTTAACCCCCAGGTACAAGGGATACAAGGATACAAGGATACAAGGACGTTTATTGTCACGTGCATATAGTTACTGGAAGTAAGAAATGCAGTGAAATTATGTCTGGTGTCAGCCTATTTGTGCATTAATGGGGGTAAAAGTGCAGTAGAAGAGGGGTTTAGTAGATTAAGTGGCAAGGGCTGCATAAGAAAGGTGGGGGAGGATTGGGATTGGGGAGGGTGAGGGGGCACCAACAAGGAGCACCCAAGAGCAACAGGGGCAAGGAAAACTCCCTTACCAAGGAAGAAACCTTGGGCAGATCCATGGCTCAAGGGGCTAACCCAACTGCCAGGGGTCTTGGTGTGTGTGTTGGGGGGATGACAGGGGAGATGGGATAGTGTGCTGTGTATGTGGGGAGAGGGCAGTGTGCCATATGTGTGTTGGAGAAGCTTTCTCATGAGACAATGTGCTGTGTATTGGGGGGGGGGGGGCAGTGTGCTGTAAGTATGTTGGGGATGTGTGTTGGAGAAGCTTCCTGATGAAATAATGTGCTGTGCATGTAGGGGAGAGGGGGGCAGTGTACTGCAAGTGCACCCCAGTCTCCAGAAGCAGCAGAGGCCAGCCACAGGCACTGCCATTGGCTTTATGTAAAACCATGTAAAATCAGTAGGGGTCACCTTCGCTCATGATTATTAATGCCAAGGTGATGGATAAACATCTAGGTCATTATTTCTACTGCTGCGTTTGGTCCTTAGCTGGTAATATATAAGACAGAACAATGTACAATAGCTTGTGTGTCAGAGGTAAACCCATGTTAGTCACCTTAAAGACAGGACTGAAGAAAACTTAACAAAACAAAATATTGTACTCTGAAGAATAGTGCATGTAATAGAATATGTGAATAATGTAAGTAAATGACTGTTTCCACCCCCCCTCTCTTCTCTCAGTATGGACAAGATGCATCTGGCCTTGTCAGAGCTCTGCACAGCCTTCGCCTACTACACTGACTTCATAGTCTTCAACCACATGATCGTTCCTGCTGAGTTCCTGATATCCCAGCTTGAGGTCAAACTTACCAAGTATGAATAACATTCTTTTTTTCTTTTTTTGGGGGGGGGGTTATGCCTTTAATCAGACAGGACAGTGGAGAGAGTGGACAGTGGATTAAAAAATGACCCGGGCCGGACTCGAAACCGGGTCACCGTGGGCTCGTGAACCCGAATATGATAAGGGCACTGTAACCTGTTGCCCCAAAGCGCCCCACAAATAACATATCTAATGTTAGACATCTTAGACCAGTGGTCCCCAAACTACGGCCAGCCAACTCATTTTGGGTGGCCCCCCAAAACTTGTCCGTGATATATAGCATCTGGCCCGCATGGGAGTACGACATCGTCAAACTATAACCTCCGTAATTTCCCCATTCATTCTCTATGGCGAGTCTTAACAGTACACATGTAATATTCGTTTTGTCCACTGGTGGTTGTTTTGGCGCTGTTTTGCGTTTGCCATCGAAAACGGAATGAAATGTAGGCCTACCTGCAAACAATGTAAGAGGCCTATGCTGACTGCATCAGTGCTCAAAGTATTCTAAAAGTTTATCAATTATTTGTTAATAACTAACTAACTTCTATTCAAGTCATATTTCTGGGACTTTCTGGGATAATTATTTCTATTTTTTATTCACACGTTCAAATGTTCATTCAGAGTTCAACGTTCTCATCAGGTGAGTGAAAGTTAGAATGGTGGTCATTTCAAATGTGTTTGCCAGCATTTCATAAAACTCTTATAGTTTGATAACTTTAAATTATTTGTAGGATATTGCTTGTTCACAACTTGAGCTATGTATGCAAAGAGTCTTTTTATTAGTATTATTTCATTTGAGCTACATTTTACACTGATATGGCATAGTGGCAACATAAACACAGCTAGCAATGGTATTAAATTGCAGTAGCCTATGATTAAATGAAATGGAATATTCAACTAGAAGGTAGACTGCTGTTGTTCACAGCACTAAGCTATTTATGGTTGATATACTCTGAGTCTCTGGCCCTCTCTTAGAGCCAGGCATAGTGAGCTGGCCCTCGGAAGAAAAAGTTTGGGGACCACTGTCTTAGACATATGTATATAAGACACATGCCATAGTCAGATTCATTCAGATGCTTTGATCAACTTGATCAACTAGAAATAATAACATTATTTTGGCAAAAGTCCCAGACACCGAGTCCCAGCTGTCTTAAATGGAGTCTGGAAAACCTCACAGTGCACAGATGCAGCACGAAGCTCCATTTAAAGACCTCAGTCATTAGAGACGGTTCAGGGAGCTTTCCCGCGAGTTTCCACACTTAACTCTCTGGCTTGATGCGCCTCATTTTAGATTTCAATTACCATTAGAGCTAATCTAGTGACCCAGCGCACACACACACACCTGCTCCACAGAGCTTGTCTTGTCTGCATAAAATAAACGCAGCCCAGTAGTGTAAGGGGGGAAAACAGAATTTAATAGGTATTTGGGGCAAAGGAACAACTCCTTTTCCATTCCAAGAGAGGGCAAACAGCACAACACAATAAACTCGTATTATTCAAGAGCACAAGTACATATACGTACACAGTGGGCACCACACATCAGATCAATTCAGTGTCCTGACCTTTGTGAAATCAGATCATCCCATTCCAGTTGCCCGCGGGCCTAAGATGTACTGTAAAGCTGGGAGAGGGGGCTTGTGTGCAATTACTGCTGCCTTGGCCACATTTATAAACACAAAACACATACACACACACACACACACACACAGAGAGAGAGAGAAAAAGAGAGAATGAACATGCGCTTGTTTAGCAATCCCCTGAAGCGAGCGTGCCTGCCAGGGTGTGGCCACGGTTCACCGGTGCCCTGTGCCACAACCCATGCCTATGCCGTGCCGTTCGCAGGATCATCGTGCAAATGGCCAATTACAACCAGGCCACCCAGGAGATCTCGCGGCCCTCTGACCTGCTGGCGGCCGTGCGGGCCTACACCACCAGCTTGCAGACGCTGAGCCGCTACGTCAACGTGGACGTGACGCGCCTGGTGAAGAACGTCCTGCTGCAGCAGACCCAGCCGCTGGACTCGCGTGGAGCCCAGACCATCACCACACTCTACACCAACTGGTACAGTAGCCCCTACAGACCATCACCACACTCTACACCAACTGGTACAGTAGCCTAGCCTGGGTGTTCCCATGCTGCCTTGCGCGCAATTTGATTCACGCTGCTAAGGCAGCCTGGAGACCATGGAGCAAATTTTCACCTGAGATAGGGGACCAATCACAGAACAAGGGGGAAAGCAAGACAATGATGAGCTATGCACAGACGCATTTGATAGACATCCGTGGCACCCAATAAACGGATCTGGGCATTTTTTCAAATACGAGAAAATTAACGTTTGGTTCCCAGACCACGTCTCATTGAGAAGTGGTGGCGCTAGCCAGGCTAACAGTAGCCCCTAGAAACCATCACCACGCTCTACACCAACTGGTACAGTAGCCCCTAGAAAACCATCACCACACTCTACACCAACTGGTACAGTAGCCCCTAGAAACCATCACCACACTCTAGTGACCTCTAGAAACCATCACCACGCTCTACACCAACTGGTACAGTAGCCCCTAGAAACCATCACAACGCTCTACACCAACTGGTACAGTAGCCCCTAGAAACCATCACCACACTCTACACCAACTGGTACAGTAGCACCTACAAACCATCACCACTCTCTACACCAACTGGTACAGTAGCCCCTAGAAACCATCACCACACTATACACCAACTGGTACAGTAGCCCCTAGAAACCATCACCGCACTATACACCAACTGGTACAGTAGCCCCTAGAAACCATCACCACTCTCTACACCAACTGGTACAGTAGCACCTACAAACCATCACCACACTCTACTCTATAGTCAGATTCCACATCACCACACTCTACACCAACTGGTACAGTAGCACCTACAAACCATCACCAAGCTCTACACCAACTGGTACAGTAGCACCTACAAACCATCACCACGCTCTACACCAACTGGTACAGTAGCCCCTAGAAACCATCACCGAACTCTACACCAACTGGTACAGTAGACCCTACAAACCAGGTTTCCTTACAACTGTTTACTGTGATTTCTGAACCTTCCCCAGTGGGAATTAAAGCAGCCCTATGCAAGTTTTTTTTTACCTTAATATAACAGCTTTGACGCCAGTTTGATGGTAAACAAATGTGTTATAGGGGAATCGTTCACCTAGCATAGCCATAGAGCTTAGCTGGCAGCGACCCAGAGACAGAGAACCAGCCTTACAATCTAGGGGCTCTATTTTAGCGAAGGTGTGTCCAGTCCACATTCGTTAATTAAAAAAGTGTGGTTTTGTGATAAGAGACTGGGCGCATTGATCAAAAGGGTTGCTCTTATGTTTCTTAATCAGTCATGGGTGTGTTTTGGGCATAACATCCTTTAAACCAATGAGAGTGACATCTGACATTCCCTTTAACAGCAAGCAGCGCAACATCAAAAAGTGTGTCTGTATTTTATCAGTCATTTGAAGGAATCTACTTGCATGCGAGACCGTGTATATGCAACACAGGGATTCCACTAACCCCTTGTTTTAATAAAACCTGTGTGTGACTAGCAGAGTATAGCCTATGTGCATCTGCACTTTTTCCTGCAGACAAGTTGTTTGGAACTGGTTGCTAAGGGCTGCTAACATTTTGTGACAGTGCATCTTCAGCTGTACCTGTATGCACTTTTTACCCTGGAAATCCAGAGTTCTCGCAAGAGCACAATGGAATTGTCTCTGCGAGACACTCTGGCAAAGAGCAATGATACACGTTACTTTTTCCACTTGCATTCCGGGGAACCAGCTAAACTGATGAAGACAGCGCTGCAATGTTGGAGGACAGTACACATTGGTCGTAGTGTTATCCGACTGCGTCGAAGTCCGAAATCATTCAGAGTAAACATGGTCTAGTGTTATCCAATTGCGTGCAGTGAGATTTTTAAATGCATGCTTGTTGCCGCCCCTCGAGTTGGGCCATTACATTGCTCTTTGCCAGACCCATTGCTCTTTGCCAGACCCTCTGGATTTTCCAGGCTATGCGCCTTTCGCTTTAGACCAGGTTTTTCTTGGTCAGTGGCGTAATAATTTTTAGAGGGTGTAAGATAGCGTTTTTTGGATCATGCGCCAGACCACACCTTATGTCGTTAATTGACACACCCCTGGGAGAAACGTTTAATTAAAGTGGAGCGCATGGCGATAAATTCATCACTTAATTGGGTGTAAAATAAGAATAAGCCTTGCATTGCGCTTTATGCTGGGTGCACGATAGGGCCCTAGGTATCATCGACCTAGAGACATCTCGTGAGAATCGTGAAACATTACCTGGTCAGTAGATATAGCTCTTTGGAGATAGTCTTTGTCTGTTGCTAGTCCTTCGGCTCCAAAACAAAAGAACCTGCACCATGTACAGAAGGAAGGACTCAAGCCAAGTATTTTCAACAGCAAGGTAACATATGAATATTCCGCAACTCTAGGGGGAGCTCTAGAGTTGCCAAAAATACCCAAAACTACACTGGGTGCCTTTAAAGAAATGTATTCACTAGTGGGTGGATTAACTATTGATTCACATTCGCAAATAATAGTTTGTGTGATGTATATAATAAGAGTAAGTGTGATGGAAATCAGTGTATTCATAGCAAAGGTATGCTATACCCTTGGCGCGATACCCTGTTTGCCCCATACCAGAGCTGTAGCAAGTTGTGCCACAATGAATATTACTAGAATATTCAACAAGGCCCTGCTTACTTCTTAACAGGACCCTGGTTTGCAAAGTCAGGCAACATCATGGATCAGACAACATCATGGATGAATGAGGACAGACACACTGGCACACAGTCAATGCAAGTGGACATCCACTTCAGCATTGTCCACACACAATACGTAGTGTGAACTAATAAAAAAAAAAACAATAAAACAAAGTAAAGCAATGGAGATCCTGATGGGGTTTGAACCATGAGCTTTAATGGCATAAACTGAATGGAAATTATACGCTGGTTACATATCCCATTACACCACTGCTATCTGTCAAAGAACGGTGGTTTATAAAAAGACATCGTAATTATAGCCTCAGTTAACACAGAATAACATAGGTGAGAAATATACGCCCATGTTAACTGGTGATAGCACAAGTTAACATAGGCTAGCCGACACCCACAAATGCAAGCCTTCAAACAAAAAGTAGGCTCATGATTGCCTGACATAGCAACATCTATGTTCTGAGCATCAAACTGACATGATCCTTATTTAGCTTTGGGGGCAGAAAGAAAGTAACAAATTATAATGCGCAAACATAATTATCAGTGTCACTTGTGGTCCTCGAACCTCTCACAAAAAGCCCAGTCCCTTATTGATTAGGCCTCCTTAAGGCATTAACTAATTGTGCCACAGATATGTTGGGCAAGAAAATTATTCATTGTATCTTAATGAAATAAAATAAACGCTCATGTTTTGTTGTGACAGTGATACAGCTTATTTTGCCAAACAACACTAAGATATACATTTGATATGATATACTGAATGTTTTGCAGCAAGCCATGACTGTTTGCTGTAGTTTTACTATCTACTATACTTTTTGCACGTTGACGTTTTTTCCGAGATCCTCATATTTTGTTGTCTATTTTGCAAACTCTTTGTGGAGATGACAACCTCTCCAGGGGCGGAGGCAGAGCAGCGCCTTGCTGAATAATCACTGATTTCATGCAAATGTCACAAGTCAACATGCTCACCAGACAAACTGGCACTGTTCAAGGAACAAAGCAAACAACAAAAATAAACAAAAGCCATATGTTGTTTAGACCGGTACCTCCAGCGAGAAAGACTAGTAGGCTACTTCTGTTTTGTTCTTTTTCCCCACGGTTTGCTGTGATCCTTTCTTCAGGTACTTGGAAAGCCTTCTACGGCAAGCCAGCAGCGCTCTCATCCTTCACTGCCCTACAATGCATTGCTTTGTCAACCAGCCCACAGAGGCTGAGCAAAGCTTCCGTGCTGAACAGTTCTCTGACATCTGTGGTAAGGCCAGCAAATTATCTTCATCATCACCATCTCACCAAAGTGTGAACAAAGCTATTGCATGCAACACCGACTGTACAATACACACACACACGGCTTACCCACAAACCAAGCACACAATGAGACCTGACACTGACACCATGACAGCTGGGGCAATTACGGTTCCGTTAATTTAATCAGTGCTCCAGCCGATCTGCAAAACACCTAATCCAGAAAAGTGCCCGTTCACTCAAAGCTCATTAGATCTGAATGGCTCTGTGAGAAAACATATCACAAACGACTGAATAGACCGTTATTGTACATTTTCAAGTGCAGGTGTAGAAAATACACATGTGCATAGTCACAGGGGATCAATTAGGCCCACCTCATTAATCACAGATAAACAGCTGAGGCCTAATATTTAAACACTATTTCTCTCACTGTGACTATGATACATTACCAGGCACAAGCTCTGTCATTACAGCAGGTGTGCAGAATGAGTTAGCCCTATCATAGCACGATCACTGAGCATTATTCATAAAGTCAGTTCACACCTGGGGGAGTTCTTTACCACTGAGGAAAATGTGGTTGAACATACCGGTAATCGCCAGTATAAAAGAGAGGGCCATTTTCTTTCACCCCTCTACAACAGCACAGCTGCACATCTGCATTAAGCATTTTCTTCTTACCAGCCCGCATCATGCCCATCTCCTCCTCCTCCTCCTCTTCTTCCCTGAAGATGTGGCTAATTCCTCATTATGCATTGCTCTATTCTACCTCGCCTACTGTACTGGCAAAAAGGTCAACACCCACAGACTGCCTCTGCTCTGCTAACTTCTTTAGCAGTCTGTGCCAGAGGGAAAAAAATAATAAGTGTGTGAACACAAACACACCACACGCATAGACACTCACACACACACACACACACACACACACACACACACACACACACACATATATATATACACGCATACAGTCACTCCCTCTGTCTTAAGCCATTAGATAATATTTCACCCCCACATGCACGATCACTTACTGAATTTGAGTAATAGCATTTGCTCATTACAAAGGAACAGAAAAAGATAAAAAAAGACCTTTCAGAAATCCCATTAGTGGTGGGAAGTTGTTTGCACAACCATGCACTATACACCACGCACGCATTAATCTGCCCATCTCATTGCCTAAATTACACAGCACTTCATGTTCAGTTAACACACTCATGGCCAAAACCATAATGAAGCAACTACCGCCGCTCAGTATTTTCTTGACTGAAAACCTGATCACCTGTAGGGTCTGCAGAAAGTGTTGAAAGTGAAATAGCACCTGATTAATAAAGTCTGTGGGTGGACTTTCTTGCAGAAATGCGAGCCCTGGCTGAACTCCTGGGGCCCTACGGGCTGAAGTTCCTCAGCGAAAACCTGATGTGGCACATCACCTCACAAGTTGCTGAACTCAAGGTGGCTCACTGCACTGCACTGACACCCAAAAAAAAAAAGACTTGAAATGTGTCAAACATTTTCTCAAGTGTTTGAATAAAAACAAAGCCTTCTCTGTGTTGTAATGATATACATGCATGTTTACACTAGGGCTGCAACTAACCATTATTTTCATAGTTAATTTAATTTAATCGATTCATTTATTAGTTGATTTATCGATAAAATGACAGAAAATGGTAAAAAAAAAATGTCCAAACACCAAAGATATTTAGTTCACTGTCATAGGAGTAAGTAAAGCTGGATATATTTAAGTATTCAAGAAGCTTCAATCAGATAATGGTGATGTATTTTTCTTAAAGAATATAAGTATAAAGTATATATACTCTTTTGATCCCGTGAGGGAAATTTGGTCTCTGCATTTATCCCAATCTGTGAATTAGTGAAACACACTCAGCACACAGTGAGGAGAAGCACACACTAATCCCGGCGCAGTGAGCTGCCTGCAACAACAGCGGCGCTCGGGGAACAATGAGGGGTTAGGTGTCTTGCTCAAGGGCACTTCAGCCATGCCTACTGGTCGGGGTTCGAACCGGCAACCCTCCGGTTACAAGTCCAAAGCGCTAACCAGTAGGCCACGGCTGCCCAAATGACACAAATGAATGAATGACACAAACCGAATTTAATTCAATAGTCAACTAATTGATTAATTGATTAATCGTTGCAGCCCTAGCTTAACACCAAAGAGGAATGACTCATGTGACCCTGTGTGATCTGGAGCCCAGGCCACCACTCTGGCGTCTCTTGAAGTGCATTCATACATATTCACTCTGGCGTCTCTTGCAGTGCACTCATACATATTCATTCTGGCGTCTCTTGCAGTGCACTCATACAGTCACTCAGGTGTCTCTTGCAGTGCACTCATACAGTATATTCACTCTGGCACATTTTCAAATAAGCTCCCCAAAAGCAAGCAACACAATGGCAAAAACTACATACATAATGCATACATAAAGTGCCGTTTCATGCTTCAAGTCTGCTTGTGTGAACAACATCCAGGAAGCCCTGTGCTATAGAATTACTGCAATCCTCTTCTGTGACTTGTGTGAAAAGAAAAATTGCTGCAGTGGGCTGCCAATTCCATGCTTTGTTAGTACAGTAATTCCACCCAAGGAGAGGCAAGCCACAGTGGCAGCTTGCATTGACTGTGTGCCAGTGTGTCTGTCCTCATTTACTTCATTATTTTTTTCGACAGAAACTTGTCATGGAGAACATGGATATCCTCGTACAGATAAGAGGTAAATTCGAAAAGCCAGAAGAGATGTCCAGTCTTCAGAAGAGACTAACAGGTAAGCTAGGCCTTGAATCAGCAAAATAGGAGTGAACAACTCTCAAGTGTGCTCAAGCGAGACAACAGCATGACCCTCACACATTTCAACAGCTGACTTGCTGTGCTACCTTTTAAGTGGTCCCTGTGCTCTGTTCCCCTGACTGTGCAGGATGTGAAAATGTCCTGAAACGGATGACGATCATCGGGGTTATTCTGTCTTTCAGAGCCATGGCCCAGAACTCGCTGGGGGATGTATGTAACCACTCAATCATTTCTAGATTTAAAGACAAAAATGATAAAACAACAGGTACAGTGGTAGCTGGTAGAATTCTTATGTGAACATTGGTAAACGTAGAGCACTGGAGGATACTAAGGATCCTACTTTATATAATTTACTCCTCTATGCACTCTTTGTCTGAAAATACAAAAAAGTGAATATCTCTTCTGATCATCTACAACATGGTGGTGACCCTGACTGGCCTCTCTGAGAACTTTCTGTTTATGTCACTGCAGGTCATGTACAGGCGTTGCCCATTCCTCATGGGGCCCATCCAATCTCTCAGGGACTGTGTGTACCCTGACACTGACATCAAGGTAAAACACATGACAGACTCTTAACATTTACTGTAGCATCACTGTGGTAAACCACTTCTCAGCATGGATTTGGTTTATGACAGTCAACCATAGAAAAGCATAAATAAGAAAAATGACGAGTCATTTCCATGTATTTGAGTCAGACAGAATTTGATCATATCAGCTGTGGTTGGCTGTGGTTCTGCTATAGAGAGGGGAGGGAAGGAAGAAAGCCCCTGCCTGCATCTTCTAACTCTAGAGATGACAAACAAGCCATGGTGCAGATCCAAAGTAACCTCAATGATGTCAGCACTGGTCACAGCCCGTGTTGAAAACGGCCTGCACTGGCCAGAACCGTATGCGATCAACACGAGAAGAATTAAGAGTAATCAGTAGATTGCCTTATGTAAGATGTTCCATGGTATGGTCATAGCTTCATCATGTTCATCATGTCAGCTGCACAAAATGCTTATTGTTTCTTGTAAACGTCCCAGGATGTGGGTTAGGCAACACAACAACTTCTCAAAGAGAGACAATCATAGAGAGAAGTGGTTTTCCTCTAAGTGTCTGACGTTAAAGGAGAATTCCGGTGTGATATTGACCTAAAGTGTGTCGAAACATGATACCGAGTGTGAACGTATGTCTCATAGCCCATCTCGGCTTGTCCCCTGCACTCCAAAATCTGGCGCTAGTTAACCGATGCTACCAACAGCTTTTTCAATGGTGGTGCTTCGGCATCGGGCTAGCCATGCAAATAAATCACTGTTTTACACCATTTACGAGGCTCAATGTATCTCCACACTTCATTGGTAGACTTCCGAGGGCCCTGACATTTAAAACGAGACATTGAGAACTTTGAAAAAGCACTGGTAGTTTACTTACAAGACGATTTATACAGACAGTATCTTCACAAAGTTTAGCATTTGCAGCCATCTTGAATTTAGTCACAATAAATTCGGCGACGGAGTAAGAATGAACAGGTATGATAAAGGGATCATATTCCAAAAATAATTCTGTGGAAATGCATGGATTCCAGTTGCTGCTACTGGAAGAAACTGGAATCCATGCATTTCCACTGAATTATTTTGGAATCATACCTGTTCATTCTTACTCGCGTTCGAATTTATCGACTAAATTCAAGATGGCTGCAAACCTTCGATGAAGATACTGTCTGTATGAATCGTCACACCGGAAGTCTCCTTTAAATGCCATATGTATTGCGTAGCATCTCAAAATGGATGAAATAGGTTATCTAGGCTATCTACGGGAGTTTCTAGTAAATGTGCTGCAGCCATTATCATAAACCCACATCATTATTGCTCTGTTCAGCTGCATGTTCTTTACTGGGTTGATGGTCACAGGTCTCACTCAACGTGTACGAGCTGGCGTCTGCAGCTGGCTTGCCATGTAATATTGACCCTATTTTGGTTGCCGCTATTGCTAGCATGCGTACAGGTATGTCTTTTCTGGTCAAACCTTTTGCTCTTTGCTTTTTGACCATCAAAAAATATATGGTCAAATATGCTCAATTATCCAAATTATAAAAATAACAATTTAAACAGCTAACCTACGTGTGTTCATTTAAGCCTCTCTTAAAAGAAAAATAAAATCTAATGATAATATTTGTATTCTGCCTTTGAAATCAGTGCATTATAAATGAATCAGTGCATTTTATAAAAAATACCTCCCCAGACAACTCATCCAAGGAAGAAGAATGCAAGCTGGCAAGTCTGCTACTGATCTTCATCGCAGTGTCACTGCCCATCTTAGCCCTTGACGTCAACTCATTCTACAGTCGAGAGCAAGGAGGTAGAGCTCCAAAAGAACAGATATACTCCATCATAGCTATTCTCAAACGAGTCATACTTTTTAAACACCATCACTGCAATAGTGTAATTAACACATCTATTAAGCAAAGTTTTTACATTGACATATCTAAAAAATGTAAAAATTGTATGTCTATGATAACCCGACGAACTTCCAATTCAGCACTTAAAATGTATAGACCTTAGTTTATGTTAGACATGTTCCCGCGCCAAGCTCTGTTTACAGATGTCCAAATGCTGACGTGCTTTCGTTGAAGTTAGTGTTGGCCTTGTGCCAGAAGATCCAAGATACTTGGCTTAGAGACAAGAGACTTGGCTTAGAGACAAGAGACTTGACTTAGAGTTTCCAAGAAAACCCCTTGTGGTTCAAGAGACTTGGCTTAGAGACAAGAGACTTGGCTTAGAGCCGCAAGAAAAACTCAGGGAGCCACAAATACCCAATATGCAGCGCTGCAGAGGATGGCATTTATTCCATGTTATTTTTTCCTGTGGACTTTCCATTGACGAAGAGCAAAGGATGGTCTGTTAGGCTCCAAGAAAGCAAAACATGTCCTGTTTGTGTAATATTCTCAGCTTGCACATAGATGATTGCTCATAACATTCACGTTGATAATGTGTGATCAGACAAAAAGCTCAGAGAGTATCACAACCTAGTAAACAAAGTCTCATTGTGCCAGTGGAATACGGCCCAAAAGCCTTTTGTGTGAGCAGCACCATGTGAATAGCATCATCTTTCCCTGTGCTTTCATTTTCTTTTTCTTTCCTCAGGGCATCAAAACAACATCCACTGCCTGGCTGTAGGCATCAACCATCTGTCTGCTGCCATGTTTACTGCCCAAAATGAAAACATTCAGCAGCACCTGAAAGAATTCCTCTTGGTGCGAGGCGTCTTGCCACTAAAAAAAAAAATCAGTTAACTTTAGATATTCATAAGAAATTACACCTTAACACTTACATACAATCTCTAATGAAAACCTTGTTCGGATTAGGACCTGTAAGACACTTAAATGGTTTGAATGGTCATGATTCCACTAAGGTGAATATTTCTGGGTGCCATGTTCCCCACAGGTGGCGTCTTCGGCTCTACTGCAGCTGGGCCAGAGTGTGGAGAAACCCGAGATTAAAAACAGAGACTCCGTCTACCTTCTCTTGCACCTGGTAGGCACACATGGCATACGCTATGAGTGACATTGCTATATTTACCAAACTACTCCAAAGCATCTGATCATCAGTTATGCATTCAATCTATTGCTTTCTGTTCTTCTGTAAATGTATGTCATGATAAAATATCTGTCACTAATTTGTCCCCTCAGAATATGCAATTGAATGTCACTACACAGATTAAAACTGGGAATGAATGTGAATATTTCTGACTGATCTTTAAACTAAAAACTAAAACATAAAACAAAAACTAAAAAAAATTTTAACATATTGATTCTTGGTCCATGAACTGGAGTAAAATATCTGGTAATTATGTTAAGGAAAAGCTTATTTGTTTGGCGTTATTTGGCAAAATTCATAGCTGTAATGGTAGTCATGTTGAGCCCAGTTTACCCTATCTAAAGCAAATGGTCATAGCCATCATAGCTATAACCTTACAGGATATGTAATTCAGTGAAATCGTTGAGATTGTTGCCTGTTGCATTTACAGTATTTAGTGCAAAAACGTAATCCTTTGGCAGTAGCTCCCACTGTCTCCTATGTGCAGATTGTTGTTTAGTCATTACAAATCAACATATCACACACTGTAGATCTACTGTATATGTAAATGTCTGTGTGCAG
This sequence comes from Alosa alosa, assembly GCF_017589495.1. Lineage (NCBI taxonomy): Eukaryota > Metazoa > Chordata > Actinopteri > Clupeiformes > Clupeidae > Alosa > Alosa alosa. The sequence goes on from NC_063198.1 coordinate 5,548,538, forward strand.
TATAAACTAATTTCAGCTGAATTCAACTCATACTGCAGATCTATGTGTAAGTGTCACGGTATACAGTGCATATGGAATGTATTCACAGCACTTCACTTTTTCCACATTTCGTTATGTTACAGCCTTATTCCAAAATTGATTATTTTTCCCCCTCAAAATTCTACACACAATACCCCATAATGACAACATGAAAAAAGTTATCTTAAAATGTTTGCAAATGTATTAGAAATGAAGAACGAAAATATAATATGTGCCTAAGTATTCACAGCCTTTGCTCTGTTGCCTGGCTGGCCTTACGGCCTAGAAAAGCAGAGCAGCGAGGCGATGCTGATGTTCCAAAAGCTGTTTTATTTCCCAAACAGGGATATGGTCATCTCAGAGGAAAAAGAGAAAAAGGAAAAAAAAAAAATCCAAAACAAAATAATCAATCAAACTAATTTATACTGTTAACTATACTCGAAACTAAACTTTTTCCCAAGCAAAATGGCTTCAATAATATAGCACTTTACATATAGCTAAATGTGGAAAATCTCTTTTCTCTGGTCATACACAGGTGCTCTTTTCTCACCTTAACCCACTCTCCCTGCTGTCTGGTCTGCCACAGGTCTTCTAGCCCCTGGCCAGAACCAAATCATTGTCCCAAAATCAATCATTGTCTAACAGCCTAGAACCAATACAAAAATATATATAAATACTCTAATGAAATATAATACATTATCCGGTTACCAGACATTAACACCACCACCTTTACAAACATAATAAACATACATATCCTGTTAATTACACAAACACCCCTCTTCCCCCCACAATGCCCCAACAATCATAAAACTATAATTGTCTCTTGAGAGCTACCGTCGGGTCTTCTGATGAACACAAACCAGGAAGTTAAGACCCACGTAAGCGGTAAGCCCTGCTCTTTGTTCCATGCTAGTTCGCCCATTGTCCACCAAGTTTACAAGTTTATTGTCCATAGTACTAAACCTTCAGTTGGCCACTCCTGAAGTTCAAGCAGTTTATTGACGAAGGTGCTTTTGTGTTTGTGTTGCAAATGCTGTTGCTTCCGTGACTGCCAGCTGCATGCTCACGTTCGTGCGGTACAAACAAAATAAAGGCCTGTGTGAGAAACAGTGTCGGTGTGTTTGTAGCGATAGCTTGTAGTCTGATGTGGTGTAACACTGGTAACGGGCTACCGCACCGTTACATGCTCAATACTTTGTTGTGGCACCTTTGGCAACAATTACAGCCTCAAGTCTTTTGGAATATGAAGCAACAAGCTTGGCACACCCATCTTTGGCCAGTTTCATCCATTCCTCTTTACAGAACCTCTCGAGCTCCATCAGGTGGGATGGGGAGCGTCGGTGGACAGCTATTTTCAGATCCCTCCAGAGATGTTCACTGGGATTCAAGTCTGGGCTTGTCCTGAAGCCACTCCTTCAATATCTTATCTGTGTCCTTAGGGTCATTGTCCTGTTAAAAGATGAGCCCCAGTCTGAGGTCAAGAGCACTCTGGAGCAGGTTTTCTCCCAGGATGTCTCTGTACATTGCTGCATTAATCTTTCCCTCAATCCTGACTAGTCTCCCAGTTCCTGCCGCTGAAAAACATCCCCACAGCATGATGCTGCCACCACCATGGTGTAGGAATGGTACTGGCCAGGCGATGAGCAGTGCCTGGTGGTCTCCAAACGGAACACTTTGCATTCACGGCAAAGAGTTCGAGCTTTGTCTCATCAGACCAGAGAATTTTGTTTCTCATGTTCTGAGAGTCTTTCAGGTGCCTTTTGGCAAATTCCAGGCGGGCTGCCATGTGCCTTTTACTAAGGAGTGGCTTCCGTCTGGCCACTCTACCATACAGGGCTGATTGGTGGAGTGCTGCAGCAATGGTTGTCCTTCTGGAAGGTTCTCCTATCTCCACAGAGGAACCCTTCTCCCCCGATCACTCAGTTTAGAGGGATGGCCAGCTCTAGGAAGAGTCCTGGTGGTTCCAAACTTCTTCCATTTACGGATGATGAGGCCACTGTGCTCATTGGGACTTTTAAAGCAGCAGAAATGTTTCTGTACCGTTCCCCAGATCTGTGCCTCAAGACAATTCCTTCGACTTCATGCTTGTTTTGGTGGTCTGACATGAACTGTTAACTGTGGGACCTTATATAGACAGGTGTGTGCCTTTCTAATCATGTCCAATCAACTGAATTTTCCACAGGTGGACTCCAATTAAGCTGCAGAAACATCTCAAAGATTATCAGTGGAAACAGAATGCACCTGAGCTCAATTTTGAGCTTGATCGCAAAGGCTGTGAATAGGCCTACTTGTACAAGTGATTTCTTCGTTTTTTTTTTATTTTTTATAAATTTGCAAAATATCTTTTTTTGAGGAAAAAATTAATTTAATCAATTTTGGAATAAGGCTGTAACATAACAAAATGTGGAAAAAGTGAAGCGCTGTGAATACTTTCCATATTCAATAAATCAACTAATTTCAGCTCAATCCAATTCATCCTTTGCAGATAGTGCAGGATTCTCCATTCCTGTCTCAGGACATGCTTGAGAACTGTTTCCCATACGTTCTCCTGCGCAACGCCTACAGAGAGGTATACAAGACCTTCATTCATACCCTTGGCTGATCCACTCCACAACCCAAGTCACCAGCGCAGCATGAAAACACCTGGTGTTTGGTTATGACACAGACAGCACGGGGGGGGTGGGGTGGGGTTGGGGGAATCTGAAGAATTCATATTAGCTCACTACCCCCAACTTCTCAGGAACATACTGTACCCAAGAAAAACAAACTAACAAGATATCTTTTTCAAGATTTTTCTTTCTTTGTTGCTTATAACCATACACAGCAGACATTCATATCTGTGATGAAAGCATAGATATTCAAGTATAAACATATCTTCAACTTCTGTAAAACTAATTGTGTATTGATATGTTAAATAAAATATTTGAAGACAAATGTCATAACAATCAATATTCCTTTTATACAATTGCATTTAATTGGGTATTAACATAGTTCAGATCCATCAGTAAGGTAACTGTGCATGAACATGATCTAGGTTATTTGCACGTTGCACCAGTGCTTGCAGGTCAGGTCTGTGTGTGTGTGTGTGTGTGTGTGTGTGTGTGTGTGTGTGTGTGTGTGTGCTTGCGTGCGTGTGTGAGAGAGAGAGGGAAAGAGAGCAAGAGAGAAAGAGAGTGCCCCTGCACATGCTATGTGTATGCTTCAATCGTGTGCACAAAGCATAAGTGCCTGTGATCTTGCATCTGTGATTGATTCCCCCGGCATGGCAGTACTTGATAAGGCCTGTGTATTACCCAGCAGGAGGGGCTCTGTCTCTCCCTCTTCTGCAACGTGAGCCCCAGTCTCCAATCCCTCCTCCCCATCCATCCACAGACACACACACACACACACACACACACACACACACACACACACACAGCCAGGACCCCAGGGTGCGGTGCAGCAGGCCAAACAAACACAGCCGACAACATGCTTTGTGTCACACCACCCTCAGCCTCCAGCTCATGAAGCTCACCACCACCAGCATCACATTACATGTTGTTCTGAATCTGACTGCCCATGCATTTGCACAGAGGTATTGCATGCAATGCACATTTTAATCAGATATAGAATATATACAAATATGATATGCATAGTATAGCAGTATTAAATTAATATATATATATATATATGTATATATATATATATTTAATGAACTGGAAACAGGAAACTGCAGCATCATTTTTTTGTGTTGTTTGGCTTGGTCTGCGTGGGTGTGCGTGGGGTTGTGGGAGACACACACATGTCTGTGTGTGTGTGTGTGTGTGTGTGTGTGTGTGTGTGTGTATGTGTGTGTGTGTGTGTGTGTGTGTGTGTGTATATATGTGTGTGTGTGTGTGTGTGTGTGTGTGTGTGTGTGTGTGTGTGTGTGTGTGTGTATGTATATATGTGTGTGTGTGTGTATGTGTGTGTGTGTGTGTGTGTGTGTGTGTGTGTGGTGTGTGTGTGTGTGTGTGTGTGTGTGTGTGTGTTTGTGTGTATATATATGTGTGTGTGTGTGTGTGTGTGTGTGTGTGTGTGTGTGTGTGTGTGTGTGTGTGTGTATGATGTGTGTGTGTATATGTTTTTCTGGGGGACTTCGATGGCTACAATAAACTATATGTTTTTTCACTCTCTCCCTCACCATGGCAGAGCAGTCATAGAGACTGCAGCGTCTCAAGGGAGAGGGACTGTGGGTTAGGGGGCAGCACGGCGTCTAAGAAGTCCCTCTCATAGACATCTGTGCTGAGTGGATTACATAAAAGAATTAAGTGGGAAGCCAAAAACAACATGAACTAAACTTTGAACAAAGACACATTTATGGACAGAAAAAAGGTTGTGTTTGGTGTCAAACACTCCAAACATGTAATCTCGTTCAAAATGAGTCCCTTGAAGTTAGCTATGCTGAATTCTGTTCCGTGCAGCTAAAGGGGCTGCTGTGGGGTCTATGGGTAGCTTCAGTCTGAGTGGTGGTCATTGGGTTATGATCATGCCACCATTTTAATCAGTTAGCCTCATATCACACTCTCATTGCACTACCAATCACCACATGAGCATACAGCAGAGACACATACAAATACTGCAAATCATAGCAAACACATCCACCAACACCCTTATGGTTTAAGCACGCACACACATACACACCCACTACACACACACACACACACACACACACACATGCACACATACACACCCACTACACACACACACACACACACACACACACACACGGACGAACACACGCACACGCACACACACACGGACGAACGACACACACACACAGCATGTTCTGCCGAGTGTCCCTAGCTCATTTGCACTGGCCCACAGTGAGCTCTCCCTCTCCAGAGGAAGTGATGACGGAGGGGAGCAGAGCAGGAATGGAAAATAAAAGGAGAGAATAACTACTTCTGCCCCAACACAGGTGTGACTGAATCAGCACCACCCACAGCTACAGCAGCAGCAGCAGCAGCAGCAGAGCCAGCAGAAACCCCAGCATCATACAAGAGAGCATCTGAAGGCTGAACCCCTAAACAGGTGCAACTGAATCAGCACCATCCACAGCTACAGCAGCAGCAGCAGCGCAGCAGCGAGGACATCAGCAGCAGGAGTATCAAAAGCCATAGCATCATCCAGGAGAGCTGAGACAGGTGTGACAAAATCATCGGCATCCACCGCAGCAGCCGACAGCAGCATCAGGACCAACAGGATCCCCAGCGTCATCCAGGAGAACAACAAGAACCAAGAACCAAGAAGATGACTCCCGTCCACTGCAACACACCAAACGTGAGGCTGACTGAGGAGATGTGGACCTCCACCTGCGAACTGTAAGACCAGCCCCACACATCACACTCCACACCATAGGCTCTGTTTGATGATAGCACAATGGCAGTCCATCACGCACATAGCAACCAGAGCAGAGTTTGGGAGGCTGTGTGCACTCATACGGGACTTTTTTGTACCTTGGTGATTTCAAATAGGCAGGCTGCACCAGGCACGGCGCTGAAGTGTTCCATTCTTGAATTTTCACTTGAATAAAGTATCAATCTATCTACCTATCTACTGTATCTATCTATCTACGTATGCCGCAACAATTCCAACTTCCACTATAATCAATGGAACTGGCTACACCAGATGTGATAGCAGCATGCACATTTGAAAAAAAAATAAGACCAGTATAAAACTATCTTTAGGTTCCGTGAACAGAACGCTTCAGCTATGTGCCTGGTGTAGCCTGTCTGTACGACTATACTGGCTGATTAATGCAAACTTCATACTCATAGCACATGTTCATAGCATTTAGAAAGAGGCATTCAGGGTCTGGATAAATGCTCATGAAAAAATGAGAGATTGAATCCTCTATGTTATGAAAGGATATGAATATATTTTCTGGTTATGAATGTCAGCGAGTAATGCAGATGGCTTTGCTCAAAGACAGAAAGGACTTGCCAAGTTGCTATTTGGCTTCAGCATTTTTAGCATACTAGGCTAGTCTTCATTCCAGTAAGTGGTTCTGTGTTTCGTTTGAGTAGATCTGGAAACCGGAGAGACCTCTTGTTCTCTAGAGTTGATTACTATTGTACCAGGGCCAAGACAAATAACACTTCACACTGAGTTAAAAAGGAAAAAGAAAGAGGACTAAATGCTGCACACGGCAAACAATATCTATAACGATAATAGCAAAAGCTACAGTTTTGAAAAAATCTCTCTATTTATTAACAATCACAACTTCCACACCAAAAAATATCTTTGGGGATAATTTTCCAAGTGATTCTGTGAATGATATTACTGTAACACTACCATTCAATCAGAATCCATAATTTTTTATTATTATTCTTTAGCTAATGCAATATGTACAGCACTTTGGTCAGTGCGAGCTGTGGTTACATGTGCTCTAAAAATAAACTTTACCTACTTACTTACTTACAGTACATCAAATGTTTGACATTACATTAAAGGATATTCCTATTCCTGACTTAGTCAGTGTGGATATTCATATTGTCCAATGTTACAGTTACTGTACCTTTACACTTATCATTAGCAGTGTGGGTGGGCCTGAAGACAATTAAAAGGACCAGAGGTAAACTAATCTAACAAACAAGTTCTAAACATGTTCCAAGAAGAAATGTGCATGCTATGCTGTGGATATTTCTGTCCTCTGGGTTTATGGTCTTGGAGAAAAAGCCGTCTGATTTACTGAGGCAAAGGTTGGATGTGTTGAATGAGAGAAAATAAACAGTGAATGATAACTGCTCTGAGGTCAGGGGCTGTGTATGAGAAAGAGCAGAAGTCATGTCTGACAGAGGTCGACTCAACTACACAGGATGAGGAATTGGTGACAGAAACTGTTCCTCGGGGCTGTGTGTTTGTGTGTGTGTGTCCATGCGTATGCAACTTGCGTGTATGTGCACTATGACGTTAAAACAGCAAAATGAGTGACATCATTCCCATCTTTCCAAAGGCTGGCTTACGGCCAGATCCCTCTGCATGTATATCTAATGGTAAAGTGCTTACTTCACGACAACATACGCGCAGAGGGATGTTGCTATATTAAGGCCAGTCCCTCGATTACTGCTAGAGCTGAACTCTGGAGGGAGAGGGGCTGACGCACTAAAGTCTGGGCATAGGAATAAAACAAAGTCATTGGAATAGATACGATTAAAAGCGATTTAGAAAGCTCATTATATTTTATCTATTAGTTTTTGTGTGGTAACTGCAATGCTATATTGCACAATACTTTTTACACAATTGCACAAACCAATTAAATAAATACTGCAAATATTATTGTGGTCAAAAATTTGGATTGCTGCTTTGGGTCACATCTACAATTACATGTACAGACACTTTTAATCTGAAACTTCATACAGCTCATACAGAAACTTCTGTTGACTGAAATAGCACAGACCAATGCGGAAAATAAACTGACCAAGCACATGAGCAAGATCACTGGAGGAAGTGAGAGACCAAGCTCTGGCCAAGGTGTTATAAAACCAGCATGAACAACATGACGAGCAAAAGTCAGGAAGCAGCCAAACTATTACACTGAATGTACAGTAGTATTAACTTCCCAGACATGGATTATAGTTTTTTTCAATTGCTTAAGCATCGTTTTGAAGGGCCCATTGTTTTGAAACACTACACACAATAAACACAACACCACACCCAAGTAGCAGAATCCCCCCGATCTTTTGCAAAACACTTCAGTCAAAACTATACAATTATTTAAAAAAAGACACAATGCCGTTCTCATATCACTAACACATCCATCATATGACAGTTACACATTTGACAAAACACATTTTTGTTTTCAGAAATATTATTCAAGTAGGATTAGAGGATTTAGAATACTAAGAATATACCACACACAACACACAAGACCAGACATGTAGACTGAGGATTTTTTTCTCTCCACATTGTGAAAAACACTCTGCACTTTGCGCTGGAAATCAGAGCAGAACATAACTTCAAAATAGAATATGCAGTGAAAGCGCAGTGAAAACATTTGTGGAGACGAAAAAGGTAAAACCAAAAAGAAAAGAAATAAACAATGTTGCTCAAATCACATCTGATACATAAATGTGGTCTGTGTCAGTGCCGGGCCCTTAGAATCGTCCCAAATCCCCCCCCCCATCCCCAGTGTTGTCCCAGCTGCCTCTATCTTTTGTTCCCCCTACTTCTGTACCTCCACACGCTTGCCTTACATTGCTTAAGACTGATTAATGAGTTGTGCTTGATAGTTGTGCTTGATCAGTTGGCTCATGGGTGTCTAAAGTAGAGAAAGGCTTTTAGTGTTTTGCAAATCAACATGTGTAGTGTTTTGTAAAAAGTGAGTGTAAGGCTGACATTTGGCTTATAGTTGTGCAGTTCTGGGCTGATGTTTTGCTCCTTGATTGTACTGTAAGGTTTCGCCAACTGTGGAATACTTTCGATTTTAGTGTTTAAGCAATTGAAAAAAACTGTAAGCCTACTCCTAGACTGAAAGAGTTTCTCTCTCTCTCTCTCTCTCTCTCTCCTCTCATCCTGCGAAGCCACACTGGGGCAGAGAGAGACCAAGGCCATCCTCCACTTATTTTTTTGCTTTTTCTTTTAAAGCCGCTTCAGGAAATTGCCTGCGTAAGGGCCGGTTCCACCCGCGGCCTCTTGATCTCTGGGTGTGCGTGTCAGAGAGCATGGGAGAAAGTGCCCCGAGCCACTGGGACGGTCAGGGCGGGTGATGAGGGAGACGGAGCCCAGGACCAAACCCAAGCGGGTATTTCCCACCAGACCAGCACTCACTGTCTGTCTGTCTGTCTGTCTCTCTCTCTCTCTCTCTTTTCTCATTCTTCTCATTCTGTCTCTGTCTCTTCTCTATCTCTACTCGTTCTCTCTCACTCTCTCATCTATTTTGTCTTTCTCTCTCTCTCCCGTTCTCTTTTCTTTCTCTCCTATTTCCCTTCCTCACTTTCTTCTCTCTCTCTCTCTCTCTCAGGCTCTGGCTATAAAAAGCGCTTTTAATGAAGCCGAGATGAATGGCAGCGACTGAACGCCTGACCCATCTGGCCCAGCACTCTCTGGACTCCACACACCGTCAGCACTGTCTTTTTGCACATGATGCTCATAGTAATAATAATAATAATAATAATAATAATAATAATAACAATAATAAAGTATGCATGATAATGAATACTTTTAAAAGAGACAAGGTAAGAGTTATGGCCATATAGGCCATATAATATACATATATTTGTGTATATAAATTAATATGACATCACCTGGTGTCAATCACATTTAAGTCACACACTAGGTGGGTTTACAGTTTTGTTATTACGATTAAATTATAATGAATTAAACATTTCTTGCCATCTGTTTACATAGGCTATGTTCTATTCTGGTCTGCTGCTTACAGGCACTCTAGAATCCTTGATTGGAATAGCCGTTGCTGTTTTACTTTGCTTGAGAAGATACAACAGGCAATCCGATTGACCTTATACATAGCTGTTCAGAACAAGAACGGAGTACACCACCCCCTTTATTCTGATAAAAATTCTAATCGGATCGGCAGTTTTATTCCGATCAAGGTGTTTATACGTTTCATTTTTATTCCGATTGATACAGGGAAAAAATAGACTTCGGTGTACAACCACCATCATAGCTGTTCACTGAAAGAACAGTCTTCAGACAGGAACATCCATGCTAATTCATTCCAGTGAGTGTGTCACAGTGTGTTGCATAAAAGGCTGCTGTACACTCTTTTGCAGTGGAGCCATCAAGAGATGTGTGCTGGTTGAAAGTGTGGAGTTTCCAAGAACAAATCCAATTATGATCATAAGCTCTCTCATTCTCTCTTTCTTTCTTTCTTTCTTTCTTTCTCCTAGCCCTCTCTTTTTAATAATTGTGCTGGTTACCAAGTGGCACTTAACCTTGAGGATGGCTATGGGAATGTTTTGATGACAGCCTGGTGTGTTTATTTTGGTTTGCTCTATGTATGCCACACCAACCATGGGGCCCTTTGATATGACATCTCCTGTGGAAAATGTGCATTTGGGTTTTGAAGTACAGCGCACAGGCTGCCTAAAAGCATTGTAATCAACACTCCATCACTGACACCTTCTCTCTCTCACTCACCCACTCACTTCTCTCTCTCTCACACACACACACACACACACACACAGACACACACACACACACACTGACAAAACACTCTCTCTCTCTCTGTTTTCTCTCACTCTCACACATACATACATACAGTACACACACACACACACACACACACACACAAACACGTAGTCTCTCTCTCACCACAGAGCACTGACACAATTTGGGGCCGACCAATCGTAGAGCAGAAAGACTCCCAAAGAGTGGGTGGTGGCTCTGAGAGAGAAGTGTGTCTCAGGACAGACAAACTTTTGGCAGACGCTGTGAGAGCTCTCTTTCACTCTCCTCTTTCTCCACTCACTCTCTCTCTTGGTTCCTGCCTGCATCTGTGTGTGTGTGTGTGCGTGTGTGTATGTATGTGTGTGTACTGGCATGTTGTGTTTTAAATGTGTGTGTATGCGCATGTGTGTGTTAGTGCTAATTCCTTGGCTCTCTCTTATCATCTCTTGGTTACCATAATATTTGTCGGGTTATAAGCAAATTGCTTGTCTCAGGACTGGATGGCAGAACTGGTAAAAGTTCGCAAGAAACACCTTCAAACTCCAATTTCAAGGTAAGGGGTGAATGTTCCACTGTTGCGCTAATGCTGCGCTAAGGGATATGTGTTTGTTCATTAGGTGTTTGTTATTTCTTTAAGTAAGATCTGGAGAATGGTCTAGCAACATGTTGATTGTACATGAGCAGAGAAGTGAAAATGATCAACTATGTGCAGCATGCAGATTGATGCTTTTTGACTTTCATTTACTTTTTGAAGGCGATTTCGTTAATTTGATATGGCTTTGATAACTGATGGTCTAAGAACATTTGTGCATGTCTGCGTGGTGTGTGTGTGTGTGTGTACAGTATATATGTGTGTGTGTGTGTGTGTGTGTGTGTGTGTGTGTGTGTGTGTGTATGTGTGTATGTGTGTGTGTGTGTGTGTGTGTATTTTGGATTCTTGTGTTTTGTAGCAAGGCAAGAGAACAACCATTAGATGACGATATGAAGAGGCATGTCCACCTTAAGTCAGGAGGCATGGTATCGCTGTAATATCATGTGACTCTGTTTAGTGTAAACTGATGGCTTATCAGCTCTTCCCCTCTCTGACGAAAGAGAGTACCTGTTAAAGCCACATGATGTACAAAACTAAAAACTAAAATTCCCTTTAGAAGACACTGCAATAGGTACACACATAAGAATGGACCTATGTGTAAGTGAAATAAGTACATACTGTAACATACAATTTGGAGTACATTTATGTATACCTATTACTAACATGCTTGATTAAAAGATTTTTGCATGGGGAGAGAGGACTTCTTAGGCTATGTCCACACAGAGCTGGGTATTTTTAAATTGTGTTGAATTTTTTTTAATGTGTTGTGGCCTTTCGTCCACAAGAAAACTTTTCAGTCACAACAGTTATTTTGAAAAACTTTGCCCAAAGTGGACATTTAAAAAAAAAAAAAAAAAAAAAAAAAAATCTGGTTTCAGTGTTTGTATCTGGACAGGCAAAACTGAGTTTTGGACGTGATATTTTCTCCTTTGTTTGAAATGTTTTCAGGGCTCTGATTGGCCAGCAATGCCATCTGTTTGATTGATTCATTCTTGACAGCTTTTAACAGCTGTTTTCAGGCATCTGTGGGAACGGAATTGTTTTAAAATGAGGAGGGAAAATATCCGTTATTAAAAATACTGGGCTGCATGTTGACATAGCCTTAGATTCAAAACAAAGTTTCAATAGGGTCGGCACCATTCCAGACCATTCTATTCCTGTGAGTCAACAACTTCATACTAACTGGTACGGTGCGGGTGTGATAGACACTTGATAAAAGAGGGCGGGTCTGAGTGCACTTGTCCTGAGTCTGGCTGCGGCTCTCAGCTTCGAGATGCTGCCAAGACCGTTAGTGATTAGCAATCTGCTAGGAGCTGGGATCCCAAACAGGCCCCTTCATTCAAATGGTCCGTGGGACCATGTGCTGCTGCACTATTACTGAGTAGAGTAACGGAGGCACAGCCACAGCTTAGCATGGTCACTACACTGATGACTGAGGTCACCTTTTTGAACACAATTGCACCTCAAATACATAGAAGAGTAGCAGCATCCTACTATTTATTAATCATCTATCTACATCTATAATGAAGAGAGAAAGTTGTTTGCATGTATGTATGTATACATACACATATAGTACATAATTGTGTGTGTGTGTGTGTATATATATATATATATATATATATATATATATATATATATATATATATATATATATATATATATATATATATATATATACACACACATACATACATACATACATACAACCTATTCAACTACATTATGAGGGAGAGTATAAGGGAGAGCACTTTTTGGTTTGAAATGTGTGAATGTAAGAGGACATGATGTCAGGGGCTTTACAATAAATATGGTTTCCTGCCAAATGAGATGAGAAGACCCATGCCCCACTGAGGCTGCTGGCTGACTGGCACTAGAAATAATGAGATTTACTGTAGCAGCATAAATATTTGCTGCCCGTCCATCCCAAACCAATAAACAAAAGCTTGGAGCTCAGATGATGCCTGAGTGTCCAAGAAGCGTTGATGTGGTGGTGACGGGCATATCTGGGTGAGGGGAGCCCGAGAGCCATGTTGCACGGTATCAGAGCCGTACTTTGAGAGCCAGAGAGCTCTTCTGTCTCCACGGCAACACCCGCGGCGATCACATGGTGACATAACGGAATGACAGGAACGTTTTTTTCTCCTCTTTCATCACGGGGTTTTGGGCACTAACAACAACACACCCTGGTAACAGGCCTCACCTCACCTACCTCCGCAGCGTTATATTCACTGCAGAGGGGAGCTTCCACATCAGTGATTACACAGCAGCAGTTCGCTTCAAACACACTGAGCTCTCTCACGCAGCAAATGGCTTCAACCTGTTGCCAAGGCTTCACAAAATGTTTTTTGGTTCCTTCAAAGAGAGCATCAAGCACCCCCATCTTATCAGAACATGGGTACATAAACAGAACCATTTAAGCACAACCAAGTTCAGTCGCATGACAAAAGAGCTGTCCTCATCAGGAATGTGGGACATATGGTCAGAAAGTGGAGGTAGTTATGCTTATCTGATTCATTTGACCACAGACATGAAAGGCTGCTGGATCCTTTTCAAAACAGATTGCTTCCTAATATACAACTGATTGCAATGCAGCCTTCCATGCCAACCATAATATTGAAATGATATTTGGTTCCACTATACTCAACTGAGATACATGTGTGCATGCAGAGGCAAAATGCACTGAAATGCCTATTGAAGTGCAACTGCAATATGTAAAATATCATGAGGGTGTAGCCTACCCTTCATGACAGTAAAGTCATTTAATGTAAACAGGATTATTCAGTTTTCATTTCAGTCAATCTGAAACAGCATAATGTGAACCATGGTCAGGGATTAAAGTTTGTATTCAATCTGGTCTGTGTAGAGTGCCTTGAGATGTATTCTTTGTTATGGTGCTATATAAATTCAACGGAATTGAACTGCATGTGTGCTGACTTGGTAGATAAGATGTGCAGACACTCATTGTTAATTTTCTGTCTGAGACTATTTGGTACTGTTGTGGTAACGGCGGGCAATAACCAAGGCTTACCCACTAGGGTTGTACCGTGTTTATTATGCAGCGTTTGTCAAATCCACATGATTCCAGTGTGGACCTGCTATATCATGCACAGCACTTATATTCATCCATAGGCCTACTGTTCATACTGTTCTCCTGCAGCATTTCTAAGCTTGATTGATGGGAGGAGTGTGTGAAATGGCTTTTGCAACCTGTGTGTCCAGTGCCTAGAGGTGGCTTAAGAGTGGACGCTATATGGATGGCCAGCAGGATGTTGATTAGCCTTCTTCCTATATATACACACATATAAACAAATTAAAATCTATTAGCTAAATGATCTATTTCTCAAACATTCCTTTTCCTTCCTCTAGGCCTTTCTCCTATGTCAGACTGGAACACGTGTGTACATCAGCAACCCAGTGTTTGTCTTTAGCTGACATAAGTTATGATGCAAATGGAACGCTTTGATTTTATCATCTGCGTTTCTCTGACGGTGGGCTATTTCGGTCTTCCCCAGTGCTGACCTAAAGGGGTAGTTAGGCAGTTTAAACACCACTGCTGGTGGAACACATGCTTTACTAATAATCATCCCGACAAGACTGGGTTTACGTAGTACATGTTCAACACAAACACAGACGTGCACGGGCACACACACAGAAAGAAAGAAAGACAGACAGACAGACAGACAGACACACACACACACACACACACACACACACTCAAAAGTGACCAAAGTAAGTCTTATGGTGATGATTGCATACACACATACATGCATACACACACTCCTCAAACACACATACAAACATAACCAAAAAGGCCTTTACCCATACAAATATATCTACAGTAATACTGTATTTTGGACAAATGAGGTCAAATAAAATCAAGGTCTCTCAGCTAACTGCACTGCGACGTGAAGTGTTGTGTATATCAGACTTTTAGTTGGCTCTTTTCCTTCCCAGGCTCAGGTGCATGGTCCGGCAGTTAGAGGAGAAGGATGTGGATCTGGAGGAACTGAAAAAGAACCTGGAGTACACAGCATCCTTACTCGAGGCTGTGTATATCGATGGGACAAGGTACGGTCATTCTGCCTGTCTCCCACTTCTGCACACACACACGAAATATTGTTCAGAGGTAATTGGCTTTGCAGAAAATGCATCCTGGGGGGTATTTTTGTCCAAGGCTAGTGATGTTGTTCAGGGACAATGTGCACCTGAGGGAAGAACCAATATGCTCACTAGCACAAGTGCAGGCTTTTAAATGCTAAAACAAACCCAGAGGGGGGCAGTTTGTCTCCTACCTGAATTAAGACTCATGTTGCCCTTAGAGTGGATAGCCGGCAAATCCGTCTAAAAATTTCACCACCATTTTTTCCATTTTAGCTCATACCTGTTTCTTAATTGGCATATGCCATTATTCTACATGTATAATTACTTCAACAATAATGTCATTTAGGGAATGCAATGTAACACAGATGTATTAGTGGGGTGTGATTAACATAATACCGATTGCACTGATGGACCCATTGATCGGCTGGTGACCGGAATTGGCCGATTTTCACGTTATAGGCCATGACCGGAAACCGGCCGGTCAGTCTGAGATATGCCGGTCAAATGCACTTGTGCGCCACACTTGAAACAACATCCCCCAGCTGAGTTTACAAAGTCTGAAGAAGAAGCTAGCAAAAGCCAACACTCATGGCTGGATGTACAAAGAAAGCCGAGTTTTTCTATGCTTTGCCATTTTGCTCGGAATTTACTAAGATGTCACTTCATTACGTAAACAGAGTTCATCACTGCATGTCTCTACGTCTGCCGCTATTGCAAGCCCACAGCTGAAAAACAAGCGCAGTTGAATGGAGTTAACTGGTGAAAATTCGATATTAGAACAAAATAAGTTGTTTTTCACATAGTAGCCTACAGTGAAGAAAACCGATGCTCTGAATACTGATTCAGCTGTTTGCATATGCATATGCATCAATGCTTATGAAAATATGTTCCATGGCAGCATGTTCAAATGTATCATGGATTTTTTTATTTTTAGTTGGATATTGGATATGAGAACAAGAAAATGGTTGTTCCATAACACAATGCATTTAGTAGTCTGCAAATGTCCCACACTGGGAAGCATTATAGTTTGGTACTACAGCTGAAGTTGGAAGAAGAATCTGTCTGTTCACCTGTTCCATTTTTCAACAGCCACTCCATTATTGAAAAGTTGATTAAATTTCTATTCTAAAAAAAGTTCTTTGTGTGTGCTGTAAAGTGGTTAGAAAAATAGAATTAGAATCGGCTAAAATCACTATCGGCAGGTCAAACTGGAAATGGCCCATAAAATTGCAATTGGTGCATCTCTAGATAATATTTAATATACTGTTTATTATACGGCTCTTCACAATGCTAGTAGAACGCTCCATTGACTTAAGTCCCTTCAGGACAAAGCAAGACCCCTCCGCTGGCACATCCGGGACCTATTCGCCCTGTCGGGACTTATTTTCCAATAATGACTGGCGTTCTATACATTATCCTTTACATATATAGTTCCCTTTTAGCATACCTTAATGATTTAGGGATTGTTTTACTTCGTTATCTAATCCTCCATCTTTTAAATTGTCTTCCTCATCCTACACTCATCCGCACATGCACGCATGCACACACACACTACAAACACACACACACACAAACAGACAGACACTGGAGACGGAGGATGAGCTCCAGCAGCTCCGTTCAGATGGCGTGCCCTCGGAGGTGCGTGATTGGCTGGCCTCCACCTTTACCCAGCGACCCCGGCGGCTGAGCCGACGCCCCGATGAGAAACCCAAGTTCCGCAGCATCGTCCACGCTGTGCAGGCCGGAATATTCGTGGAGAGGTCAGGCAACACATGGTCAGATAGGATAAATCAGGAAGTCAGTATGACATGATTGTGGGTTAGCGTTTACAATAATGTATGTCAGTGGATTTGTGCAATTTGTGCAAAGTTTATTGTGCAAACTGTAAACAGAGGGCTCAGTGGTCTACAAGCAGCTGTTTTGCACAGCTGTTCACGTTATGACGCTGTGCGCTTACATTGACATGTGTGTGTGTGTGTGTGCTATCTGTGGGAAATATAAGTGTCTCATCTGTTCTGTTCCAGGATGTTCCGCAAGGCCTACACAGTGTCCATGCCAGACCAGCCGGCTGAGGTCACCCACTGTCTCAGGGTAAGCTGAGAGAGATGCCTCAATCATATTTTACATATGCGCTTACTATGGCTATATGCACTCATCTAAAACGGTTACAGTTCACTACATGGCAGTTAAACAAAATTACTCATCTTTCTATGGCTATTGTGATAATCACTCAAGTTTATCAGTTCTGCATGCATTCATTATACTACCATTCAATGCTCTTTAATCATCTCAACTCTTTTTGTGTGACTATGTCTATGGTTAGGTCTGACACACGAAAAAAAAGAATAAAAATGATCAAATGACCCAATATTTTGATCCTTTTGTGATATTTTGGTAAAGCTCTGCCCGACTCAGTCAAGTGTAAGGGGATGTATGATTATCAATGAACTCCTCTCTCAGGACGTGGACCGCTGGAACTTTGATGTGTTCGCTCTGGACACCGCAAGCTCGGGACACGCGTTACAAGCCCTTTTTGTCGAGCTCGTCATCAGATACGAGCTCAACAGTCGCTTTAAGGTACACACACACTGTGCTGCAATAAATAATGTCATTTTCTGACCACCATCCAATACAAGCCTGTCTGTCTGCGCGGCTGGAAGAAAATGTGGCAAATATTAGTAGTTTGCACTGCTCTGCTGTCCACACATGAACGTTTGGGGTGAACAGCAGCTTTGAGCCTTTGCCCTACTTCATTTTTCAGATACCGATTTCCTGTTTGATGTCCTTCCTGCCTGCACTAGAAAGAGGCTACGGCAAGCACAGCAACCCTTACCATGGCCACACACACGCAGCAGACGTCACGCAGACGATGCACTGTCTACTCCTACGCACTGGGCTTGTGGTACGAGCCAACATGACGTCTCACAGTCTATACTACCATCCTACTACCATATTTGCTTTCTGCTTAGAAGACTGCACTACGACATTTCAATCAATCCGAATAATAACACACACATGATTAAGTCAGTTCTACCCAGGTACAAAGGGTTTGCTACTCCTTAGCAGTCTCTTTCAGTCATGCCTTTTTCTCTGCTTTTGTAACTTCAGCACTGGCTCAGTGAGCTGGAAGTCCTGGGCTGTCTGTTCGCAGCAGCCATTCATGACTACGAGCACACAGGAACCACCAACAATTTTCACATTCACACCAGGTGGGTGAAACAAGCAGAGCCATACATGCAGGACTGTGTCCACGTTTGACTTCAGAGCCTGTTAAACCTTCCACGCACACAGAGTTCTTAGGTACACCGCTCTGGTTGGCTATATATACTTGCCAATATCGCAAGATAAGACACAGCAAAGTGTTTACATACCGACACTAAAAATAGCCAAAGGCCAACGACAGAATCAAATATTTTAGCAATAAGGGAGACTGATTTCAATAACAACCACGTCGGTCACCCAGGTCCGTGCCTTCTCACAGTAGGGTGCTTTTATTGGACAGCCACAACAGAGAAGTGAATGGTCAATGACTAATCGTCCAATCTATGCTCCTCTAAACCCACTTCCTTCAAGCAGACAAGCTTGTCCTCGTTCACTGGATGCATAGCAGCTTGTGGTAAGACCAACCTTTGTAAAAAAGTGCCATCAAAATAGCCACAAGACACTCCATGACTTTCAAAGAGGGCCATCTGGTAGACCATAAAAGGTCCTAAGCAGCTATAAAGGTTCAGCGGTAAACCTTAGCATGTCTGTAATCTCAAATTAGCGGTAAAGTCGAGAGACCCAAATACTTCAGGGTTTTGACGCTGCTTAAGCAAACACTAGTCTTGGAGCGTCAACAGTATTTTTAGATGGAGACTTTCCACACAGGCACTACAGAGAGTTGCTTTTTTGGCATGGTTTTCGCTCCTCACTCTAATTTTGGGAACGAGACTGCAGGGGCCATCTCTCCAGGGGGCTCAAGGTGAGAGAGGTCTAATGTTTCATTAACACAAATCCCTCCCAAAAAATCTAACAGGAACGTGTGAAGAGAAAATTCCCATGCCATGTCTGATTCTGTATGAATGAAACATTCATAAACAAAACCCTGCACCGTGGCAAAATATACATGCCTTTTTTTTCATACAGTACATGCTTTGGAAATTTTACTGTAAAAGTTTGGCGCTCTGCCCATTTTGTACTCCCTACAGATCCCTTTATGTGTCCTCTTTTAGCCAGTGGAGAGGAGCACAACTGCGTATGTTTAATAGAGCATGCTCTTCCATTGAAAGTCTCTGTCAGTTGCCTACCATTTAGATAAATAAACCTGTGTGAAGAGAGTAAAAGAGCGATAAAATTCCTTGTTATGTTCCAACTTATGTCAAGGCTCAATGACCAGCCCTCTAGTTTCCCATAACATTGATGCTAAAAGTACCCCTGGAAGGAATTCTTTAGATAATGCCAGCAGAGAGTCTCAAACGAGAGGAAGACGTCATGACAACCTGGTTACGACCAGAGCAGACTTGAGATATTAACTACTTTTGCTGTTTAGCAGAGACTCAAGTTTTCAAGGCCAAACAACCAGTGTGAACAACCAGGAAGTGAGCGGAGCATCAAAGCGGATTTTCATTAAATAGCAAGAGACAGAAACTGTAACATCGTGTACAAGAGCCAGGGCCAAGGGGAATACCAGCTATCCATATTTGAGGTCATGAAGAGCACTTTATATTTGAAAAAGCAGTTATATTTGGATATCAGAAATCACAAATGTCCTCAGGGGGTGATTCACAACAGCAGACATTACATTTCTGCTTCTACAAATAAAGTATAACATGTTCGTTGCCAACATTGCTGATAATTACAGCGATGAAGAAGTAATTACAGATCAAATGCCCGTGGCTGAAATGATGTGCTCATCTATGTACACCAGTGTTCACTGGTAGACAGTCATTACTGTCATAGATTACTATTCACATAAACAGTTTAAATTAAGATGGTAATACAATCACATTCATGACTGCTAGTCTCAGAGATAAGAGAAAGGTAACAGTTTTAAACATTTATGAGCAAAACACATTATTCACTAACACTTGAAGTTTAAATTTAACATGTTGATTTGTTCAACCTTTTTCACTTCTTTTAAACGCAGCATAATTTGTTTTGCCTTTTTCACTTCTTTTTCACATATTCTGACATGACAGTGTTTTTTAGTTTTTTTTTTGTTTGTTTGTTTTTGTTTACCTTTATTGTCATTATACACATGATAAAACGAAATTTAAAGAGCTTTCCCTTAAGGTGCACCATGTTGACTTCAATTAAATAAAAAATACTAGCATACACACATGACATACTCTCTACATACATACTTCTGACATGACAGTGTTCCCAGTGGTTGCATCGGCTTTGTGTTGTGGCCTGTCATGCATGGGGGGAGCAATAATAACATCTTTACAATCCCACCTGTTTTTTCCATCGCTCCGCGCAGGTCTGAGCTAGCCATGATCTACAACGATCGCTCTGTCCAGGAAAGCCACCACCTCAGTGCCACCTTCCGTCTGCTCCAGGACGACCAGATGAACATCTTCACCAACCTGTCCAGAGAAGAGTGGATGTAAGTGCTGTGGAGTTGACAGATAGCTTATTGTGGCATACATTTATCTATGGATGCTACTGGAAGAGTAAAACGAACAGACGTAATGAACAGCACTGAACAGAAAAACAAATAGCTTTGATGGCTAAATACATCACCATAACTATAAATTGACACCACAACACTGAAGGCAAGATGTGATGTGAGCAAGCTGTTGACTGGCCAATGTCTTGCGCTTACAGTATGTCAGTAAGTAATTTGGACACATGGACTTCTCTTTTCAAAGTTATTTCAAAGCAAACCATGTTAGTTCTTCACTGTGCGGTTGACCACAGCACTTTCTATCTCTCTCTCTCTCTCTATGTCTCTCTCATTAACACTGCATTATGTGTGTGTGTGTGTGTGCTCTCTTCACAGAGAGCTTCGTACTCTTGTCATTGAGATGGTGCTGGCCACAGACATGTCGTGCCACATTGCTCAGGTAAAAGTAATGAAGACTTGTCTGCAGCAGCAAGAGAGGTGAGTGTAGCTCAATCTATCCACTGCATGATTCACAATCTACTCAAGCTATTTAATACATTTAGAGCAGGGCTTGACATTAACGGTTGCCCTGTTGCCCTTGGCTACCAAATTGTTACAAGTGGCAACCAGTTTGTTGCCACATTTGGTTGCCTTTGGCAACAAAAACCTCATGCCTGGTTGCCAAGCTGGCAACCACCTTTAAAATGTAATGTTGAGCCCTGTAGAGCCATGCAGTTTTTAGCTGAAGACAATATGAAAATAATCAGACCAACATTCCTGGTTGATAATACTGAAGCAGCTTTTTGAGCAATATTGTTTGAGCACATTCCCATTGATAGGCCTATTAGTGAGCAACATTTTTTTAAATCAGTAGGCAAATTGCTATGATCATCCAATCGGAACACATGGAACTGGTTTTGTGGTTGCCCAGCAACATTGTTTCAAAAAGTTGCCCCATGTATCCTCACCTTAACTCTACACTGAAGCTGTATGTCTGTGTATTCATTATTCAAGCAGAATAGACAAGCCGAAAGCACTCTCCCTCCTACTTCACACGGCAGACATAAGCCACCCCACTAAGCCCTGGGTGCTACACTCCCAATGGACGAAAGCGCTCATGGAGGAATTCTTCAGACAGGTATAATTAAAGGTGCTCTAAGCGATGTTACGCGGTTTCTAAGTTAAAATATCTTTTGTCACACAGCAAACATCACCTCACCATGCTGCCTGTCCCCAGAATACACTGTAAAAGAAAACCCAGTCTCTGTGGACAGGCCATGCAGGCTCCAAAAACGGCAACAAAAACAGCCTGGTCCAGCCTGGACCATGAAACATAACAAGCTGTTCCAGTCAATCACCGACGAGATGCATGGTCAGGAGAGTTTCTGTTGCACGGAAGAGAGGGGGAGGGAGGAGCGAGCTAGCTGTTTTGACAGAAGTAGTGTTACCCAACATTGCTTAGAACACCTTTAAGGTGATGATTCATAGGGCACATTTTTAAAAGAAATGTTGCCCAATGTTGCTGCTGTTGTTTGGGTAATTTCTGACTGGTAGGCTATTTACACTGTAGAGTCAAATCTGGGGAATTTTTCACCACAGCAATTAATTTTCACTGCAGTTAACAGCAGTTGATTTTAATCACTGGAACCCGTTGTGCTGTATCAACCTCAGTGCTGCTAACCTTATAAATGACCTCTTTAAAGCCACAGGCGTACTAGATGTCAGATTTCACAGAACAGTCATATTAGAACCAAGACAGTTTTATTTTGAAAGAGGAACTTGAGAATATGTGTCTATTAACATCTGATAAGTCGCTGTGAGTGCAGTTTGCAGTCACTCCTGAGCACAGCTGCCAGTTAGCTAGCAAGCTTAACTATTGTGTTTTTATTAGGCGAGGTAATAAGTAGGCTAATAAGTATTGTATTCCTACACATTCGATGTCTTTCATATTCTTGTTGTTATCTACCTTATTGCACTATGCTGACTTATAGTTTAGCAATGTGTAGGCTTTTGCAAATCCGTGGAAAAGATGGAACAACGGCTATGCTAAATCAATGTTGGGAGGCAATACCAATACGCTGAGTGAAGTGTTGTAGTGCTTTATGACTACACGTATCTCCGTTTTTAAAATAAACGTGTAGTAGGATACCTAACTTACCTTTGTGCTTCTTTGTCTTAGGGCGACAAGGAAGCAGAACTGGGCCTGCCTTTTTCACCACTATGTGACCGCAACAGCACCTTGATAGCACAGTCTCAAATAGGTAGGCTACTGTACAGTATGTGCCTTGATATGCTGTTGCCAATGGACAGAGCCTACCTCAAGCCTGTAAAAAAAAGGAAGTAAAAAAAAAAAAGTGTAGTTAAACTACCACAGAATGTAAAATTATGACTGCCAGGTAGCCTACTGAAAATAAATTAACATTGCCATTATCACGAAACATTGCATTAATTCTGTTTACGTCTAATGCATTCAGGCTTCATTGACTTTATTGTGGACCCAACATTCTCCTTATTGACGGATATGGCTGAGAAGATAGTCATTCCTCTGGTTCAAGAGAACCCTGGACCTCTGGACCCCTGCAATAGACACAGGTACGCAGTGGCGCCTCACTGACTGACTTCAACTCATGTTGGTCTCTCTCTGTATAATCAACAGTGGGCAATAATCTTGATATCACATACAATTTATCTGCACCAAAATCTGAATAATTTCATAAATCATACTGAATGACCACCAAGCAGATTATGCTGCCAAATGCCAATTACCTTCCCATAATATATTTTCAGCGACTGTAAAAAGATCAACCAAACACATACTTTCCAGATTGCCAGGCTTTGGATGGTGATTAGACCCACAGTGATGTACTGTATGTCCTCTCTGACTTTTTAGTTCAGTATGGAAGGAGAGTTCAAGAGGCCTGGAGTGGAGCTTACCTCACATCACGGCAGAACTTGTCAGCTTCAGATCAACATGGACACGCCACACAGAAGACAATAAGTTTATGTGGAAGGAAAGTGAGTCCAACGGTAGGGACACGTTCACTACTGTTTCAGGTGTTTAAAATGACAGACACATGTGGCTTTGAATTGTCCCAATTCAATGATGACTGAGAGAAAAGCAAAAATAATGCATTGTTCCTCTTGTAACTTTTTCTTCAACTTTTTTCCCCGGTCCAGGAGCCAATGATCAGAGTGTACTAGAGGAGCACACTTCTCCGAGAGAGGAGAACCTGTCAGGGGAACACTGCCAGGAGGGGCCTGTAAACAACACTAAACAGTAGTGAACTCTCACATTCAGTATCCTGAACTGACAAGCAAAAATGCCCTGTCTAAATACAGTATGCTATCTGAAACAGTCATAGTTCAAAGGATTTACTGTATGTGTACTTGAATATCCACCACCAAGTTTGCCTTTGAATATTGACATACATATTTGTTTTAGGTGTACTATAGGATTATTTTGACATCAGACTGATCCGGATTATGAAAAGATCTAAATATCGCAATAGAGTTTACTAAATATATCTACATGTAAGACTAATGCGTACCACTAGCTGCCTTGATAGCACAGGTTACCCTTTGAATTCTACTGTGCTGCACAGCGAGAAAGATGTTGCATCAGGAGTGTGAACATGCAAAGTTACTAGAGGTAATAGCTGTAGGCCTCGACTTTTTTTCTGTGATAAGAGCAGCAGACCACCTCTGATGTACAAGCTTTAGAAGAACACATTAGACATGCTGGTCATGTTATACTTTTAGTTCTTAATAAAAACTGTCAGGTTGACAGCTCACTCGCTGTTTATCTGACTTAGAGTGAGACCGTTTCCAATACCACCAGGTCATTCTGGAGTCTCTTAAATGTGCCTATCAAACAGTGATGTTAATATTAAAATAAACATAGATTTTGTGTAATGAGGGTGTTCTGTTCATCAAATGCTGTTTGAGATTTTTAAGAGTAAGCATTGCTGTGCGCTGCAATAAAAAAAAAGTGAGGTATCCATGGAAACAGGCTGTTGCCATTGTTGTCTTTGTTTGTTTTCCCTCAAAAGGAGAACAGGGCAGTTCAACTCATCCTAATACTACTCTTATCTCTGACAAGATGAAGAACAAAGTGTTTTTTTTCACAATGACGTTGTAGTTGCCTATAATTATTATCTAAATAGTCTAAAAAAAAAAAAAAAAAAAAATGTTGTTATTTTACCAGGAGCTGATTGAACTCCACCTGCTGCAGATTACGTTTTGATTTTTCCACTTTTTGATTTTTTCCATTTGGCTGACGCTTTTTGTTCTAACAAAGATGAACAATTCTCACAATTTTAGGACAAACTGCAGTAAGAATAAAAGGTTTTTAACAGATTACTTGTCAGTTTAAAAAGGTCTAGGATCAGTAAGACTTGTTGATCAATGTTCTCTAAAATCAGGAGTTTTTTGAAATGGAAAAGGATGTCCCTGTTGTAGGAACTGGCAGTGTGTTCCCAGATGAGAAAAGTTTGGATTCTGCTCGGGTGGTAGAGACTCTTTCAGGCCATCTGTATGAGGGCATTTTAAGACTTGTTTTCAATTTAGATTTGTATCCAGTTTGACTTGTTTTCTTTAGATTTGTATCCGGCTCTCTTCCTCCTGTCCTCATTTCAAACACTACCAGCTGAGAAGCCAAAGGTCTGCTGTGCTCCTTTCCTCCTCCAGTAGGAGGGGATGTACAGTAGAATAGAGATTGGACTCCATTTAGAAATTCACATCAGGAAAGGTACTTTGTGCATCTATATTTTACACCACTGGAACCACCAACATTATATAAAAGCGTAAGAAATTATCTTTCTTTTGCCTGGTAGGACATGGTAAACATTTCTTTAACTAATATTAACCTTTTGGCAGTAAGCAGTTTGTTATGTTATAAGGTAATGTAAAACATAAATTCCACTGATCTTATTTTAACCACAGTGCATTGTGTGTATAAAGATAAGGCCATATACTGCTAGTTATATTGTGAAATATTTATGTCCATCCTGTTTTATGCTCACTGCTCATTGTGTGTTGAATAATTTATATACCTAGCTTCTATTTTAGGACTGCTTGACCCTTGCACAGCACTATGGTCAGTGATGCAATACAAATGCCACATCACAAGGACAGGGTGACAAAGTACATCATATGTTATGGTCTACTCTATGGCTGTAAAGTAGAGGTGAGAATGTCAGGGCGATTGATCCATCTGTGAAAACCTCATATGAGGTAAGAGCACTGCCACCCTATGTTTTCCAGCAGGTTGCTCAGGATTCTCATTCCACCCTCCCTTTCTATAACTGATCAGCCCCCCCACCTCATATTTTTGGAGCCTCTGCATTAGATTGACTTAAAAAGTAAATTTCGAGCAGTGTTCTCCATCCTCATGAGCGTGTCGTTATGAAACCTGTCCCCCTTTTTTGGTGTGATGTGAGAAAAGCAATTTGGCTCCCTCATAACAGCAATAATACTACCATTTCAAATCACCCAACGTTTATTATAGACAATGTTTTACTCGATAAAAAGGTTCAAAAACATACTTTAATTCTTAAATGGTTTTAGTCATCCAGAAATGCATTCAGTGTTGTATTTTTTTTATCAGGTAGTCTCGCCTCAGCTTAAAGAGAAAGGTTTACAGTACTTACTGAGCCTGTGGCCTTTGATTGCATTTGCCTGAGGATGTGCGGGACCCCAAACAACAAAGGATGGCCCTATGGGCCAATTGTAGTTGATAATAACTGGTGGGCTAGGATGAACACAGGAATTAAACTATAAATCAGGGGTTTGCACTGTATGTGTGCGTGTTTGTGTGTCCACATGTATTTGTCTTTTTGTGTCTAGGTGGGCTTGTGTGTGTCAAAGAGAGAAATAGAGAGATGAAAGGAGAAGTCCAAAAAGAACATAATATTTGGCTAGAGATATTACCCAATCATAGACATAGGCTATTATTATTGGTCCAGAAGAGAATTTGAGATCGTAAAATGTATAGGAAAATGTCAAGCAGAAATTACAGTAGTTAATAGCAGGAGTTTAGTAATGTGTAAAGTGTGGTATGTTCACTGCATGTGAAATTACTGATTGGAAAATGATTGCATTAAAAACATTAAATGTAATGTAGCATGTTCCACACACAAGTCTTTTGTTCAACAAGAGAAATGTGTGTGTGTGTGTGTGTGTGTGTGTGTGTGTGGTGTGTGTGTGGCAGGGTGAATGGCAGGGTTGGGTGAGATTCTAGAACTCCAGCTGAGTCAGAATTCTCAGGGTGAGATTCTAGAACTCCAGCTGGGCCAGAATTCCACTGAGAACCACGAGGGCTCAGATAGATCTGTTTGACGCTCTCTGAACTATGATGGATTCTGAGCCTTTCCAGATAACACAGCTGAATGAGGCCCCTGGTGCATAGAAATGGATATCTGGTGTGCTGGACTCCTGTTAGATCTAAATCAGGCCCTGAAATCTAAATCAGGCCCTACCCCCTTGTGTAAATGACAGACAGCAGGTACAGTGGATTGACTCTGAGATGTAGTGATATTGCATGTTTGCAAGCGTGGATTTAAAATGGACAGAATTTTAAGAAATCAACATTTCCTGCAAAATAAATTCAATATGACAATTGTCGGAAAATAAACTCAATACTATTGTTTAAGGTTAAACATTTTAACGTCTATTTGACCAAATTTTAACATCTGGCAGAAAATAAGGTGATGCACATAAAACAACAAAGTCAGTGTGTCAAAATAAATATTTAAGAATATTAATTATACCCTGTTTTTCAAGGCTTGACAATTTTACTTACAGTAAATAAGTGATATACAACATATACAACAAAAAAGAAAATATAAATAAATAAACCAACTGTCAAAACTGGAAACAAACGTGACAAACAAGAAATAAATGCCATTATGGTTTCTTCCTCCAATTCTGGTAAGGCAAAACTGGAGTCAAAAAAGATCCCATCTTAATGGGTTGCTTCCATCCGAACAGAATGGCATCTTCCCAATGACCCTACTGCTTCTTTTCCACACTGGTTTTCTGCGTCACCTCAGATGCTGATGCAGTGCTGTCTGCGGATAGAGAATACAGACACAAACATGTGCATTACATTAAAATAAAAATGCAGAGGACAACAAAGGAGCAAGAATGAAAGTGTTGGAAAACAAGGAAATTACAGGTTGATGTCTCTCTCTCTCTCTCTCTCTCTCTCATCTCTCAAAGGGATGCAACAGAAACTGGGACACATTTTGATTCTCACAGAGTGCAACTCTTTTTTTTTTTTTTTTAACAGAGGATTGCATTCAAATGTGTGAAAATATGTAGGTCAACACATTATCACATCAGAGCTTTGAACATTTTTCCCAGATCAGTTTACTCCCTACTCACCAAAAGTGATACAAGAATTTACCTGGTTGCGTGTTTTGTGTTGATGTTGCCGTGGAGACAGAAGGGACCACTTCTTCCTTTGACAGAGGAAGCTCCATACCCCCAGCAGCCTCTAGGCTCTCCCGTGAAAACTCTGCAAGAAAACAATCACCAGAAAAAAACGAGATCTTTCTGTGTTTTATGCAACAAATCACGGCTTTCTAGTTCAAAGAGAATTCATAGGGTAATGGAAAACTAGATGAATTGTAAATCTGTAAACAATTGCCCCTGTTATATAGTTTTATTCCTTTTCACCTTGGATTGTCACGATCGACAGTGTGAGTAAATATACATTTGTTTATCCGGTATTCCATTTTTCTTCAGCCCCAATATGTGTTTGGGAAATTATTTCTCAGATAAAGCTGATGATGGAATTTGCCAACACAATTTCTACAGTCTGATTGAATGCTTTCTGCATCTGCCATGGCACATAATCATGTTCAACTATCATGTGTTGACAAAGATTCATTTGTGGTCGAAACTGAGACAATCAAAGCGCTTTGAGTGGAGGCAAAGAATATGCTGGTTGTAACTGCTGTCTTTTCTGTCCTGCTACAACAGGGGCCATTTCTGCCACAGCTCTCTCTATCTGTTACCAGGGCCAAATTGAATCAGCTGGCACACTCTTATCTGAGAGGCTGCCAAGGCATTGCTCCATTAGATGTGTTTTTCTTGATCCCTCTCTCTCTCTTTCTCTCTATTCTCCCCTCTCCTTTTCTGCTGTGTCTTCCAGGGCTTCGCCTGCCATGACCTTGATTCTCTATCTTGTCTACTATATGTTTTCCTCATTACTCTCTCTAACACACACACACACACACACACACACACACTCTCTCTCTCTCTCTCTCTCTCTCTCTCTCTCTCTCTCTCTCTCTCTCGTCTCCATCATGTTCACTCTTTCCTCTCCTCCTTTCTATTCACCATTTTCGCCCTTCTCAATGGGGAGGAAGGATGAGCAGTTCTTTCAAAGGAATGGACCATTCTGCAGTGCACCTACAGTACAAATGCATCCGGAGTATAATAGAGGTGAACACACACTCTTATTCTCATTTCAGTATTCCCTCTCTTTTCTTCCTACTCTTTCTTCTCTTCATGTTCCCCTTCATTCTCCTCCTTCTCTCCCTCTCCATCTTCTTCCTCCTTCTCCTCTCCCTCATCCTACTCAACCTCTCCATCTCCCTCCTCCCTTTTCTCTCTCTCCTCTTCTCCCTTTTCCTTCTCTCTCTCTCTCTTCCTCCTCCTTCTCCTCTCCCTTGTCTTCCTCATTCTTCTCCTCTCTCTCTCCACCTCCTCTCTCTCTCTCGCTCCTCTTCCTCTCTCTATCTCTCTCTCTCTTCCTCCTCCTCTGGCTCCATCTCCTCACCCTCCATCTGGCAGCGCAGCTTCTCGAAGGCCTTGCTGGTGGCGTTGTCCCCGGTGCTCCAGGCCTCCTCGTCCTCGGGCAGCTCCTCTCCGGCGGGCGTGGCATCAGGGCTGGGCCGGTCCGAAAGACAGCTCTCTGAGGAGCACTCGTCAGCCCCCTGCTGCTGCCGATACAGGTGGTGCTCCACCAGGAACTGAAGCTCTGCAAAATACACACACACACGCACACACACACACATATTACTGTACACTGAAACAACTGTATGGTATTCACAAAGATTGGTATTCACAAAGAGTGTCTACATATAAAAGTGTGTGTGTGTGTGTGTGTGTATTTTGCAGAGCTTCAGTTCCTGGTGGGTGTGTGTGTGTGTTTTGCAGGGTTTATAGGAGTGTGTAATGCATGTGTCATGTTTTGCTAATTTATTATGTGTTTCATGCAAAGAATAGAGAGAATCTACTACACTAGAAAGATTAGGTTTCATGGTGCAACTCACTCTTCACAGAGATCGGGGTTACAACAGTATTAAATAATGGAGAGACATACACAAGGACATTTTCAAAAACATAACTGTATCAAAGATATAAAGAAATGTATTAACCTTTTTGCTAAAGTGTTGCTTTGAAAAAAAAAAAAAACTGGTTTGCAGAATAAAATAGTGATATTGGTAATGGACAGTTTTTCTTGTCTTGTTTCTAAGCATTTAGGTGCAACATAGATCAGTGTACTAAAATGAATCTATCATGTCTCCCTCTCAGATAAATTACATAGAATACTGCCTCTCACTGTCTCCACAGACTTTGCAGTGCTATCTCAAATTGTGCCAGATGAACAGACTACTCAAGGGGAGGGAGGGAGGTAACTTAGTGCAGAGGGAGGAAGATGCATCCATTTTGAAATATCATGGCAATTTACTCAGTTCCACTGATCATGTGCAATCAAACCATTTTATGTAAGGGGACAACACATCTAAATCCTTTTGGATTGCATCCAATATATGCTTTTTTATCAGGCACTCATTCAGTTCAGTGGTGCACTAGATCACTATGTTCATCGTTCTTAGAGAACAGATGCAGTTGAATGATGGTACCAGCATAGCAATACAAAGCACCATCTTCGGTGGTGGTACTATGGAACCCAAAGATGGAGCTTGGCTAGACACAGCAAACTAGTTATTTACTAATGGAACGTAAACTGTCATGGCCCCATGAGCACAGCTTCACTGCTGTGTCGTTGTAGACACAGATGATAGATGGCTTTTTGTTCTTAGCTGTTGTTTGTGTGCTGTTATGCATCAAACCCCAGCAACACTGGGAGGCCTGGTGTAGAGCAAATGAACACAGCGAACCTCTACTGTCACCAGCAAGCGCTAATTAATATATCAGTTTGATGCTCTTATGCTGTGTGAAGCCGCAAGATGTGTTCATTAATAGACTCAGTGCTCTGAGCCACAAGGCAGGGAGCTTTACTGGAGTGCCTCACCTTTCATGGTAGGATTCCCTCGTGCCCCCTTCCTCCTCTGCCTGGGGGAATTCAACAAGGCTTGCTGTGAAAACATACAACCAACATTTCTACAACATTTCAGCATTTACAGAGAAGTAAACACAAATGGCCATGCTTACATGTTACAATTACAAGATAAAAGTGACACATCTTGTAGTCAAATCACTGCGTGACTTCAATCAATCATTACACACTGGACAACAAAATGCAAAACATAGTTCTTAAAATGAAGAGTTTCAGCCTTCAGCCATTTTTGCTATGTCTGCCATTTCTTTCTCATTGTACTGGTATCAGAAACACTGTAAAAAGACAAAATGTATTGAATACAAATGAAACTGTATTCATTCCTCCAAAGATGGAACTGTCATTGACATGTAAGACCTACAGCATGTAAAGATTTTCATTGAACTACAATTTGTCACACCTGGACTTGTCAGCTTTTGTACTGTTTTCTTCACCAAATAGGCAATACAGAACTTTTTCTAAATGTGCCTGAGATCCATACTCTGTACTCTGCGAATAGCAACAGAACAGACATGGTATCTGTTATGGATAATGAATGATTACTGATTGAAGAATTGTGCAAAGGCAATTCACACAGGTGTATCATAGATAGATGGGTGCAGAATAGATGTTTTGTTTAGGACAGGGAAACCAATCATTTGGGTCTTTGAATGACATCTGTGTTAACTGTTTTGCAAAAGGGTGTGAGAAATGTGTGAACCCAATGAAAATGTGTGAGCACATTTGCAAGAGATGACTTATGCTGTGCAAAGAAGATCACCTAATGAAGACCAAGTGGATCCCAGTTTCTTTAAGCAGGTCAAAGCAATCGAGATAAACTGTAACACTGCTGTACAGAGCTCTTGTCAGAGCAGAGTCTGTGTATTGTTGTTGTCACCTGTTGTTGTTGTTGTTGTTTGAGCACCCAACCTCTATGTGTAACTAACAGTAATCAGAGGTTCCAATTATGAGCAATCAAGTGTTTCTATTCAATCAGCTTCCTACAGCTGAGACATGTAGGGGTGGCCGTCAATTATGGCAAAGCATAATTTCCCTTAACTCCCATGAAAAACAAAATGTAATTTCCTGTAACTCCCATGAAAAACAAAATGGAAATCAACCTCAAAAGAGAGGATACTCAAGAATGTAAAAGGTTTATAGGTTATCATATGCCTGTACAGTATATGACATCCTGATGGCTTGTAAAGTTGGCTTGATAGCTTGTTGAGTTCATGAAGTCAACATCTGGCATTCAGACTCTGCGCAGGGCAGGTATAATGGGCTCTTAGTGGTAATGAGATTAGGATTATATGATTTTACCTTGTACAGCTGGTTGGGAAGACGGTCTTCGTCAATCTCTGTAAAGAAAAAAAAACACACATGAACATAAATGGCAAGTACATGGGTTGGGTAAAATGCATGTCATTACATTTACCTTAAAACGGATTACATTTAAAAGGATGAGATATACCAGCATCAATTTCATGTGCTGATATGTAATACAGACACACACATGCACACACACACATCTACGCCCTTTTACTCTTTTTACACACACACAGCCACAGCTACAGCACACACACACACACACACACACACACACACACAGACACACACGCACTTACTCATACACAAACACCCATTTCACAGGAACAGTCCTTAGAGAGTCCCCTATGCGCTCCCCAGAGAGCTGAGCTGTCGGGCAGCCGTAGGGTGCTGCTGCCAACTCCTCTCCTCTCACCACTGAGGTGACCTTGCAGCCACCCAGACTGTTTAATGCCCCATGCCCCCTCTAGACATCTGTCTCCGTCGGCAACAGCAATGGCAGCGGCAGTGGGAGCAGTACCCACAGAACCCCAGGGGAGCCACACACACACACACACACACACACATATCCACTCAACCCGAGGAGCGCTGCCCAGGGGCCGACCGACAGCCGTAATGGCTGCCCAAAACACCGGAATACTAATGGAACTGGACCAGGAAGTGCAATAGCAAATCAACTCTATAATCAATGTAAAATGAGTACAGTTAACCCGCAGGGGTCGATAGTCCGGCCCCTGAACTCTTTGCCATCTCAGAGCCTTTCAACCTTTTTCTTTTTACCAGGACACCACCACCTTGTTGCCTGGCAACCTATCCCCCATACCCATCCAGCCCCAGACACCAAGTATTAGTATAAGTGCCCAGTGTTAATGTGTGTGCAACGTTTGTGTAAGAGCTCTGCTCAACATTTAGCATGGTGGTGTGATACCTTTCATGCCCCCCCCCCCTCATCCCCGCCCCCTGTTCACAGCCACTGGTACAGTCAGTAGAGCAGACAGAAGCACCAGAAACATGTGGGTGGGTGTGACACTAAACCTGTCCAATGGTACTGACCACCTCAAAATAAAAACATGCAAGTGCTCATTGTTAATGTTCCAAGAGGACAATACAAGTATTTCATTTATATTAAAACGCTGAGTCATTGTATTTGTATTGTTGCTGGGATTTCACACTCATTCCTTGCAAATGGAAATGCCTGCCTCAATCTGTCAGTGTCCATGTGGAGATGAAGATGTGTGAGCTGAGCTGAGCTGTGCCAGTCACTCTGCCTCGCCGGTGGAGAGGAGCGCTGAGGTATTGAGACGTCGGCACTGACTGTCATCTGTGATTTCATCGTGATGCCAGAGGACAGGATGACACAGGGACGACAGACAGTGATTAAGGCAGATAGAGACTGCAGACTACCCCAAGTATGAAACACTGAAGTTCACACACACACAAAACACACACACACACACACACACACACACACACACACACACATAGACATACAACAGAGACAGACAGAGACAGTCACACACACACAGACACACAGACACACAAACACACACGCACACATGCACGCACGCACACACACACACACACACACACACACACAGACATAAGACAGAGACAGACACACACAGACACAGACACACAAACACACACAGATGCACACACACACACGTACACATACAGGTATTCTCTCACACACACTCACATGCACTTGACTATACACACACTATACACACTTCCGTAGCATGCTCATACACACACATACAGACACACAAACATGCACACCACACACACATACACATTCCTTTGACCCTCCTGACTTTGTTCAAGTGAGTAGCACTATGCTAATGGAATTTATTCAAATTGACTATATCGGACAAATATACCATTCCAATCTCATACCGCCACTCTCGCAATAGAGATTTCTTGGCTGATCCATCAAGATAATTACAGGCAGGCTCTGTACAGAACTTCACCTGCAGTCCTGCACTGAGTAATAAGGATCATCATGTTTTGGTTTAATCTTTTTTTTTCATCTGCTGAGAATAATTGAAATTTGGCAATCTCCTCTCTAAATCTGTGTTTATACCACACTTTGATGTTGCTGTACTTGAAAACACACACACACACAAACACACACACACACACACACACACACACACACACACACACACACACACACACACACACACACACACACACACACACACACACACAGACACAGACACACACACACACACACACACACACACACACACACTAAGTTAACTAAGTTAAGTGTTAATGCAGGTAACTGAATGTACTATCTCATCATCATGCCTCCTCCTGTGTGCCCACTGAGTGTGTGTGTACTGCACAAGTGTGTGCATGAGTGTGTGTGAGAGAGTACATGTGAGAAGCCCATGATGAAGGTAAGAGAGACAGATTAGAAAGATGTCTGGCAAGAGGGTGTGTGTGTGTGTGTGTGTGTGTGCTATGATCAAGGATGGCAGACAATAGGAGTGTAAATGATACATCTCTGGAAAGTGTGTGATCATATCTATATGAGTGTGTGTGTGTGTGTGTGTGTGTGTGTGTGTGTGTGTGTGCACGCGCATGTTTGTGTGTGTGTGTGTGTGTGTGTGCACGCGCATGTTTGTGTGTGTGTGTGTGTGTGTGCATGCATGTGGGTGATAGGGAGAGAGAGGAATTCTGTAATGTGCCAGTGAAATATCTGGGGCAGGATGGGAGCAGGGCCTGAGTAATCTGCCGACTGTTAAATAATGTAACAAACTGTCTGCCGGGGCACGTCACTGCACCATCCCTCTCTCCGCACCTCTCCACTGAGAGCTCTCTCTCTCTCTATCACACACACACACACACACACACACACACTGTTTAAAGCCTCTTCTCCTTTGTGTGTACTCTTTCAAGCCAGCTCTGCCTTTATCTGCCTTTTACTCATAATTATTTCTCTGTATTTATTTCTTGGCAATTATTTCTCTTCCTGTCTCTCTCTGTGTGTCTGTCTCTGTCTATGTGTTTGTCTGGCTGGCTGCGTCCTTTCTCCTGTGTAGTCTGATCCATCTTGCTTCATACTGTAGATGGATTGGGGACAGATTATGCGACCTCCTCTCTGTTTTCGTAACACTGTTTAACAGATCCATCTCTCTCTCTCTCACTGAAATAAGCAAGGCAGCAGAACATTGGAAAGTACAAGCAATCACACAAACACACTCTCACTCACACACACTCTCACACACACACACACACACACACACACACACACACACACACACACACACACACACACACACACATACAGGCCTCATACACAACACTAATCTGAACCGGCCCAGAGAATAATTTAGACCATGTATAGCATTTTAGAATTAATCTGAACTGCCTGATTCGAGATGCTGAAAACACCAGGGACACAGCAGGGTTGCTGGATGTGCGCAATTAAAATATAATTAGGCCTTTTCTCCATACAATTCAACAAACAACACTCTAAAAAGCATATAAGAAGAACAAAGACAAAGATATAAATACCAAAAGAATAACAATAAGCATGACTAAGACTCTCCCTTGGTGTTTTATGGTCACTGTGAAAACAAAACCAGAATAAAAATAGGGGAAATTCAGCGTAGCCTACAATTCCCATAATCTCTAGTGAGTCAGTTGCTCCCCCATGCACATAAGGGTGGGAACTGTGGAGAAAGATCTGGATGTAAAGGAGGAAGCGTGTATTGTGGTTGAACCATAACAAGAGAGGGTATGACGCTGATGCATGCACCGATCAGAAGACAGGAACTAAAGTGGAATACACGGGAGAGAAGATCATCCAATAACACACCAGCGCAAAGTAGAGATCATCCAATAACACACCCCTGGAAAAGGTCTCAGTTCCTTTGATGCTTGTTAAAGGACTAGGCATTCAGGGACTTGCACTGAATGAGTCACAAAGAGAGTGTAAAAATAAGCCTGCTGTGAGGACAGCTTTTGCTTTTTTATTATTTGGTAAAAAAAATCAAGCATGCCTGTCCAAAGCAACTTTGCACACAAAATAGCAATACTGATGAAAGCAAGCAGACATCTGTATTCAGCACACACCAATATTAACAGCTCGTTTGAAACTGAAGTGGAATAGCACTCAATGGAATAACATTCAGTCAAACACTGAGCAATGGAACATTTGTGTTTTGTTATCTGAAAGACGAGCTAAGAAGCTAAGAAGCTCCTCATAATACTCAGAAGTTTGATTGTCTCCCACTGCTTCTAGATCTCTACAATATGTCCAGGCACAATGCATAGGAGAGATAGAACACAAAGCATAAAGGAATGCAGTAATGAGACAAAGCGGTGTCGTACCTGGTGACGATTGGTCACTGGAGGCCACTAAAGTGGCAGGGGTCGGCCTTCTTCTCCTGATCTGCAGAATGGAGAACAGAAAAGCAATGGCTATCAGTTCATGCATTGTTATTAAACTTGCAAACAACAACTCAATCTAATCTTCAATCTACTGTTAGGGAACAGAATCACAAAGACCCAGATTTCACATGCCGACATATTTGACTTGGTTGATATAACAAAAAGAAGTGCTTCCTTGCTCTCCATTGATGGCATACAACAGAGTTTACCTGGTAGGGGTTTAGAACTCTCCTTGTGGTATACCGGCACAAGCTTGATCTAATCCATACACTCAATAACAGAAAAGTTGCTGGCTATCTTTGCCTAAATCTTTACTGAGTCCTTGCTTCTGATGTACTAAAGGTGATATTACCAGCACAAACACAGTGTCCCAATAGACCCTGAACATAGCCAAGGCCTACGTTGTCTTGCTCATGTAAAAGGTGCAATCCTCAGTATGTTCTACTAAAAGGTTAGCTTGGGCATTTTTCTCTTTTGCAGCTGATAGCAAGTGTGTGGATGTGTTTGCACATGCAGACCTTTCCGAAATACAAGCCTAATAGCTACTGCCTTTAAAGAGCCAGCAGCTAAGACCACAGAGAATAATCTATTAGCACATGATAATGCAGTTATAAGGGGCAATACCAAACAATAAATCCTTCAGATTCCCCCAAATGGCGTACACACACACACACACACACACACACACAGGAATCAGAGAGTGAGCATTAGTTCTAGTCTACACTTCCAATCACCCGGTAGCATTGTGGCGGAGCACCTTGAACTGACTGTGTGTGTGTTTGTGCTCCGCTGGCTGGCTGGCGTTGTTGTCGGACTCGGGTCGGGCTGCTGAGCCAAGCTGAAACTCAGTCAGGGGGCCGGTCGGCCTCCCCCTGCAGACAGAGCAAGCCAAGACCAGTGTGTGTGTGTGTGTGTGTGTGTGTGTGCGCGTGCTCTCTCCCACCTTCCATCAGGATTCGCTTACACGTGCTGCTCGCTCGCATAGGACATGCAGCCTCAGATCACCTCTGAGTGTTAGCGTAGCCTCGTGTAACCTCTCCCAGACTGACTCAGGCTCTCACAGCTCGAGTGTTTAAACAATGACACGATCTCTCACTACACGGGCACCTTCAGATGGCGTGACATACACAGTATTATTCCTGTGCTGGCACATGATGGTGCTTCACTGAGATTGACAATGCTGATACAACTGCAGAACTCTTCACACATAGCAGATACAGAGAGATGCTATCAAAGTTGATCTTGATTCACTTACCCTATATTACCCTACCAATCATAACTGTCTGACACCAAAAAGTAAACCTTTGGATGTTACTGCAAAGTGTCACTTCTATCTAAAAAAATGTGAACACACTGCAGACTGAGGCTGCCAAAGTCTTACAGTAGGCCTATGCTTCCACAAGTCAACAGTCATTCCAAAACCTCCAAAAGTTCCCCCTCCATTTGCATAATTTGTCTTTCACCATATGGCGAGGAGAAAGAGATATGCAGCAGTTTACTTTTGACATCTTGGAAACTTGGACAGTTGTCATGTTACATTGGGCAATTTGTGAAAGGAGACATCTTGCATCATCTTTGTTCAGACAGTGCATAACCTCAATTGACTCTATTGTAATTTCACCTGCTGTTACAGTCTATGCGGCTACGAACAAACACACTAAGAAACCAGTGAGTCAGTGAGCATTTATGTGTCATAACAACGATTGTGGACATTACAGCACATTTTTCTGATGCTCACCTGCATCTGCCAACAGAGACAGATACAAGTGCTCCATCCTCATATAACCTCTCAGGAGTTCTTCACAACTGCAGTCAGGATATTGGTTTGTATCAACCCCCCTCCCTCCTTGATGCAGTGCAATATGCAATTTTGTTTTCCTTCACACATCTGTGGATCACTCTCTCAGGCTGCATCATGCTCTCGGTAAGACACATGCACAAGAGAGCTTCATTAACTAAACTCTGCAGCATGCCCCACACAGTGTGAGCCCTGTGTGTGAACAAACAAAGCCGAAGCTATTTCCTCTCCTCCTTTAGAATTGCCTCTTAACAAGGGCTTCTCCAGGAAGAGGAGTGCATCTCCTTTTGTCCCTGGCCTCGTTGATGAAACTAATTGAGTATTCAGAGGGCGGTGGACCTGGCTCCTCGCCCCTACGATAGCCAGACTCCGAGAGAGACAGGCGGAGTTCAAAACCCCCTTTCCTACCACTGACTCAGAGTGCAATATGGCCCTTATGCGGAATGATGCAACTGTCCTAGTTTCACACTGAAACACACAAAGTGATCAGCCTCACTTCCTGACAGAGAAGCGTACTGTATCATTGCATCTTCTTCTGCACTGAGGTGGAATGGGCAGCAATAGATGTGTCTTGTGAGTTGTTGTGTTGCAATGGTCTGAAGGCCCATTCTTTCTCCTTAGTGAAGGAGATGGTCTGAAGGCCCATTCTTTCTCCTTCTTTTTCCTGCAATGATCATTTTGGCTAGCAAGTTGATTTCTGTGTCTGCAGGGTAGACTTGTTCTGCCTGTTTTCCACAGTATTGTGATAATCCATCGCAATGATGGCAATTGTACTGATAAAGATGGAGGCATCCTTGCCTTGGTTATAGTTGTGGGGGTGCTGTTATTCCCCTGGAAGGAGCTTTCTAAGATGCCAATCTGATTTGCTGTACAAAACGGTACCACAACCTCACCTACAGGCTCATTTATAGCATGACATTGTAAAGAAAAGATACTGCTGAACTCCTCTGATCTCCTTTTCTTACTGTTTATGTAGGAGGGGCAAGGCAAGCGTGCTTGATAGTCCAGACCTATTGGCTTACACACACACACACACAGTCTTTAAATAGTCAGATTTGCTTGACATTTCACAGTCATTTCTACATCAATTATAATGCAATCATTGACGCTGGCAAAACTGACACAAAAAGACGTGCAGACAAATACAAATACACACTCACTCACTCACACACACACACACACACACACAAATACACACACACACCACACACACATACACCACACCCACACACACAAACGCACAAATACACACACACACCACACACACATACACCACACCCACACACACAAACGCACAAATACACACACACCACACACACACACACACACACACACACACACACACACACACACACACACACACACACACAAATCTTAGCCCCATGGGTTTGGCTTTGTAAGCTCGGGGCTTGTCTGCCCACTCTGCTTAGAAATGCACTGCTGCATTCTTGCAACAAAGAGCCACTGCCTCCCACTCTCCAGCAGAGGAATGGCCAGCAGGAAAGAATCCTCCATTTGAATTGCAGTGTCTCCTCCAGAGACTAGTCTTATGCACTGAGCACAATGCAACCTGTGAGGTCAGTCCTGGTCACTCTGAGAGCACATTCATTTCAAATGAATTAAACATGAAATAAAGTAGAGAAGTGAACTATATCTCTCACAAAAACTCTCCTCTCTCTGCATGGACTAGGTTTTTTTCCACCCCAATATGTTTTCATCATTTTGTTGTTTACTGAACTGAGCGGAATATGTTGCTTTTCATTCAGAAGTGTAAGATGAAGCCAATAAAGAGCTGAGTTTTTTCAGAGGCTCCTGCTGTGAAGGCACCCTGCCCCTCTCAAAGCTTCCATCTGTTTTACTTCAGTGGCAAGTGCCAAGAAAACCCGCCCGGTCTTTTTTATCTCAGTGATCTTGGTCATGTGACGCACAACTCCCCCGAGCATCAGACTGGGTGTTTAGTGCAGCTGGGTGTTGCTGGATGTACAAACATCATAGTGTGTGTGTGTGTGTGTGTGTGTGTGTGTGTGTGTGTGTGTGTGTGTGTGTGTGTGTGTGTGTGTGCAGTAGTTTTTTGTCACCATTACTCCACCGCAGCACCATGAGAACTGAACCTGCGCTTTTGAACATCATGGTGATGCGTTTTCCTTCTGCCTGACTGCTCAAGGGGGGCAGATAATCCTCTCTTCACGCTGCTCATGTTATAACAGCGTTTCCACAGGGGTCCAATGTAAAGTTACTCTTACAGAAACCACTTAATCTGAAACATGACCCATGTATCTTCTTTAGATCATGAACAAGCAAGTGTGGCTATGTATTTACAGGGCATGCTAAATGCGCTGAATGACCTTGATGACCTAATTACATTGTGGCTGTATGATTGATCGGTGATGGACTGTACAGAAAGACCACAATACAGTATATGATTTCCACTATTTGGACCATGTGTGAAATCTACACAAAACATCTTTGAGGGACAATTTAAGACACCAGAATGTGATGCTAATCGAACTACTTCAGAAGATCAGCAAAACATGTACAGTAGATTGAGATAGTCTGTTCCACTCCACCAATAATAATCATATCTGAGTAAAAAGAGGGATTTTCTTGCATGAATTGAATGTAAATATCATCATAATGGGTGCAAATCAAAGCGCCCAATAAATCATCAGCACACGCTGAAGTCTTCAGCCCATTCATTACTCATTCATTACTGCTATGATGACTTGGTTATGAAATATCAAACCATGATGTTATCTGTATACATGTTCATTATAAAATGCAAATTGTACATTTTGAAGGCAGATTGTAAAATGCAGTATTTTTGGATCCAATCCACCTGAATTGTAATGAAAGAAAACTTGACATTATATTATTGTAAATCAGCTTATAAATGCTCCATTTTATACTGGGCATCTAACACTAGTGCTTAAGACAGATAGACCCATCCTGTGGGGATAACAAGTATATCTTCTTGTTCCGCTTTACAGGTTTAAGGTGGACAGCCAGCGTATTAAGAGGGGCCCGTTCCCAGAGTGGTAGGGTCTGATAGAGAGCACTCTCCCCCAGAGCGAGGCCACTCTGACAGGCAGTGCTGCCGAGGTGCTGTCCACTTGCTGGGTGGGCTGTCAGGAGGCCGTAGTACAGCAGGGGATGATGGATGGTCCAAGGCACCCCGCTACTGCACTCCTAACACCTAAGCAGTGGGGTGAACAGTGGTGGCGTGATGCCTCAGTACACACACACACACACACACACACACACACACACACACACACACACACACACACACACAGACACACGACACAGTGGCGCACGCACATGCCACACACACACACACACACACACACACACACACACAGGCACACACACACTCACAAACATGAATTACAAATCCCGACAAAAAATGGTCTGGCAAGGAACCAAGGTTCTCCTGAGGATCCCTGGTTAGGCAGCTTGTGCCCAGTGAAGCTAAGACACCTTGGGGAGCCAAAAACTAGATTTCTTCTGGTGAGACACAGGACACAGATTCAAACTGGCCAGAAGAGACAGCAGCGCCCAGCTTCTGCAGAGAGCGCGGTGCAGCAGGCTAGCAAAGCTGCCATCAGAGCTTGATCTTTCTCATAATTAATGCAGAGTCTCACTGTTCTCTGCTCTGCTTTAGATAAGAGGATGTTCCAAATATCAAAATAAGCCCAGAAACAAACAAAAAACAAACAAAAACAATTAATGCACCAGGGTGGTGAAGTAATGCTAATCCACTAAAAGCAGACCCAGCATGGACATGAATGATAATCGATCAGAACTATGCAACACTCACAGTCAGATCTGTGGACATTGATAGTCTCTGCTGGGTCCCCGTGCGCTAATTAAAAGCTGATAAAGAGTTCATTACAAGCCTCCCATCCTCTGGCCAAAATCAATCAGCTCTGCAGAGCTGCTTTTGTTCCACATTACAATAGCGCTCTCGTCTTCCCAATGTCTGGGGAGAGCTGAGAGGTCTTCCGTGCACTTTTCATGGCACTCATCAGTAATATATACAGTAAAGGGCCTCAAGATCAACACACTATCCCCCTTTTCATTTGGAGGGACTTGCTCGATTTGCTTAAAAGACTGTAGCAATCCCTTGCAAAAGGACCTTGTATTAACATCAGCACCAGATGGACCATATTTTACAATTGTGCAGATGGTGTCTTTTTAATGACCAGGAGAAGCAAGCGGGGTGTTGACATTTTTCCTCTCCTCAGCAACTCTCAGCAGCAGCAACACATGGACTCAGCATCCTGCATTTGCGTGGGGGCTCTGCCTCTGACGCGGAGAATGTAAGAGAGAGAGAGAAAAGAGAGAGAGAGAGAGAGAGAGAGAGGGAGGGAGGGAGGAAAATAAGGG
This sequence comes from Alosa alosa, assembly GCF_017589495.1. Taxonomy (NCBI): domain Eukaryota; kingdom Metazoa; phylum Chordata; class Actinopteri; order Clupeiformes; family Clupeidae; genus Alosa; species Alosa alosa. The sequence goes on from NC_063198.1 coordinate 5,591,193, forward strand.
AGAGAAAGAGGGGGTCTCCAGAGGTTTTCTTTCTGAGTTTATTTACAGCAGGATCAATGAAGCTACTCCAGGATTAAGTTTCGCTGCCCAAGGACCGGGGTCGCTAACATTTTTTCTGCGGCTCATTTGTCTTGCCTTGGCCCCGGGCTTCCCTTGAACACCAGTGCACAACCATCATGAAGTAGTGGTTAAGTGGTTGCAGTCATTCATTATTACAATCTGTTTTATAGCCAAGTATACTTGTCTCTTTGTTATCATATAGCACAGTCCAGGATCATTCACACTTCACAAATATTAATATAAGAGAGATTTAAGTGAGAACGTAGTATGTGTTCATCTTACACATCTCAAATGCATTTCTAATGTTGAGGTTTAAAAAGCCATATTCTGGATTTTAACATCTATCTTTTATCTCCTCTCATCTCATATATCTGATCTGAGTCATCCAAGTAGAAGGAAGGGGGATAGCTTGAGTCTTGTAAATGTTACCTTTTAAAGCCTCTCATTCATTATAAATGTGCAACTTCATTCATGTTAAATTCATTAACTGCACTCAATCAGATGTTTCCTTTGCTAAGATCCTGTTGGCGGACACCTCATCCTATTCACCGTGGTCCCTGCAGAACTTTCTTCAGCTTTATAATACCCTACCTGTCTGACAGGAGATCAGCGCAGACACGGGGAGCACAATGGACTAACAAATCAGCTCACAGCTGCCTGACCCAGAGCCCCTGGAGGATTGTGAGGCTGTCGGAGCAACCTCGGAGCAGTGACAACAAGCAAGCGCATCCAGAGTGGTGTTTATGACACAACTGTGATCTCCAATGTGTGTGTGTGTGTGTGTGGGGGGATATGCGGATGTAACCAGTAATTGCACACACAATTTCGTTATCCACTCAAATGGTATTAAAACACTTGCTCAATTGCACTCTTGAAAAGATATGAGGTTCTGGTGCACGGTGAGTCATATCAGCATTGAACACCTACAATACCTTGGGCTCTTTTGTCTCTCACTCGCTTTATCTCTCTCTCTGTATCTCTCTCTCAGACACACACACACACACACACTCAGCTCACCTGTTCAGCTGCCTCCGGGTCCAGGTGAGAGTCGAGGAGTGGCACAGTGAATTGAATCTTGCGCGGGCTCCCGGTCTCCATTTTAAGAAGAGGAATGGATGGAAGTATAGAGAGAATGACAGAAAGAAAGAAAGAAAGAAAGAAAGAGAGAGAGAGGGGTGAGCAGAGGATAGATAAACAAGTGGTGCTGGTGTGTGAGAGTGAGAGAGGGGAGGGAGAGGGCTTTCTGGAGGTGATGAAGAGAGAGAAGCAGCTGCAGTGAGCGGATTCTGTGTTCTGTGTTCTTCCCTTTCTGTCCTCCCAGGTCTCCCCTAATTCCACGCTGTCTGGCACAATTGCGTCTCCTCTTTATCCCGGTGGATCCCTGCGCGGCCTCCCTTGTTAAATGAAGTCTCCCGGCTCCTCACTCCTCCTTCCCTCTGTTTGGCTCCTCTCCTCTTCTCTCAGCTCAGCGCAGTGCCAAGGACATTCAGCTACTGATCACCTCTATCGCTCCCTCTCTCTCTCTCTCTCTCTCTCTACCTCCCTTCTCTCTCTCTCTCTTTCGCTGCCCCCCTCCCCTCTATTTCTCATCCTCTCATTCGGCAGCTCTGCCTCCCCCTCTGGCTTAGCTCCTCCTTTTCACCCTGTCTCTGCCTTGCTATTGGCTGGCGGGCATCGGGAGTATCACTTAATGCAAATTGTGGTTCAGAATCTCTTAAACTCTTCTCAGCCTTACTAATGAGCCTGTTTTGTGCACAGTGCAGGTGTTTTTAAACATCTCTTGACTACAAAACAAACATATTCTCATTTTTTTTTCTTCTGTCATATCTTACTAATAGTACATTAAGTAGAATTGTAGTAGTCTTTCTATGAAAAGATTATATAAATAGTATATTTGACATTAAATTTCATTTGTGTACCTTTCACTTGTGTTTTATCTTTATTAGTAACTGCGACTCTAGAGTAGTAGCATCACACCAGTGTAGCTGATGGGGGAGCCGTGGTGTTGCTTGACTGCTTTGAGACGTTTATTGCCCAGCATCGGAGAAGGCTAAAGAGTCAGAGCCAGTGAGCCGTGAGGATCTCTCTGCTAAGCTGTCAGCTGGCTCCTGTGGTGGCCATGACAGATCAACAGAGGGAAACTGAACCCCCATGACAGGGTATCCACATCCCATTTCAGCAGCAGAGCTGTCCAGTACAAATGATTGTGTTGCTCTCACTTTTCAATCAATTACTTGTTCCATTAGTGGTACTTGGTAAAAGCAATTCAACCCTACAATAATGTGAGTGTACAGAAAGCATTAGTCAAGAGGCGACACAGAAATAAAGCATGGCTTGGTTATTCAGGTAATTAAACAGGTGTTAGAATGCCTAATTACCAATCTATGATTTCTCATAGATCAAATATGGCACCACAGTGTAATAAGGGTGTAGGAAGGCCGGTCTATTTACGTCAAATCCGTCGAGGCCACTGAGTCAGAGTGAAGCACGAGCAGGGTTGATGAGGACTGTGTAGGAGTCGCTGATGGAGGAGGCATTTTTAGATAGGAGAACCCCCTCCCGCAGCGATCTGTTTATCCACATCAGCACGAAGCACGACTTCAGGTGGGGAGAGGAGGGCTTTTTGATTTCCTCACTGCGTGGTGGACGAGTCTGTCCAAATGTGGGATTGTGAGAAGGGGATGCGGGGGATGAAATGAGACACCTCTCTTGCTCGGATCAGCGCCAGTGCCTGTGTTATACATGGGACAAGAGGGGGAGGGGACTCCTCATCTCCTTTGAGTGGTCAGGGTGGGGCTGAGGAGGGGCCCGCAAGGTGTGTGTGTGTGTGTGTGTGTGTGTGTGTGTGTGTGTGTGTGTGTGTCTTCAAAGCGAAACACCGGCAAGCCACACACACAGAGCAACACACTTTGTTGCAGAAGCTACGCAATACACCCCAGGTCCTTCACCCACACCCACACCCACACACACACACCCACACACCCACACACACACACACACACACACACACACACACACACACACACACACACACAAACAAACACACACACACACACACACAAAACACACACACACACACACACACACACACACACACACACACACACACACACACACACACACACACATTCACACCCACGCACACATTACCTGCAGCCAAAGAACCGCCCTCTAGTTTTCTCATACTCATTAGACTTCAGCAAAGCCACAATGAGCTGCACCACTCGCTGACTACCCCAGAAATCAGGACATATCCCAGTGTGAAGTACATTTTGCTGCAAGCCCAGGCAGAATATGTAAACTCAAGGTACAATAAATGAGAGGGAATGCAAATGAACCTCTCAAGGTTTTCGAGGCATTTTATATATATATATATATATATTCAGCCAGAAGCAGCATATGAAAAGAAATCTTGATTTATGTAAAACTGATGTCATTCTCCAATCTCTCCATGTTGACAGAAGTGGAAAATAACTGGCTGTTCACTGATGTGACTTTTTGTGCCACTTAAACATGTTTCCTGCTTCAGACTCTGACTGCACATTATGGGACTAAACTATTGAAATGCAAAGAAATTTAAAAGCAGAGGTTATGAGAGGAGTGTTCTGTGCACTCTTAACGTACCATATAAAGATGAACTGAACCGATTATGAGAGTATGCAAATCTTAATTACTTTTTTAAATACCACAGTGTTGTTGCTTGTCAGACTGATGGTGCTACTGCTATCATCAGTCTCGATTACTGTAAACACCCCCCACCCCCTCCTTCCATCCCAACTCATCCCAGAGGTGTGGGGGTCAATCAGCATGTCTCTCTCATTAGTTTGTGTGGCTGCTAAATCCACGCCATGCTCCTCTGCGTCTAGACACTAGGCACTGCTTATCCAGCGCCATAACTGTGACTGATTATGTGTGTGAAAAGTGATGGATGCAAATATGAGATGGAAAACTTGGTGAGAAAAAATTCATGCCATCAATGGAAGCCTATGGGGAAAGCCACGGAGGTTTACATGTAAGTTTGTGATTGTACAAAAAAGTCTGTACAAATCTGATATCCTGTCATATTTGTTACAGAAATAATAGACAAAACTAATATGACATGCTCAAAGGATATCAGATGGACTTTTGTACAATAACATTATTTGTATACTGTATGCCTGTATAAATGATGTGATATCAACATATCAATACATTTCAATACATCAACATATCAATACATCAATACTTTCTCCATGTACATATTTTGTCAGTTTCAGTAATTAAAATATTGTAAAACCACCTATTTCCGCCCCTTTCGTTCGAAAATTCTAAAATAAGGATGTTTTTTAATACTTCAAAATAACATTTGACCTTACAGAACCTTACATTTTCCAGTAGCCATAAGTGTGTAGATTTGAACAAAATCTGGTTTGGTTCTTAACGGGAGCATTTACTGCCTTCAAAATCCGATTTTGTTTACCGTGCTCGGAGTTTGGTGCTAGGCTGCTGGGTGCCCTATATTTCCACACGGCACGTCAACGGTTAGACCGAGAATTCTCAGATTTGTACACGCAGCCTTACCGAGCTCTTTGGGTCACGGTAAAATGTAATTTTTGGTACATAGCTAATTTAGATACACTTATGGTGTGGGTGTTTGCGTTTCTTTAGGAATCCGCCATCTTGGTTTGTATAGAAATGAATATTAAGTGACACATACACGCAAAAGGGTGGAAATAGGGCATGGGCGGATATATCTCATCTGCTACACAGTTAGGGAAGTGTCCAATATGATTATTATGTTATAATAAGATTATAATTATGCAGTGCAATATCACACCTAAACAATTATTTTAAACTGAGTGTTTATTTTGTTGCAATACATTTACTAATTTTAATTTAAATGCAAATAAATGTGTGCAGTCTTTAAGATGGTCACGAGCTACGAGGCCAGGTTTGCTCTCTCACACAAGTTAATGCACTAGCTAGACTTTTCTTTTCGATTATAGAAATATCTTATGAAAACACAGTGCCATCCTATTTCCAGCTGCCAAAGCAATTTAGTTCTGCCACTCTCACACAAGATAAGGGGTGTGATATCCATCTGTGCCAGCTGACCAGAGGTGGGAAAAGTCATCTACAGTAACAAAATGAAAGAAAAAAAATGGGGAGAGAGCTGAGGTAGGGAAGGTGGGTAACACACACACACACACACATACATCCAAAAAATACCCGTCAGCAGAGTAGAAAGTAGACTTTTGGCCATATACAGTAAAACCATCAACCTACATGCATTCATATCCACACACTCGCAGCCACCTACACACACACACAAACACACACACACACACACACACACACACACACACACACACACACACACACACACACACATCAATATTGCAGAGGCCCAGAGACACAAATAAATATACACCGAGAACACATGCATGCACACACACACAAACTCACACACACATACATGGATACACACACACACACACACCCATACAATATATATACACACACACACACAGTGCCGATTATAACTTGAAATGTCACATTCCTCTGTCATCTTGTAATTATCTGCATACCCCCACACTTAAAGTGGAAACATGCCATTTTCAACATTGGAGAGCACAAGGATAAATTGCACTTGTTTTTTTTTTCAGGCAATCCTCACCTCCCCTCTCCCTCTCTTCCCATATGGAAAGCAGAGACGGAAGGTCAGTTCAATAGAGGGAGGCGTCTGAAGCAGTTAATACTCACGTTGCGGTAATTGGCTGCGGAAACAAAGACAGCACAAAGTAGAGTAATTGCATGCTGGCATCTTTTAATTAGTGGTGAAACCATTACTGACAAGCTCTGAGAGTGCTTTTACAACTCAACCCAACAACCTCAATTTTCACACACACACACACACACACACACACACACACACACACGTGACATATACAATAACACACACACACACACACACACACACACACACACACACACACACACACACACACACACACACACACACACACACACACACACTGAACACACTTGTCATTTACAATCACAGCATATCCACTGTACACAACTACAGAGCTGTAGGTGTGAAATGGCGTTGGCCTCATGTGGAAGGCCACCAGCAGGACATTCCCTCCAGATGACAGTCCAGGGAGAGTAAGGAGGGGCCAGGGAGAGGAGGGAGGAGCCAGGGAGAGGAGGGAGGAGTCAGGCCAGGGCGAGGAGGGAGGAGCCAGGCCAGAGAGTGAGCAGTGCTCTTGCTTAGTTGCATCGTAGAGCCCTGCCAAACTGTCCATGTTCCACGCAGCTGATTGGCTACGTCACAGCAAATCCATCTGAAAAGTGACAGGCTGCTATAACTTCTTCTGTAGTCATCTTTAACTGAGATGGCTGGACAGTGACAGACAGGGAAGGAGAGGGAGACAGATCAGATTGTTTGTTTGTTTGTTTGATTGTTTTTGTATCTGTAGATTATATGTTTATCTTATTTTTTATCTAGTCTATGTAAGTCTACTCATTGACATTTACAGTAAATTAGTACCCCTTATCATTTGTATCACCCTTCTGATGATACATTTTTTATTTAATTGTCTCTCTTAAATGTCCTCATTTCATGTCATTATCATAAAATTCCTTCCTGTCTGCACACACACTTTTTTCCAATTTGGCCAATTTGAGCTTCCTGTATGTGAGCATGTCAAGGCTCCCGACCTGTCACCATAACAACCACACATGTAAATAAATAAAATGGCCTGTGATGGCCACCCTTAACGAGCACATCTGTCGGTGACTTGCGGAGCTCTGAAGTCATGGTTTGCGACATATGATGGCCTGTTTTATGCTCAGAGAGCTATTCGACTTGAGCACAGCAGGTTGTTATTATAGGGCTGCTGAGAGGAGAGTGTGGTTAGACTACTGCAGAATGACTGGCTTCTGGTAAATATACTTGCTGTATGATGACAGTGAAGAAAATGTAAGTAAAGACAAGGGCATACCTTCATTAAAGAAGCCAATTTATTTGCACTCACAACATAAGCCTATTATGAGAAAAAGCTACATACCAATGCATACTAATGATATTTTGCTGTATTGTACATCTGCATTAAATTCAATTTAGCATGTTAATTTAGGAAACCAACCAGATGCACTATGTAGGCATGCACATACATTCCAATACACACACACACACACACACACACACACACACACACACACACACACACACACACACACACACTCCAAACTATGCCAACTTCTTTCCACTGGCTGAGTGAGAGCCTGAAAACTGCGGTGGAGGTTTGTGATTGGCTACAATACGAATGGCATGATGCAGGTTAAGGTTTTCTGTGCCAAGCCCAATAGGTTGGGAGTGAGAGAGAGAGAGAGAGAGGGTGGGGTGGTGAGATGTGAGTAAGCCTTTCTTTAAAAAATATAACGGGTGCATATGTTATTAATTCATGTCTGTCTGCCAGTCCTGGAATTCAGCTGATCCTAATTGGTCCTTCTCTCTCCGTCTTTCAGGCAGCGTCGGTCACGTGGGTCTCCTGCTCTACTTTCGGCCGAATCTCTGTGGCACAGCCATGCTCCAGATTTGACCAGGGGCGGTCTCCCAGTCGCGGGATTGTATCCTCTCTGGCTCCTCGTCTCCTCCAGTGCCACGCCCAAACCTGTGGGAACAGCACAGCACCCTCGACATCCTCCTGATCCAGAACTCACACGACAGACATATGAACTATCACAGTGCATTAGTGCACAGTAGCCTACAGTACCAAAAGATCTGCATAAATATGTTGCTGTGTTGTGTGTTTGTGTTCTGTTGTTTCATTTTATTATTCAACAGAACTTTGCCAGGTCTAAAATAGAATTCGCTGGAATCTGTCCCATTAAAAGAAGTCTTTTTTTCTGATAAGTGGGTATACAAGAGGAGGCTTTTTAAATATTTATTGCTATGGCTTTGTGCAGACTTAAAGAGATTTTCAAGCCCCCTAATCCATTAACAGGCTTAAACCTCTGAGGTTTAATACTGTTTTCTTTTTTTACGGCACGATAACAGCTACCACAGATGCCTGCAAAAAATATGCACACACAACAACATAAATAGGAGGGCAATAAGCTCCCCAGTGCAACAGAAAGGCCACAAAAGATACCCTATGATTATTAAGAATTGTGCCTTGGGTTGAAGTAACATGAATTGTTCTAGGATATAATAGTGTAATGTGGTGGTGTGGAATGAAATGGGTGAAGTGGCAGATGTACCTCTGTGGCTGGTGAAGTACAGAGGGGTTGCGTCCATATCTCTGGGAGCCCTGGGAAAGGGAGCGAAGGATTGGGTACAAGAGGCGTTGCTCAATGGCACGACTCAGCGGATCCTCAATGTCCTACAGAGTTTGGGCACAGATACACACATCAACACATTTTTAATGGTTCTTCATCAAATGCATACGGTTTAAAAGAAAGAAATATTTACTCATTACCCATTACTCAATAGAATGGCCACTGAGCATAGAGACAAATGAGAAGTCATACTTCAGTCAAATAAATAAAAACAAAAAATAAGACCATTTTATTAAGCGGACAGTTTACACACTGTTCCATTGTCTCTTTGATGAAGGTTAAACCGTTGCAGGGGAGCTTTCATACACATTATGATTGCTACAATGAAATGGCTGACATCTGGTACAGTGGTTTGGTGCGCATCCCAGTATGAAACCTCTACCCCTCATACATAACCTTCTCCTCCTACACCCACACTCTACCTACTTCCTATACATTATTCCAACGCTGTGAATGGAGTAGTTGGAAATGGTCTTTCCATGCAAGTAAGACTTACCAATCTGTCCAGCCTCTCCACCAGATTCTCCTCTGAGTCCGTGGGCTGGTGCTGGCCAGCTCCTTCCTCCTGGATAGAGTGCCCCACCGCAGCCAAAGCCAGGACGAGCCCAAGCAGAGTCAGCCATGATCCCGTCTCCATTTTCTTCAGGTGTCTGAGGAGAGTGCTAGTACTGGTGTTGTTAACGGGAGTGCTGGTTGCTCAGAGCCTTGTACCCGGCTGCGCTCGGCTTGTGTTCTACGTGGGTATCGATAGTACAGCAACTTTGTCTGCTCCAGCAGCACAGGCTAACTTCAGTGGTGGAGGACATTGTGGTGGACCTTATATACCCCTGCAATGCTCATTGTGTTTGGACCCTGGAGAGAAAGAGACAGAATGGATGACCAGGCTTCTAGAAGCCCTAGGGAAAGGGGGGCAAGGAAGGACGGAAAATCAGAAGTGAGGGACTACAAGCTGCCCCCGGTCCATTTAAAGAAGTTAGGGAATTAGGACGGTGATGAAAATGTGTGCATTAAGTGGCCCACGGGAGCAGAAAGATGCACTAGTCTGTCAGGGTTATTAAAGTGGTCAATCTTGTGGATTTGCACCGTGTGCTTATTTGCGCCCTCCATCCTAAAAATGAGGTGACAAGACTAAACCACTGGTGAATATGTGAACAAACCAGGGAAATAACATGTGATTCAGTCTAGTCGAGCCTGCTGTTAACAAATAGACCTCTGGCAAGCAGACGATTACTGATTCTGACTTTAATTATTTAAAAATCCCAGTGAAAATAAATGGCATGTATGTTTTATTTACTCAACCGTAAATAAGTAGGCTATATGAGTTCTGGATACTTTCTGCAGTTAATGCACCATGCTGTGTTGAGAACTTGTGGAAAGCATGTGGAATAGGGGGAAGTAGAGCTTGTCAGGACAGCACTTCCAAGAAGAAAGTTATGTCATACATTTTGGCAGTCTGTGGCATCCACAACATATCTATGACATTGTTATAAAATATTCTTATGACAGGCTCAAGAAACATGTTCATAAGCAAACTAACAGGTTACCAACATTTTTCATCAACACACACACACACAACCATCATGTAGTGTCTATGGCTGATATCCATTGGCAGCACTTGTTTTTCTGCATCAGGTTATCTCAACACTGTTGAACCCAATTACTGCGAGTGTCACTGAGCCAAATAAAGTGATGCTGTGGGTTTTCTGGGCAAACCATCAAGCTTTACCTGACGGAGCGAGTCACACAGTTAATGCACTCCGACTAACCTAAGTCAGCAGGCCCTGAGGAGTCTTCCACGTCTCCAGAGTTCTTCTGTCAAAGCCACTAATGTCTGTCTATCCTCCAGCCACCGCAAACACCTTTCTGCCCTCTCCACTCCTCCAGGTCCAGCCGTCATCACTCCCCTCACCCATTAATCGCCATAACAACCACATTACTCATCTCTCTGTGTGGTCACGAGCAGGGGCATCAGTTCAATCTTTGCTGAGAGGCGTCATAGATAAAATGAGAGATGGTGCAGGCTCCCGTGATGGCCATGAAAGATACTTTTTCATTTCCATGTTTTCACATGGCACAGTAGCCTACTTCCACATTGCACAGATTCCACAAACTACACTGAAGTCACAAGTCCTTTGTCTTCTTGAGTCTATTAGCTAAATAGCCTAGCATACCCGGCATTCCCTTCAAGGGAGTCTGCTGTTGAAGACAATTTATTTATTTCAACCCATTTCAGGGCAAATGTACTTCAAGTTCACCAAACCTAATTTTCGCTGCTTTTGGGTTACATGGGTAAGTGAAGTTCATAGTCACAATTTTAGTGAATTATAGGCCTAGGCTACGCTTCTTTGAAACCCAATACGTTACATACAGTAACAAGATTTCAAAGAATTACAGACCTATCCCTAATTATCCGCAGTGGTGCTCTTTGACATAAAAAAAAAAAAACGGCTGATTCATGGCATCGCGGAGGAAAGGATTGTGTGGGGTCTTTGGGTGGCATAGAAAATACGAGGATGTAAGGGAAAAAATAAATCATGTGAGAGACCATTAAGGTAATCACTGCGGTGAGCACGGTTTGGGCCGCGCTGGTGCTGCTAGGTGCAGAGCGAGGCAGGCAGGCTGGCTAATCAAATAAGGTGACTTTCAGCACCCCCAACACGGGATGGTAGAGTGGTGATGGATTGCCCTTAACCCAGTGGTCATGTGAAGGGGGTCTGTGCTTTCATCACGGGCCTACACTTGTTCTAAAAATAAAGACACTGTAGAGCACGCAATGATTTTGAGGGGTTGGCGGGAGTCCATCACTCTTTATATCTTTGATATCTTAACAGATGAAGTTATAAACCATATAGGCCTACCCCAATTGAAAAAGGAGTGTTCAATTTATTTTGACAGTACCCAGATAGCAAATCATTTTGGCTTTGTTTTGGTATACATTTGGCCTAT